>NC_081854.1:57114824-57458157 GCF_963259705.1 Myotis daubentonii | reverse complement strand
GAAGCTCAGCAAGTTCCAGGAGCTGGTCCTCAGACATCCCACCGGCATCCCAGCCACAGGGCCTTCGCAAGCGTTGCTTCTCCAGCCTGGCGTCGTGCCCTTCCCGCCCCCACCCCTGACCCCTCGCGGTGCGAAGCTGGGTTCAAGCGCAGGGCCTCCCCTGACCCTCGGAAGGACTTTCCGCTCCCCGTGCACACCCCTGCTGTGGGGAGCGGCTACAGCGTTGGGACAGGTTCGAGCCTCGGACTGAGGAGCGGGCACAGTCCTCTCGTGGCCACGTGCAAGTCCCAGCTGGAGGACAGAGCCTTCCCAGCACAGTGATAGCCAACAGCTGTGGTTGTGAGCTTGAACCCGTGGTCCGAACACGTGGCCCCACGTGCCTGAGCGATGTGGGCTTGATAGAGTTCAGGTGCATGTAACTGAGTGGGGTCGAAACCCTCCAGAACGTTGTAAACATCTTGACCACGCCCTGACTTTGCCCCGTGGCATCTGCTATAAAATAAAGACACGGCTTTTAGCCCGTGGCGCTGGCTCTCCATCGGGAGCAGCGTCCCACCCAGACCCAGCTTTCTTCTCTTGTCTTTCCTCCGTCCTTCACCTGGGGCTGAGTATGCCATGGCCGAGCATATGGTTCCCACCCCGCTAGACCGTCAGGTCCATGGCAGCGGCAGCCTTGTCCACTGATGGGTTGCGGGGCATTCCATAAAACAAGGCATCGAAACACCGAAAGCACCAGGCTTTAAAAAAACAAAAAAACAAACTATAATAATGGAGGAGTCATCACAACCAAAGGGAAAGCCTGATCCGGAGCAGAAAAAAGGGACATGAGGGAGGAAACGGGCAACTTTTAGGTCCGGCCTGTAGGTCAGGCGGCCGCGCTAACTCCGTGGCTGTCATTGAACGGATGCTGTGAGCCCCTGGGGGAAGCCGGGCGGAGGGTGGGGACCTCCCTGCCATGTCCTTGCCTCGCTTTTGCACACCTGAGCTGGTCCACACTGCAGGTGAGAAGCATGCCAAGCAGCTGTAGTTTTCTCCATCTTCCTTCCCGACACAGCGCGGGGAGTGGGGGGTCGCTGTGTGAGCGAGTCCCAGGGAAAGTTGAGGTGCTGAGCAGGCCCGGGCGCGCGGGAGCCCTGCACCTCTTTTCGCGTCATTACGGCGCGCGCCTTACCGCGCGGCTCCGCCAGGGGGCAGCGCGAAGCGGCGGCGTTTGAGCCCGGGGGCGTTCCGTCGCGCTGGACCGGAAGTGCCGGCGGCTCGGAGGTCGGGGCGGCCGCGCGGGCGGCGCACAGCGGGGAGCGCAGCTCAGTCGGACGCCGCCGCCATGTCGTCGGGCAGCCCCATCCAGATCCCCAGCCGCCTGCCGCTGCTGCTCACGCACGAGGGCGTGCTGCTGCCCGGCTCCACCATGCGCACGAGCGTGGACTCGGCCCGCAACCTGCAGCTGGTGCGCAGCCGCCTGCTCAAGGGCACGTCGCTGCAGAGCACCATCCTGGGCGTCATCCCCAACACGCCCGACCCGGCCAGCGACGCGCAGGACCTGCCGCCGCTGCACAGGTGGGCCCGGCGGGTCGCGGCGGCGGCGGGACGGGGGCAGGGGTGGGGGGACGCAGCCGGTTCTGCCCCTGACGCTGGACACGGGGGGCCAGCTGTCTGCCTCTAACGCGGGACACGGGGGCCCGGTTCTGCCTCTAACGCGGGAAATGGGGGCCGTTCAGTGGGAGGACCCAGGAGGCAGGGAGCCGGACGAACTGTCATGGTAGCGAGTTGCCCTGAACCCCGTCGGCGCCCAGGTCTGAGCTCTCCAGGCCGCTCCTCCCCGCCCCCCCCTCCTCCCTGTCACTCTGACCTCTTCGCTGGCCGCTAGCCACCGGCCACCCGCACGTTTTAGTGTTTTCCTATCCCGCCCTGCACCGCACCCCCACCCCCGTTAGATTTTGGGGGCCTTCTTCCACCCCCCGCCTCCCCTTGCCTCCCCTCGCTGCCCGTTCCCCCCCTAAGGGCCCTTCCTGCCCCGCCTCCTGTCCCGGGGCTGCCCTCGCTCCCTCCTGGTCTCCTGCTGGTATGCGGGCCCCCACGGGCCTAGCACGTGATCTGGGTGAGGCCCCTGTGCCTGTCTGTCCGTCCCCTCCCGTGATCCGGGAGCTCAGCCTCCACCTGGCAGGTGTGCCTGGAAGGCGAAGGGGGTGATAGGCAGGTGCGCCGTCCAGACCGCGGCCAGGAGCCACCTGTGGCCACGGAGCACCGGCCGGTCGCATGGAGACCCCAGAGTGGCCGATGGCCCGGGTGTGCGGGGCACCCTCCTGGTCTTGGCACTGAAAGCCCCACGTCCCAGACAAGCCCTCACCCTGACGTGCTGCCGGGAGGGCACAACACACACGGGGTTTTGAAAACTTGGACTGAAGGTGGCTGTGCCGGTTTCTGAATGGTCACCTTTTATGTAGGTTTTGGCTCTTCGCAGTTCAGGGAAACATTAGCGTTTTACCTGTTTCCTTTTACTCTGTAACGTGGGCGCTAAGATTCCGCGTGTGGCTGGCGTATTTCTGTTGGACTCTGGGTACACGGCTCGCTCTCGGCAAATGCTGTCTCAGACGCACCTCCCAACCCCTGCCTCCTACCCTTAATCCTCTCGAGATGTTTTCAGCTTCGAGCCCCTCGTTCTCAGAACTGGGGGTTCCTGGCCCAATGGATTTGGGGAGGGTTAGGAAAGCCTTGTTTTGATCCCAAACCGTGTGGCTATATACATTTTTAAAAGGAGATTCCAGCTCTAGCTGGTTTGGCTCAGTGGATAGAGCGTCGGCCTGTGGACTGAGGGGTCCTGGGTTCGATTCTGGTCAAGGGCACATGCCCAGGTTGTGCACAGGTGGGTCAGTGAAGTGGGGGGGGGGGGGAAGGCAGGCAGTGGGGAGCATGCAGGAGGCAACCGATCAGTGTTTCTCTCTCTCTCTCCTTCTCCCTTCCTCTCTGAAATCAATAAAAAGAAATTTTTTTTTTTTTTAAAAAAGGAGATTCCATAGCTTTCTTCAGATTCTCAAAGGAGCCTCTCCCTGCCCCTCCTAAAACAAAACAAACCAAAAACAACAAAAAACCCCGCCAGCCCATGGTCCACATTGCGACAGCCTGGCTTTTCTCAGCGTCTTGGCCCCGCTCCGACCGCTCTGGCTGGAGTGGAGTTGGGCACTTCCCGAGGGTCAGCGCTGACACGCTGCCCTGGGCCTGGTTTCCCTCCCCAGGAACCCCCCCCCCCCTCAGGCTCCGCTCACGTCTCCCACCGCTTTTCACTCTCTGTGCCCGGGCACTTAGCTGCCTGTTGAGCCCAGAGTGGCCATGACCAGATTTTTCCTTTTCTTCCCACCGTGCGTAGGCCTGGTGACTGCCCACAGGCGGGCTGTGCGTCTCAGGGGTTTAGTCAGCCCTGGCCTGGTTGGTGGCTCAGTTGCTCGGAGCGTTGTCCCAGTCACCAAGGGGTTGTGAGTTTGATTCCTGGTCATGGCACCTCCCTAGGTTGTAGGTTTGTGTCTGAGCTTGGGGCAGCTGATGGATGTTTCTCTCTCCCTCTCCCTTCCTCTCTCTCTCTCTCTCTCTCTCTCTCTCTCTCTCTCAAATCAACAACAAACACCAAAAATACATCCTCTGGTGGGGGGTGTTTTTAAGTGGATTTAGTCCTATTTTAGGTGTGAGTGCCCCCTCATTGGTGTCATGCTGGCAGATTGGCAGCGTGTTTCCTTCCCCGTGCAAATCCCTCTGCAATGACAGTGACTGTTACTCTAGCCCAGCCGTGGGCAAACTACGGCCCGCGGGCCGGATCCGGCCCGTTTGAAATGAATAAAACTAAAAAAAAAAAAAGACCGTACCCTTTTATGTAATGATGTTTACTTTGAATTTATATTAGTTCCCACAAACACTCCATCCATGCTTTTGTTCCGGCCCTCCGGTCCAGTTTAAGAACCCATGGTGGCCCTCGAGTCAAAAAAGTTTGCCCACCCCTGCTCTAGGCTCTCCGGCCGGAAGCACCCTCGCCATCCATTCAGGTGGTGGGTGAGCTCATCTCTGAGGCTCCTGTCGCTGCCCTGGCTTCACTGAGAGCCCTCGGAAGACCTCATCGTTCGAGTTAGAAAACACAGCCCAACCATCCCCCCCCCCCCCCATTCTGTTTTTAAATATGTTCTTATTGATTTCAGAGAGGAAAGGAGCAAGAAAGGGAGAGCTAGGAACATCAGTGATAAGAGAGAATCATGGATCAGCTGCCTCCTGCACGCCCCCTACTGGGGATCAAGCTTGCAACCTGGACATGTGCCCTTAACCAAGATCAAACCCGGGACCCTTCAGTCCGCAGGCCGACGCTCTATCCACTGAGCCACACCGGCCAGGGCCATACACCGACCATTCTTTATAGAATCCCGGCATTCTTAGGACCCCCCCGGACCGTGCCGTTTTCCTAGAAATACTGTTCACTCCTTGGAAAGTCTGGGTAGCGAGACCCCCCTGCATTCCCCCAGATTAGCAGCCGGTGTCTTTTTCCTCTAATATGACCTTAAAGCGCACTTTCCTTTGAAAAATGAAAACCTCCCATAACACAGTTACCGAGTTGTTGCTAACGTGAACTCTGTGCCGCTCCCCACATCTCCCCCGGCCAGTTACCTGCTCTTCCAGGCGGCGTGGTCTGCGGGGCAGGCGCAGGCTCTCTCTGCTGCTGTGTGTCCGTCCCACCGTCCAGGTGGCACTGCCCGGTCTTCAAGGAGCTGCCGAAGCCGGTTTGTCCCCGGGCTCCGCGGGAGCAGGGCCAGGTGTTGACTTCCTGCACCACCCCCTCTTTTGCATGTCGGTGCGCAAGCCCGGCCCTAGGGGCTCTCCCCGTAGCTAGAACTTGGGGTAGGTCCTGGCCCCCGGCCAGCTCAGGACACCTGCTTACCCGGACCGCACCGGTAGTGGCTCCTGAGGGACGCTGGTTCTCCGAGTGGCAGCGGTACTGACTCAGCCCTTCCTGGGCCCTGTCCTTCCATGCACCCAGGCTGCTCCCCCCTCATCCCCATCAGGCCATGGCTCTGTGCATGCGGCCTCAGCCCGGCGACAGCCCCCCTGTGGGCCACGTGGGCTCCTGCTGGTGTCTCGCTCTCACCTGTGGGCCCCGTGGGCTCCTGCTGGTGTCTCGCTCTCACCTGTGGGCCACGTGGGCTCCTGCTGGTGTCTCGCTCTCACCTGTGGGCCACGTGGGCTCCTGCTGGTGTCTCGCTCTCACCTGTGGGCCACGTGGGCTCCTGCTGGTCCCCCCTTATTGTGTGGCGCTGCTTCATCTCCCAGGCTCCACATGCGTTTCGTTGGCGTTTGTCTAACAAAACAACACACAGTGGCATTTGTCAACAGAAAGTGAATGTTCGTGGAGAAAGGGCCTGTGCACAGTGTATAATCGGGGTCAGCGCTGTCTGTGCCGCTCCTGTCTGTTTCCATTAAAAGTGCGACCCCAGTGAACACACGGACGGTAAGAAGGGAACCAGCCCTCCTGCTGGGACGGAGAAAGTCTTAGTGGGCGGATAGGGGCTCACACCAGCCACCGCCTTCCCCGAACCCAGAGCCTAAACGTGAGCGAGGCCCTCACGCCTTCCGTTCCGTGCGGGCTGGGAGGGAGGCGGCTGCCGGAGGAAGGTGAAAGCTGGCGGAGGTGGGCTCCTGCGGGTTCAGGGAAGAAGCCGTCTCCGTCATGAAGGTGCCGGAGGCGACAGTGACTCAGGAGCCCTGGCTGAGGTGACCCCGCGGGTGGCTGTGTCAACAGCAGGTCGTCAGTGGAGACACAGCCTTCTCTTGGAAGACGATGCCAGCCAGGACTCTGCCAGAGGGGAGAAGGCAGTGCCAGGCCTCTGTGCGCCAGGACAGGCTGCCCCTTGGGGGCTCACGCCGCTGGTGACTTTTAAGTTGAGGCCAGTGTGCGTCCACCTACCGTTCCAAGATCCCCAGGGCCCTTGAGACTCATGGCGGACCCCCTCCGCCCGTGCCCTGGGAGTGCGGCCTCAGCACGGATGGCAGCACCCCTGGGTGCAACCGGGGTTCGCGCCTCCTTTAAGCCCGCTGCGGGCACCTGTGACCTCATGGACAGTGCACCCCGGCACCCAGGAGGCTGACGGGCACGGCTAGCAAACCCTTCATGCCGCTGACCCGCACCCATCTGCAGCACGGGGCCGAGGGGCATGTCGGCCTTTACGGCTCGCTGTCCAGGAACCACCTTGTGTAGATGTGGCTCCTCCGATGGATCTGGGCAGCGTGCCTGTAAACCCTTCGGGAAGGGGTTCCCACCCGATGCCACCAGGAACCCGCCCGGGAAGAGGCCCCAATGTCAGCATCAGTGGGAGTTTGGGAGCCGGCGAGTCCCACCCTCGCGGGTGACCTTGAGGGCCTCCGTGGAGGAAGCGCGGGGACTAGAGTTCCGCGTGGAGCCCGAATTGGGGGCCGAGCTGCTGCCATCTCCTGGTCAGACTGGGACCGCTGAGGAAGTGCTTCTGCGGACGGGCAAAGAGAGTGGCGTCTTGAGATGGAATCTGCCCGGGGAAGATGCTGGGAAGATGGAGATGACGACAGGATTTAGAATGTTCCGGAAGCAGTTGAAGCCGCGGCGGGGTCTGAGAGGACGGGCTGCAGCTCTGAGGGGCAGCGTGGCGGCTCAGGAGATGGCTCGCATTGTTATCAGGAAAGGGTTTTCTAACGGAGGCCTCTGCCTTGTTTTTTAAGACCTAACGCTACGCCGCTTCATAGACGACGGCACAGTGTGAGCGTGACGCTCGGACGCGCGGGAAACCGAAACACGCGTGTGACTCTCAAGTGTCTTTCCCCAGGTGGCTTTCTGGCCCCCTGCCCCTTCCCAGGCCGTTTCCCTTTAAGGGGTGCACTTGAGTCCACTGTAAGGGGCTCAGAGGAAGAGCCGTGACGCCCGTAAACCTCGCAGGCCTGTCTTTTCCGGAGGCCAGGCCCACGCTCACCGCCTTCAGCTCGGATGCCTCCTCTCCAGTTGGCGGAGGTACGAGTTTGCTTTGCGAGAAAACTCGGCCTCACCTGTGACGGTGACGCCGCCCAGACAAATACACCTGCCGCCTCCCTCTCCCCGTCCCAGCGTGGAAACCCCTGGGCCAGGGATGCAGTCTCCGCTCCGCCATTCCCGTGGCCGGAATCATGAGCTCGTCCGGCCGAGGCGCTCAGGCCCTAGGGCGGCGCCCTGTCCCCGGCCCGAGGGGAGCAGACCTGCCCCGAGGCGGGAGGGAAGCAGCCGGTGGCTCCGCACCCCGTCCCGTTTAAGTTACTGCTCACATTGGTTTTACCCCTGTGCACAGGTCAGGCCTGAACGGTGGTGGGGAAAGGTGTGCAGCTCAGAACACACTGAGTGGACAGAAGCCAGGGTCACACGAGCCTGCAGGAGGGACCTGTGAGCAGCGCTCCAGTGAGCCACATGCAGAGGCAGGCAGGGCCGCTGAGACGATCGCGTGCTGTCTGTGTGCTTCCCTGTGTGCTGTCTGTGCTGCCCTGTGTGCTGTCTGTACTGTCTGTGCTGCCCTGTGTGCTGTCTGTGTGCTGTCTGTGCTGCCCTGTGTGCTGTCTGTGTGCTGTCTGTGCTGCCCTGTGTGCTGTCTGTGCTGCACTGTGTGCTCTCTGTACTGTCTGTGCTGCCCTGTGTGCTGTCTGTGCTGCCCTGTGTGCTGTCTGTGCTGCCCTGTGTGCTGTCTGTGCTGTCTGTACTGTCTGTGCTGCCCTGTGTACTGTCTGTGCTGTCTGTACTGTCTGTGCTGCCCTGTGTGCTGTCTGTGCTGCCCTGTATGCTGTCTGTGCTGTCTGTGCTGCCCTGTGTGCTGTCTGTGCTGCCCTGTGTGCTGTCTGTGCTGCCCTGTGTGCTGTCTGTGCTGCCCTGTGTACTGTCTGTGCTGTCTGTACTGTCTGTGCTGCCCTGTGTGCTGTCTGTGCTGCCCTGTGTGCTGTCTGTGCTGTCTGTGCTTCCCTGTGTGCTGTCTGTGCTGCCCTGTGTGCTGTCTGTGCTGCCCTGTGTACTGTCTGTGCTGCCCTGTGTGCTGTCTGTGCTGTCTGTGCTGCCCTGTGTGCTGTCTGTGCTGTCTGTACTGTCTGTGCTTCCCTGTGTACTGTCTGTGCTGTCTGTACTGTCTGTGCTGCCCTGTGTGCTGTCTGTGCTGCCCTGTGTGCTGTCTGTGCTGCCCTGTGTGCTGTCTGTGCTGTCTGTGCTTCCCTGTGTGCTGTCTGTGCTGCCCTGTGTGCTGTCTGTGCTGCCCTGTGTACTGTCTGTGCTGTCTGTACTGTCTGTGCTGCCCTGTGTGCTGTCTGTGCTGCCCTGTGTGCTGTCTGTGCTGTCTGTGCTTCCCTGTGTGCTGTCTGTGCTGCCCTGTGTGCTGTCTGTGCTGCCCTGTGTACTGTCTGTGCTGCCCTGTGTGCTGTCTGTGCTGTCTGTGCTGCCCTGTGTGCTGTCTGTGCTGCCCTGTGTGCTGTCTGTGCTGCCCTGTGTGCTGTCTGTGCTGTCTGTGCTTCCCTGTGTGCTGTCTGTGCTGCCCTGTGTGCTGTCTGTGCTGCCCTGTGTACTATCTGTGCTGTCTGTACTGTCTGTGCTGCCCTGTGTACTGTCTGTGCTGTCTGTACTGTCTGTGCTGCCCTGTGTACTGTCTGTGCTGTCTGTACTGTCTGTGCTGCCCTGTGTGCTGTCTGTGCTGTGCTGTGGGGCGAGGGCGGGCTCTTGTGCTGCTGTTTCCCAGGCGTCAGGAGCCCTAGTCTCCTCCCTTCTTCCCTGAAGGCATAGCCTCTCCCCTGGCCAAAGAGAGAAGGGCAGTTCCCTTGGGACCTGAAAGTGTCCCTGGAATGTTGATCTTTCCGTGTAGTGTAACGTGTTGGCCCTTCCGTGTTGTGTAACGTGTTGGCCCATCCATGTAGTATAATGTGTGACCCTTCCATGTAGTTTAACATGTTGACCTTTCCGTGTAGTGTAACATGTTGGCCCTCCCGTGTAGTGTACCATGTTGGCCCTCCCGTGTAGTGTACCGTGTTGGCCCTCCCATGTAGTGTAACATGTTGGCCCTCCCGTGTAGTGTACCGTGTTGGCCCTCCCGTGTAGGGTACCGTGTTGGCCCTCCCGTGTAGGGTACCGTGTTGGCCCTCCCGTGTAGGGTACCGTGTTGGCCCTCCCGTGTAGTGTACCGTGTTGGCCCTCCCGTGTAGTGTACCGTGTTGGCCCTCCCGTGTAGTGTACCGTGTTGGCCCTCCCGTGTAGTGTACCGTGTTGGCCCTCCCGTGTAGTGTACCGTGTTGGCCCTCCCGTGTAGTGTACCGCGTTGGCCCTCCCGTGTAGTGTAACGTGTTGGCCCTCCCGTGTAGTGTACCGCGTTGGCCCTCCCGTGTAGTGTACCGTGTTGGCCCTCCCGTGTAGTGTACCGCGTTGGCCCTCCCGTGTAGTGTACCGCGTTGGCCCTCCCGTGTAGTGTACCGCGTTGGCCCTCCCGTGTAGGGTACCGCGTTGGCCCTCCCGTGTAGGGTACCGCGTTGGCCCTCCCGTGTAGGGTACCGCGTTGGCCCTCCCGTGTAGGGTACCGCGTTGGCCCTCCCGTGTAGGGTACCGCGTTGGCCCTCCCGTGTAGGGTACCGCGTTGGCCCTCCCGTGTAGGGTACCGCGTTGGCCCTCCCGTGTAGGGTACCGTGTTGGCCCTCCCGTGTAGGGTACCGTGTTGGCCCTCCCGTGTAGGGTACCGTGTTGGCCCTCCCGTGTAGGGTACCGCGTTGGCCCTCCCGTGTAGGGTACCGCGTTGGCCCTCCCGTGTAGGGTACCGCGTTGGCCCTCCCGTGTAGGGTACCGCGTTGGCCCTCCCGTGTAGTGTACCGCGTTGGCCCTCCCGTGTAGTGTACCGCGTTGGCCCTCCCGTGTAGTGTACCGCGTTGGCCCTCCCGTGTAGTGTACCGCGTTGGCCCTCCCGTGTAGTGTACCGCGTTGGCCCTCCCGTGTAGTGTACCGCGTTGGCCCTCCCGTGTAGTGTACCGCGTTGGCCCTCCCGTGTAGTGTACCGCGTTGGCCCTCCCGTGTAGTGTACCGCGTTGGCCCTCCCGTGTAGTGTACCGCGTTGGCCCTCCCGTGTAGGGTACCGCGTTGGCCCTCCCGTGTAGGGTACCGCGTTGGCCCTCCCGTGTAGGGTACCGCGTTGGCCCTCCCGTGTAGGGTACCGCGTTGGCCCTCCCGTGTAGGGTACCGCGTTGGCCCTCCCGTGTAGGGTACCGCGTTGGCCCTCCCGTGTAGGGTACCGCGTTGGCCCTCCCGTGTAGGGTACCGCGTTGGCCCTCCCGTGTAGGGTACCGCGTTGGCCCTCCCGTGTAGGGTACCGCGTTGGCCCTCCCGTGTAGGGTACCGCGTTGGCCCTCCCGTGTAGGGTACCGCGTTGGCCCTCCCGTGTAGGGTACCGCGTTGGCCCTCCCGTGTAGGGTACCGCGTTGGCCCTCCCGTGTAGGGTACCGCGTTGGCCCTCCCGTGTAGGGTACCGCGTTGGCCCTCCCGTGTAGGGTACCGCGTTGGCCCTCCCGTGTAGGGTACCGCGTTGGCCCTCCCGTGTAGGGTACCGCGTTGGCCCTCCCGTGTAGGGTACCGCGTTGGCCCTCCCGTGTAGGGTACCGCGTTGGCCCTCCCGTGTAGGGTACCGTGTTGGCCCTCCCGTGTAGGGTACCGTGTTGGCCCTCCCGTGTAGGGTACCGTGGGCTTCATCTGGGTGCCGCTTCCTCTCTGAATGCCGCTCGGATGCCGCTCGGTCTGCACTGTGTGTTTGGATGAGGTGGAACCCAGCTCTTCAGCTGTCATTAGGGGGTGACCAGCCGCTAGAGTTAGTCTCCACCTTCGGGCAGGGTCTGTGGGCCTGGGACTGTCCTCAGTCCCACACAGTGTGGCCTGTGCCACTCACCCCGCGTTTGGAGGCTCAAGATCCGAGAGCTGTGAGCCCCGTCCGGTGCCTGGTGTGGAGGTGGGTGCGGAAGCTCGCAGACCGCGGGAGGCTCGGTGTCGGCAGAAAGCTGTGCTGGGCCCCGCTTCGGAGCTGGCTCACGCCTGCTGTTTCCGTGTAAATCCTTTTAAAATGCTAATATTCCGGTGCAGGCCTGCCCCCTGCCGCGGGGGAATGAGCTGACACCATGTAGTTGTCAACTGCTTGTGCCTGTAGCGACGGTACCAGCGTCACAGACCAGACCCCGGGGCTGAGTGCAGCAGCCGGTGCCTGCTCCCCGCGTGCCCTCCTCGGGCCACCGGCGGGAGGTGTGTGAGGGACGTGTGGCGTGTGTTGCAGGATCGGGACGGCGGCGCTGGCCGTGCAGGTCGTGGGCAGCAACTGGCCGAAGCCGCACTACACCCTGCTGGTCACGGGCCTGTGCCGCTTCCAGATCGTGCAGGTGCTGAAGGAGAAGCCGTACCCGGTGGCCCAGGTGGAGCAGCTGGACCGGCTGGAGGAGTTCCCCAGCGCCCTGCAGACCCGGGAGGAGCTGGGCGAGCTGTCGGAGCAGTTCTACAAGTACGCGGTGCAGGTGAGCGCCCACGTTCTCAGCACGTCTCCTTCGGCGCCTTCGCTGCCCTGCGCTGCGACGGGCTGGCTGGGGGGTGCCGTGTTTGGGCTGCGTGTGTCCGAGTGAGTTAATAATATGCCATAACGTGTGTATTCAGTGTGCCTCGCCTCTGGGGGTGTGCCTCAGTCTTCCTAGGGCACCTTAGCCAACCCTTCCTAACATGTTTCCAGAAAGTACTTCTAGAATTTTTCTTATAACTTCTGGTGTCTCCAAGCCAGACAGTTACTAAACACGTTTTAAAACTTAAAAGCACCGCCATTGTCACTGGACTGTCTGGGCACCAGGTTATGTAAGTCACGCTTGTCGCCCTGGAGGAGGCGATGAGCCCGCAGTGGCGGTTCTGAGCGAGGGGCCCGCGGGTTGGAGGTGGGCTCGGGACAGGCCCGCCACGTCCGGAGCAGGAGACGGTGGCCCCCTCGCGGCTCTGAGCGCTCCCGCCAGAGCAGCTGGCACTCCCGCGTGTCTCAGGGCTCACAGCCACGTCTGTGTGAGAGGAGCTGGGAAGCAGCCCGGCCATGTCCAGACGGGGGCGCAGCCTGTGTCCAGCCCGTGGACCTCAGTTACTGAAAGCGCCCCTAACTCCATTCTCTCACAGACATCATTCCAGTCAGCACTCAGGTTCTCAGACTCCGAGGGTCCTGCTGAGAAGCAGTGTTTCAGTTCCTGGTTTGCTAGCAGGTTAGCCTCAGCTGTGCGGCTTTCCAGCGCTGGGCCTCCCGCTGGGTGACGTAAGAGGGCGCCCTGTGCTTCAGGACAGGGGCCGCGATGCCTGCAACTTCCTCAGTGATGGTGTGTGTGTGTGTGTGTGTGTGAGAGAGAGAGAGAGAGAGAGAGAGAGAGAGAGAGAAAGCAAACGGGCAAGAAGTTAATAATTGGTGAATTTAGGGGAAGAATATATAGTTCATTGTACCATTGCAACTTTCCAATAAATTTTAATTTTTTTCTAAATAAAACCACAGATTTATATACATTAGTATTATCCACGTTGGAGCCCTTTTTGCTTTTTATTCTGTTTGGCACGTTCCTCTGAGGCCCACACCTGAGGCCCGCGCGGCAGTAACGCCCCCTGCCCCTCGCAGCTGGTGGAGATGCTGGACATGTCCGTCCCCGCGGTGGCGAAGCTGAGGCGCCTCCTGGACAGCCTTCCCCGGGAAGCCCTCCCCGACATCCTGACGTCCATCATCCGCACGAGCAACAAGGAGAAGCTGCAGGTACGGGCCCGCGGGGGCGGAGGCCCTTGGTCACGGCTCCGCTGGGTCTAGAGAGCGAGGACACGCGAGCCTTCAGCGAGGCCGCTGGCGGCTCACGGAGGAGTGAGAGGGGCTCTAAAAGTGACGGCTTTTACTCGCGTCATCAGCACCGGCACTCGTCAGCTTATGGAGAAAGTTAAAGCAGAGAACAGTAACACAGGCAGATATTTAATCCAACTTAAACACATAAATATACTCCATCCGCTGTTTTTAAACGCATGGAGCCACGCCCTCTCCCTGCGTGCGCTGCTTGGGATTCTTGGTGTTTCTTACGTAAAACACACCGTGATGCGTTACCTGTAATTTTCCATTTCTGTTTCTTGAGAGAGAAATGAGTTTTAAAGACACTTGAAAAATCATCAAGTTCAAGATCTTAGATGTGCATGTTTTCCCCCAAATCGTGAAAGTTCTCTGGCAAACTTACTTTTACAGTATTTTTAAGCAGCCTGCTTTGTTGAGTCTTCCCAGAACCTTTAAACTAGTTTTCATTTATTTTTTTTAAAAATACGTTTTTATTGATTTTTTAGAGAGAGAGGAAGGGGGAGGGAGAGAGAGATAGAAACATCGATGAGAGAGAAACGTCATCGATCAGCTGCTTCCTGCACACACCCCACTGAGGACCGAGCCCACACCCTGGGTGTGTGCCCTGACCGGGAGTCCCAGTGACCTCTCAGTTCCTGGGTCGGTGCCCAACTGCTGAGCCACACCGGGCCGGCTAAACTAGTTTTTATTGAAATCACCCTCCTTCCTTTATCAGTTTATTTAATACTTAAATCCAGCTGTTGTAACAGGAAGTGCAGCTGACGCCAACAGACTGGGTATAAGCAGGGATCCAGCCCCCGGTAGGAGCACCAGAACCTGCTTCGGGCACGAGCAGGGTGCCAGTGACCCTGATGTGTCCGTTGCCGCCACACGGGCAGGGGACGGTGGCGGAAAGTGCTTCTAGTCTCTCGTGTGTGTAAAACGTCAATGTTCTGAGCCTCGAATTTGTTTAGACCTGATGTGTAGACACATTCTAGGCTTTCGGAGATTAATTCCCAGAAGGAGTGGCCATACCGTATGTGCTCCGTTCTTGCTCTTGGGACAGTACACGTGGCCTCATTTTTAACTGGAAACTCAAGGTGCTCTTTGGTCTTGTTTAGGGTTCTGGGGTCCGTGCCAGACAGCCTTGCCCAGTTCATACAGTTACCGTGGTGGTGTTGGCCGCAGGGAGCGGTGACCCCTGGAAGGAGGTGTCTGACGGTGGACGCTGCACCTCTGCCCGCCTGGCCGGGGAGCGCGTGCTTCTAGTAACGGGCTCGCTCTCGCTCTCGCTCTCGCTCCTTTAGATCCTAGACGCCGTGAGCCTGGAGGATCGGTTCAAGGCGACCATACCGCTGCTCGTCAGGCAGATCGAAGGCCTGAAGCTGCTGCAGAAAACCAGGAAGCACAAGCAGGACGACGAGAAGCGGGTCAGTGCCCTCGGGGCCCTGCCTTCAGGGGCCCGGAGGTGCCGTGTGGGTGGGTGGGTGGGTGGGTGGGTTGAAGAAAAACATGGGGTCGCCCGGCCGTCGTGGCTCAGTGTCTGAGCATCGACCCAGGAACCAAGAGGTCACGGTTCAATTCCCGGTCAGGGCACAGGCCCGGGCTGTGGGCTCCATCCCCAGCGTGGGGCGTGCAGGAGGCAGCCGGCCCATGATTCTCATCATTGATGTTTCTCTCTCTCTCCCTCTCCATTACTCTCCTTAAAACTCAATAAAAACATTAAAAAGGGGGGGATGATTTACCAAGCCATTTTCTTTTTTTGCCAAACATTGTGTGTTTTCTGTACTTTGAAAATTAGCGGAAGCCTGCTGGAGGTTGAACTCTTTTTCGGGGCGCGATGTTAAGAACAGACGAGGACTGGTCGGACGCTGGGCCGGGGCTTGGCTGATGTTTCGATTTGCATTTAGTCAGACATCACCTTCCGTCTTCTCAGCCTCGCGTCCTCGTCCTCCGTGTGGGAAGACAGCAGCTGCGTTTCCCCAGAGAGCTTTTTACTTGACTCAACACCACCATTTTCTCTCTTTTAAAAAATTTCATCTTTATTGTTGAAAGTATCACAGATGGCCCCTTCTTTTCCCCACTGACCCCCTCCCCCCACTCCTCCCCCCCCCCCCATCGATTTGTGATCCCTTCACTGTCACACATGACACTCCAGGGAGGGTGGGCCCGGCTGCAGGCGGCCTCGAGCGGCTGGTTCACGGCGGTGTGCGGGCAGGAGGGAGGGGAGCGTGGGAGTGAGGCCTCCCCTGGGGGGCCTGCGGAGGAAGCAGTCGGGGAGCAGCAGTCGGGGAGCAGCAGTCGCGGACACTGAGCAGGAGGGAGAGGAGCCCTGGTGCTGACTCCCGCTCCCTCGCCCGCCCTCGGCCTCAGGTGATCGCCATCCGCCCCATGCGGAGGGTCACGCACGTCCCCGGCGCCTTGGAGGAGGAGGAGGAGGAGGAGGAGGACAGCGACGACGTGGTCCTGCTGGAGCGAAAGGTGCGCACGTCCAGCATGCCCGAGCCGGCCCGCCGCGTCTGCCTCAAGGAGGTCAAGAGGTGAGCGCCATGCCTGCCCGCGCGCCGGCCCGTTCACAAGGGAGGCCCGAGCCGCTCGCTGTGTGCGCGCTGATCCTCCTCTTCCCTTCACGGGGCCCTAGACCACTGCCTCCCCCCAGGTTGGCACTGCCGGCTCCAGCTTTCCTGGCACCCCAGCTCTCAGGGTCCCTCTTCACCCCATCCAGACCCTGACCCCGAGAGTCTCAGTGCCCCGAGATCCCCGGCTCCGTGAATGCTGCGTGAGCGACACAGCCCCTCCCCGCAGTACGAACTCAGGCGTGCTCCCCGCGGTACCTGCCTGTGCACTGTTGTCGGAAGCGGACCAGCCTTTGTTCAGACAGCGTTTGTCCGCTTCCCGTTGTGCACGTCACACGCGCGAGGCAGGGCCTGCCACCCTCCCCGTGCAGGGGGTGCAGGAAGGCCTGGCGGTGTGCGGGCTGAGCACCTTTGCTGGGTAATCTCGTCAGTAGAAACCCCCTGTTGGTCTGCGTTCCTGTAACGCTGTAACTGCTTTACCTTGTTAGTGAGTCGGAATGAGCCGCGGGAAGACCGGCCTTTCCGAGGTTCACAGGGAGGAACGTGAGTAGATGCACTGACGGGCGTCTCCTGTGGCTCTGGCACCTGCCAATAGGTGTGGGCCACCCACGTGGACGGAACACGCGTGCTGCCTATGTTCTGGGAGCTGCGTTTTTTATTAAGTATCTGGTGTTGGCTTCGATTCTGAGCTGACTTCAACTCTAATGTGAAATAAAAATACATAATTAGCCCTGGCTGGTGTGGCTCAGTGGATAGAGCGCTGGCCTATGGACTGAAGGGTCCCAGGTTCAATTCTGGTCAAGGGCACAGGCCCAGGTTGTGGGCTCCATCCCCTGGGGGGGGCGTGCAGGAAGCAGCTGATCCATGATTTTCTCTCATCACTGATGTTTCTCCCTTCCTCTCTAAAATCAATAAAAAATATATTTTAAAAAATGATAATTCTCTATAATAAAAGCCCAGTGACCGAACGGTAGCATGACCAGAACGACCGGTTGACCAGTCCTGTGATGTGCACTGACCACCAGGGGGCAGACACTCAGTGCAGGAGCTGCCCCTGGTGGTCAGTGAGCTCCCACAGAGGGCCGATCCCCGCAGGCTACGCCCACCCCCACGAATCCTGTGCACTGGACCTCTAGTAAGAAAAATAAGAGAAAATACATAATTACCGTGTAACACACGGTGAGGCGCTTAGATCTTACCCTGAGGAGGACCTGGTGGTGCCACCTGAGACCCCGGGGGGTCCTTACGCTGACCAGGCTGCGTTTCCAGGGCAGAGTCAGACGCGGGGTCCCCACCCCTCCCCCCAGCGTGCGGGTATTGCTTTAATTTTGTTTTGTAACGTTCCTTCAGAGCAAAAGAAATGTGTCGTTAGCCAGATTTGAAAAAGACTTTTTCAGATTTATTTAACAAATACAGGGTGTTCCCCCCCAAAATGTATATACACTGTAACAGCTGATAGCTCAGTTTTGAAACTGAAATGTATTTTTTTAAAAAGATATATCTTTATTGACGTCAGAGAGGAAGGGAGAGGGAAAGAGAGAGAGAAACATCCATGATGAGAGAGAATCATTGATCGGCTGCCTCCTGCAGGTCCCCTTCTGGGGATCAAGCCCGCAACCCAGGCCTGTGCCCTTGACTGGAATTGAACCTGGGACCCTTCAGTCCGCAGGCCGGCGCTCTATCCACTGAGCCAGACCAGCTAGGGCAAAAGCTGAAATGTATTTTAATAAACACTGCCTTTATAATTATTCAAAGTGTGTGTATACATCTTTTGGGATGCCCTGTATATATGATACGTCTGACCAAGCCATGGAGGTCAGCTTGGCTTTCCTGTGTTAATGGAGTTCTTTATTCTTGAACACGTTTGCTATGTATTCTTTCTCCACAGACTCAAAAAAATGCCTCAGTCGATGCCGGAATATGCTCTGACCAGAAACTACTTAGAGCTCATGGTGGAGCTGCCGTGGAACAAGAGCACAACCGGTGAGCCCCCGCCCAGCCCGCTGTGTGCCTGCGGCGCGGCCACGCTCCCCCCAGCGCCCCACGGAGCGTCCTGCTCTCACCTTCGCGCCGTGTAGGTCAGCCGCAGACTGAGCCTGTGTCACCGCGGTCTCGGGCTTCCCCAGAGTCCCTGGGCCTGATGGAGAGAAGGGGGTTCCGTGGCGGGTGAAATCGCGGGCGGGGGCGGGGCTGCCCTCAGCTCCCGCCGCTGCAGGGCCCACTGCTCCTGTAGAAACTGAATCTTAAGCAAAAGAAAGCCCAGTCCCGGGCTCCCCAGAGACTTGCGTAGAAGGAGGCAGCCGTGCTCTCGTCACTTCTAAGCTATTCGGGCTCCCGCCGGCCTGGGGAGGGGTTCCCACTGACGAATCCCCAGTGCCCAGACGCTCTCTGGGGGTGACCCGACAGACCGGCTGGACATCCGCGCGGCCCGCGTCCTCCTGGACAACGACCACTACGCCATGGAGAAGCTGAAGAAGCGGGTGCTGGAGTACCTGGCCGTGCGGCAGCTCAAGAACAACCTGAAGGGCCCCATCCTGTGCTTCGTGGGCCCCCCCGGGGTCGGGAAGACGAGTGTGGGGAGGTCCGTGGCCAAGACGCTGGGCCGCGAGTTCCACCGGATCGCGCTCGGAGGAGTGTGCGACCAGTCCGACATCCGGGGGCACAGGTGGGTCTCCCCTCGCCCGCCTGTTCCTCTCCTTCCTCTTGGTTGGCGCGACCCCCCACAGCACAGCTCAGCACCCCTCTCTCTCTGAAAGGGCTGTTTGGGATGAGGGGGAGGACGTGGAGCCTCGCCGGAGGGCACCCTCCGCCCTGGGGTCTCCGTGGCGTGACTAGTGGTGACCAGGGGTGACTTGGTGTCGCTTTGGCCCAGCGGTGTTTCCTAGGTAAGGACCACACCCTGAGTCCAGCTTGGCCTGGCGGGAGGGGCCTGAGAGACCCGTGTGTCAGGTTGGCAGCTTAAACTGCTTTTAAGGAGTCTGGTCTGGGGGGGCTCAGTGGGTCAGAGAGGGGGACATCTACAAGACGTTCACCAGTGAAGATGCATTTTCAAAAGAGAGTGCTGGCTGACGGCAGGGTAAGCGGTATGAGGAGGAGGGTTAGGGTCACTGTGGGGCTGATCCTTGCGTTTTTGACACTTTTTCTGTAAAAGTGCCTGCAAGTCTAAGACCTGAGTCTGGTCGATGTGACCGTGGGGTCAGACTGGGTGCTACGGTCACGTTCGGTCTGTTCTGTCGCTCAGGCTGGGAGGCGTCTGGGGAAACGTGAGCCGCGGGCGTGGGGTCCATGCCGTCGCCGGCAGCCGCCAGTGCGCGTGCGACGTGTTCAGGCCGCGGTGGGGCCTGCGCAGGAGCCTGGCTCTGCAGCTAAACTGCAGCTGCCCAGCGTCCCGGCAGAGGCATGGAGCGGAGGGGAAGCTTCTGTCCTCAGACCAGCCCCGGGCGGGTGGCTAAGGACGCCATTTTCCCTGGCGGCTTCGAGTCACAGCGACGGCCCGAGTGTGGGTGGGACTTGGGTTGTGGGGGAGGGAATATGCTGCTTTTACATCATCTCCTTTTCCATTTGCCCATTTCCAAGGTCACTGGCCTTCGGCTGGGCCAGGAAACTTCAGGAACTTGAGTGAAAGTGGTCCTTCTATTCTTTTTCTTGCTTGTTTGCAACTCTTCTGCATGAAAGGAGAGTCACTCCAAGACTTTAGTAGGTGCAGTGGGGCAGGGAAGCCGTGTCAAGGACACGCTTGTCCCCTGGACTGTCCTGCCCTCGCCGCGCCACTAGAGGCTGCCGTTGGCTCCGTAGGAAGCTGGCTCCTGGGCCCAGGGCCGGAGCGACGGAGGCTCCCACCTGCCGCGGTTCGGGCGCGCGCTCGGGGTTCTGTGGTTTCCTCCCTGTCATGGGGGCCCCCGTGTGCGTCGGCCTTGGATGGGAGTGGGAGAGCGACTGTGGGGTTGTCACATGACATTAAAGTCACGGGCAGGTAACGCGTCCGGTTTCTTTCCGGCTGGAATTGCCGGCTCAGTGAGGCTTGGAAAGTGCCCCTCGGAGCCCGGCAAACGGGCAGCGCCCATCAAACAGCTTTTGTTCCTATTTCACCTCTGGCTGCTCGGGGGCCGGTTCAGGCCTGCACGTGTCAGTGTGCTTTTCATAAAATCCAGTCTGGTTTGTAAACTGTGCCCCATCACCCTGTTCTCGCGTGATTGCTCGGGGGGCAGAGTTGTGGGGAAGGGTGTTTTCATGGTGCCGCGGTCAGCTCGCCCCCTGGACGTGGGCTGGGCCAGGGGTCGGCAAACTCATTAGTCCACGGAGCCAAATGTCAACAGGACAACGATTGAAATTTCTTTTGAGAGCCGAATTTTTTAAACTTAAACTACATAGGTAGGTACATTGTTATTAACTTAATTAGGGGACTCCTAAGTCTTAGGAAGAGCCACACTCAAGGGGCCAAAGAGCCGCAGTTTGCTGACCACGGGGCTGGGCTCACCCTCCGCTGGAAGCTCCTGGCGCTGACAGGTAGCACCTGCGCGCACTGTGCCACGTGAAGACACTTCCTGTGTGACTGTCATAAGAAAACGGAACCCGAAGGAAAGAAGAACTTGTTTTGTTAAAGAAGGTTGTGTTTTTGCCTGAAACACGGGAACTGAGCTCTCGGGTGCGGCCTGGATAGAGGCGGTGATCCCTGCGGGGAGAGGCGCGCGGCGTTGTCGGGCTCGGTCTGTGAGCTCTAAGCCTGATTCGCGGGCCCCTCGCGGGCACGCCCTCCCTCGCCATCACCAACCAGGCGTGTGGTCCATTCACCACCAGGGCCACCGGCCCGTTTCCCCGAGGACTCACTGCCCACCGGCCCTGGGGTCCTCACAGCCTGGAGAGGAGGTCACTTGAAAACCTGTGGGGAGCCGGTGGAGGGCGGGTGGGTTGCTGGTGAGAGGAGAGGCCGGGAGCCCAGTCCCGCCGGGGCAGAGTGCTGGTTGGGTGGGGAGGGGGAGGGGGCCACAGAGGAGAGACAGGATCAGCGCGACCTGGTGGCGTGGGCGGGAGGAGCCCCCCCACGGGACAGCTGGACCTTTGGGAGACGCCCGGGGCTTGGCATTCCAGTGCTGGTCACGTGCTCCCAGGCGGGGTTCGCGGTCTGTTTTCCTGCCGCTGAGTAGGCCCCTGTTCTGCGGTTTAAAATAGCCGAGGACACAGAGCGGCTCTGTGCTCTCCCCTCCGCCTGCCGGCCCCTCCTCGTTCCCCAGGCCTGGGCTCCAGCCTGCGCCACAGCCTGGGGGTGTGAAGGGAGCTGCTAATGTTAGAAATTGACTGTAAGAGCGACCGAAGAGTTCAGCGATCGCGAGGTGGGAGATGGGGAGGAAAAAGCAAGGCTGGGTTCCATTTACATCGTAGACGGGGCGAGCCGTAGTGACCTGACCAGACGCGAGGCCGTGATGAAACGGGGTGCCTTGCTGCAGTGACGTTCGCTGGCTTTCCCGAAAAGGGTCACACAGGCGACCCTCCTTCCGACGTGGCAGAGCTGCCTGTGACGTCGTTGCTCCTCCCAAAGCGGCGCCGGGCTGGGCTGTGCGAGGGAGCGTGCAGGGTGGGCAGTCCAGTCAGCGGCCAGGAGGGGTGGGTTTCCATGTGGATGCTCTTGACCCCAGGCCTCTGACTACCAGTAGTGACAGCTGCCTGCCTCTGAAATGGAGGAGTTTGGAGTTTTTCTTTTTGGGGGGCCAGGGGGTCTGCATTTTGAGTGGCTGTTCCCGCCGCTTCTGACTTCCTCCTGAAGGCGAGGAGGCTGTCCAGCGTCTCCCTGTGCAGATGTCGTGCTGGGGGGGGGGGTGCCGGAGGGTGCGGCCTGGGGATTAAAGTCAGGGTTGGAGGAGTAAGAATCGTAACTGTGCGACTTAAGTGTAGTGTTTTCAGTTTCACTAAGTGGCCAGCACGAGGTCCGTGGCTCCAGCCCCGTGGGTGCGCGCACCAGCCTTGGAGGAGAAGGGACCCGGTGACTCGGATGCCGTGGGCCTCTCGGGCTTGGCTGCCTCTGTGCCGGCTCCCGGGCTCCGGCGGCCCTGCCCCTGCCTCCGGCCACCGGGACCCACTCGCTTGCTTCCCACAGGCGCACCTACGTGGGCAGCATGCCCGGCCGCATCATCAACGGCCTGAAGACGGTCGGGGTGAACAACCCGGTATTCCTGTTGGACGAGGTGGACAAGCTGGGCAAGAGCCTGCAGGGCGACCCCGCCGCCGCTCTGCTCGAGGTGAGGCGGGCGAATCGCTGTCTGCGCCCCGCGCCCCGCGCCCCGGCGAGGCCAAGGGGACTCCCCGCTCGTGTGCGTGTGCGTGGCGAGGCTTAGGCCCAGAACCAGGTCCGTGCAGACTGAAGTCGGAAGCAATTCGAGATGTAAATTAAAGTGTCTGAGAGAGCTTTCTTTTTCCAGGAATTCTCATTTTTTCCTAGTCTATTTGCATCAAAGAGTTCATCAGAGCCTTGTGCCTGCCTTTTGCTTCGAGACCGCTAATTCTGCAAGGTTATTAGAAAGGCAGCCCGCCTCCCGCCGGGGCCCAGTCCTCTTCTGCGCTGTGGCTCTGCCGGCTCGTCTGTCCTCACAGGGCACGGCTGTTTCACTCCCGTTTTGAACCCGCGTGCAGCGCGGTTTATCTCTGCTGATGCAGCGCAAGTGGCCACGCGTGGGCGGCCGGAGCACGAGGGCCGCTCGGAACCTTCTTTCGAGCCCCGTGCAGGCCGCTGCGCAGTCCCGGGGCCTCGGAGCATGAACACGAGCAGGGCTCAGCGTCCCAGGGATCTAACTGCCCAGCTGCCTGACGTGCCCAGTTAACACGTCCCCGTTGACACTGACAACCTGCGCGTTAAGTGCGTCTGTCCTGTGCCGGGTCCGAGGCTGGCGGCCGGCGCGTCCTCACCAGCTCCTCTGGTCCCGCGTCCCCCTTTCACCGGAAACTCTTCCCAGACTCTCTGATAGCGTCTGAGGAGGAGCGTGCGCGTCGCCATGTCCCCTACGAATTCAGAACGCTGCGCACGCTCCCTTTCTGCTCCCACGGCGGCGGGGAGAGGCGCCCCCCGAGGGTGCTGGCTCTGCGGGCTGGTAGCTCAGTGCTGGGCGCCCGCGCCGCTGACATCGGTGGAGGGATGAGGCTGACAGGGTCATTGGCGCTGCTGTGAGCTTCTGTGTCCTCCAGAGTGTGACACAGCGTGTTCCTTCAGTGTGGGCGTGCGAGGGAGGGCACGGGGCTCGGTGCTCCCCCCGGGCCTCCCCAACCAGCCACTCCGAGCAAAGCCAGCGCCTCGCTGCCGCGGCCCTGTTCGTGCCCTGGAGCTGCCGCGACGGTTCCGTGTCGCCCTCCCCGCAGGTGCTGGATCCGGAGCAGAACCATAACTTCACCGACCACTATCTCAACGTGGCCTTCGACCTCTCCCAAGTCCTCTTCATCGCGACCGCCAACACCACGGCCACCATCCCGGCGGCCCTGCTGGACAGGATGGAGGTCATCCAGGTGCCAGGTACGGGGGCACAGGGCGGTGCCTGATGGGTGTTTCTGCCTTGCCTCTCTAAGCGCAGCCCTTTGCCCTTGTGGAGCTGTGGGGTCTGCCCACGCGTGACCTTCCCACGTCCGAGTCTCCGAGCGAGCCTGCTCCTGTTTAGACTCAGAGTCGGGAAGGCAGACGTGCACTTGTTTGCTTTCCCCCTGACAGATAAGGCGTCTCGGCGATAAATTTTGCAGAGCAATTTCAGATGGAACTTGGCATGAAAGAATGATCCGTTTTTTTAATGAAAAGACACTTTCCTTTGAAGCAATTTCTAAAATTACAGAAAAAAAACAACTTTTTTCAAAGTAAGTCAAGAACAGAGCTTCACATGGTCAGTTTAGCCTCCTGTCCGTCATAGCTTGACGTTTCCTTCTCTGGGAAAGTGGCACTTACTCCCGCTGAGCAAGAGCGGCGGCAGCGAGGCGCTGAGCCACATTCTGGCCGCGCTTTGGACCCCACGGGGTGGTCTGCCTGCGCTTTGTCATTGCAGCCGTCAATAGGCTTTGGGGGTTTTTTTTGCAAAACTCCTTTAGTTACTAACAGTAAATAAATCTCAGTGTTTTCACCCCATTTTAACTGCTCAGAATCATTTCTCCCTGGGAGACATGTAATATCAGTGGGCATCTGTTAAAATGGAAATAGAGTGGAATCTAAATATATCTAAGTCTAAATATATCTAGATTCTCATACAAGCTCAGTGTGTATTTCATGTCAACCTGAAATATAATTCTACCAAGTGGATGATCATTGGATTTCTCAGTTTTCTGTGAGTCCTGCCCGTTCCTATAGTTAAAACAGGATATAGTTTTAAAGTAGGATGGAGTGAAATAGCGCTTTGTGCATATTTGAGACTAAAACAAGTAAGTCACGTAACTAACTGCCTGGAACTCCAACTGAGGCGGACAGTCCGTAAGCCGCGAGTGTGGGGGCGGCCGTATGCTGGCGCCTCCTTCCTGCCGGCCCTTATTTCCTCTTCCTGCTCAACAGCTGTCTTCTCAGTTCATCTTTTTTTTTTTTTAATATTTTATTGATTTTTTACAGAGAGGAAGGGAGAGGGACAGAGAGTTAGAAACATCGATGAGAGAGAAACATCGATCAGCTGCCTCCTGCACATCTCCCACTGGGGATGTGCCCGCAACCCAGGTACATGCCCTTGACCAGAATCGAACCCGGGACCCTTCAGTCCGCAGGCCGACGCTCTATCCATTGAGCCAAACCAGTCTCGGCTCAGTTCATCTTTTTAATGTTTGCTTGTTCCATGGAAAGGGGGCAGTTAGTTTAGTGGGAATTTTTCTTACAGGTTTAAAGACAAAGTAAATCTATACTCATTGAGGCGTTTAAATAAGTAAGAGCGTACATCTTTTGAATGTGTCAGTTACGTATACAGCTCCGACCTGGAGGGGCAGCTCGGTTTGGGCAGTTTTGTTGCTAAAATTTACGCGCGGCTCCTCCCCTAGAACCCGCTGCTTGTTCAGTTCAGTCTTGTTGTGCTTCAAGTCTTTTCAGTTATGATTCAAATTATAGTAAAGGAAAGGGATGCGTTTCCTACTAAATAATAGAATAGAAACCCAGCTCTGAGCTGAGGAGGTAATCGCCTCTGAGCTCTCACGGAGAGACGTTTTCCTCTTTGAGAGACAGATTTATTCCGAAGATTTCAAACGCTGTGCTTGGCAGATGCTTGTTTTTTGGGGGAGAAGTTGGCGGTCTTAACAGTGGTTGATCGGAGAAGAAGCGTCCTTACTCTGATCAGAGGATCTGAGTGGAGGTCTCGCTCCCATCCGTTCTAAAACAGCGTGGCCCTGGGAGCCCGGGCCTGACTGACAGCGGGCCCCTCCTCCAGGGTACACGCAGGAGGAGAAGATCGAGATCGCCCACCGGCACCTGATCCCCAAGCAGCTGGACCAGCACGGGCTGACCCCCCAGCAGCTGCAGGTCCCCCCGGCCACCACCCTGGGCATCATCACCAGGTGAGCCACGATCCGCGGCTCCTTTAACACCGGAGTCCGACCGCACCCGTTCCCGCCAGCGGGTCGCCAGCGAGCATCTCCATGATCCCTGGTTTGCACAGGCTGGGGATAGGCAGGAGCCCATCAGGGCAGCAGTGAGACATCTTCATAGCACAGGACTCCACTCGAGCCAGAATGGCCGCTTCCCCCCGGAGCCGTGTCCGGGGTTCCTCTGACAGGTTAGAACCCAACTCATGCAGGTACTGAGACGCGGCTCACGGCCCGGATCTGAGAGCTCAGCCTCTTGCTGTGGGAGCCGCCGCTTTCAGACTCCTGTCCGAGTTATTTCCCATTTCCTCCTCTTTCTGAGAGGCTTGAGTCCTTAGTGTTCATCTTCAGGAATTGACATGGCGCAGGAGAGAAGGGAGGGGCCTTCCCACGTTCACTCCCCGCGCTGAGGCCTCGGGCGACTGCGTGGTCTGGTTGCCGGGCTGCGTGCCGGGTGGAAAGCGCGGCCCGTTGGGAATGCTGTCTGCAGTGGCCTCGCCGTTCTCCCGGGTCTGCCTTGCGGACGGTTGCATCACCGCCTGCCGTGTGGCGTCTACAGGCAGTTCCCCCCCCCCCCCGCCCCCGGGAGCCCCTCCTGGGAACCACGGTGGTTCGGGAGAAGCGGCTCCTGTTCTGGGTCTTGGCCTGGAATTAGCCAGCCGGCGGCGTGGTGGCCTCCCCGGCCTCCTGGGAGGTCGGTGTAAGTTCAGATCCAGCAGTGAGACCAGCTCTGACCTGGAGCTCCTTCTCTGAGCCGGGGGCCTGCCGCGTGGGTGACGGCAGGAGAGTAAGCGAGGGATTTGTCGGCCCCATCAGAGCGCCGCGGGCCCCGGGGGGCGCTCAGGAGGAAACCGCCTGCTGACCGGCCGGCGGTGCCGTCTGAGGGAGAGTAGAGCCGCCGTGGCGTCTCTGGACCTGGATCGTGGCTGACGGGAAGTCACCACCATCTTTCCCAGGTGTCGCCTGGGGAACGAGGTCTTTCTCATCGGTCTCTGCTGGGCCCCGACGCCGTTCTGTGCGCACTGGGTGGCGGTCGCAGGGAGCGTAAATGTCCCGGCTGGGCCCGCAGCCACTGCAGCAAACTGGTTTTTTCGTCTCGCTGACCATCAGGACGTCAGCTTGTGTCCTCTCAGTGGCGTCTGTGGCACCTCCGTGACCAGGTCACTGAGGGGGAGACGGGCCGTTCTCAGGACCCAGCGACACTTCCTCTACAGGGTCAAAGGGCAAATAGGGGCGCGCCTGCTCCTGCGGCAGGTGTCGCGTGGCGCTGTGCGCCGGCTCCGGGCCTGCTCTTGTTCAGAACGCCCACGTGAGCGTTTCCTTGTTGCCGTCCTGGGGGGTGTGGGCTCACCTGGCTCCCTCGGCCGGGTCTGCCGTCGGTGCGGCTCCCCGTCAGCTTCCGCAGTCCCTCTCCGCCTCGGATGCCCGTCGGGAGCCACACTGGGTTTGGGTGGTGGTTGTGTTGGTTGTTTGCTGTAGACGCCTTCCTGTTTCCTTACGAGGTTCTGTGCAGGTGTAGAACGCGGCTTGACCTAACAGCCTCCTGTCCTCGGTGGGAGTGCATGTAGCCAGCAGCTTCTATGGGTCTTTTCTCGGGGCTAAAGCCTGCTTCCCTGCGTCTGGAGTAGTCTGACTGCCACTCACATCCAGCTCCTCCCAGAAAACCACACCGCGTGCCTCATGCTGCCCACTCCCTCCGAAGCCGGGCCAGAGTGGCTGGACCGTGCAGTGGTTTGTGCAGCGGCTCCTGGAAGGGAAGCTGAACGTGGAGGTTGCCTGAGAGGCTCCGCTGAGGCCCTGGAGGGTGCCTGGAGGGTGGCTGCGCCATCACGGAGCTCACGGCCTCAGCGGCCTCCTCCGGGCTCACCGGCCCCGGCTCACCGTCCCGGCCCGGCGTGAGGTCTTTGTGCTCGGATTGTTCTTGCTTTAGTGCAGGTGAAAGGTCTGGGGTTTCTGGATTTTTTTCAGCAATATTCGAAGTGCAATAAATGTATCTAGAGTTCTCTTAAGGTGACTGATTTTGTTTAAGAAAGCTCTTACACATCCTCTCAGACAAAAATGCCGTTTTACGTGCTGCCGACGTCACGTTGAAGAACCAACGATTCATTTGTAGCCTAGGGCAGTGCGTCAGAGAATCTGTGTACGGGGACGGTGTGGCTGCAAAGACGCCATTTCAGAAATGACGGGACTTCTATAAGGAATTTAAATGTGAGGGACTCCGTTCAAGAAAATGCAATGAGCGTTAGAATGTGCACGGCGGACGCCTGCGGTGTAACCGCCGGTCACTCTGTCTGCCGGGGGGGGGGGGGGGGGGGGGGGGGCTGCAGCCAGAGCTAACCCTGTTCTCCGATGGCAGGTACACCCGGGAGGCGGGGGTGCGCTCCCTGGACAGGAAGCTGGGGGCCATCTGCCGAGCGGTGGCCGTGAAGGTCGCCGAAGGACAGCACAGAGAAGCCAAGTTGGAGCGCGCCGATGCGATGGAGGCAGAAGGTGTGTGGCCCTCCGCTGGGGGGGGGGGTGGGGGGGTGGGGGGGGTGGCTGTGCGGGTGCGGGGCGTCCTGGGCGCTGGCTCATGCCTGGCAGCGCGTGCGGGAGGCAGACTGCCCTCGGGAGGGACTGCTCCGCCAGCTCTCCTTCACAGACGGCACAGCGTCGGCCTCCTCCGCCCCTCACGCCGTAAGCTGGTCACTGACGCTCTGCAGCGCACCAAGAGTGATGCTGTATTTTGCTGATCCGACAGGGGAAAAGGTGTAATTTTGATTGATTTACAAAAAATTATAATAGTAATTACCCTTTTCGCTCCAAGTGAGTTTTTTAAAAGATCAGGTGCCTGGCTGGTATGGCTCAGTGGTGCAGCCTCAGTCCACGGACCAAAGGGTCACGGGGTTGATTCTTGGTCGATGTTTATCTCTCTCTCTCTCTCTCTCTCTCTCTCTCTCTCTCTCTCTCTCTTTCTCTCTCTCCCCCCACTCCTCCTTCCTCCCCCTCCCCTCCCCTCCCTTTCCTCCCTCCTCCCTCCTTGCCACTTCCTCTAAAAATCAATGGAAAAATATCCTTGGGTGAGGATTAACAGGAAAATAGAATTACGAAGTCAGGTCCTTATACCTGCACATGAGGATCTCTGCTGCCAAGAGTTAACCAATCAGACGCGACCTCATCACGCGGTGGCTGATGGGACGCAGCTGTTACATGGCCTATATGTTGATGGTTCAGGACGGGGCGTTCAGAGGGACGGCTGCTGTGCTGACCGCTGTCATGTTTGTATTTGATCGTCTAGGGCTGTTGTTGGCAAATGCGGCTCACGAGCCACATGTGGCTTTTTGGCCCCTTGAGTGTGGCTCTTCCTAAGCCTTAGGAGTCCCCTAATTAAGTTAATAACAATGTGCCCACCTATAGAGTTTAAGTTTAAAAAATGTGGCTCTCAAAAGAAATTTCAGTCGTTGTACTGTTGACATTTGGCTCCGTTGACTAATGAGTTTGCCGACCACTGGCCTGGGGGAGCAGGTCAGGGCCGCAGGCTGACAGCCAGAGGCTGCGTGCTGATCATTCTTGCGGCAGTTGGGTGAGAGTCTGCTTTAAGGCTCTGGCCCTGCAGGCTCTGACGTGCCGGTTCTGGGCTCTCCTTCGGGTCGGATTGCAGTGCAGTCTTTTGATGCTGACAGCTTAGAAGGCTGTTAGGACAGTACGCGCATCCACGCTGCCCACGGAGATGGGGCAGGTCTCTGTCCTCAGCAGAAATTGGTTTTCTCACCCATTTTCTTTGATAGCAACACGATTTAAATGTCATTTAAATTATATCATGTGGAGCTGGCGATGGGAAAGAAAGGGAAGGGCTCTGTCACCGTAATTAACCAAAGGTGGACTTTTTTAGAACCCAGTTAACATCGTGGTTTGCTCCGTGGGCCGCTCTGTGGTTTTGCTTCGTGGTGCCGCTCCGTGGTTTACTCCGTGGGCCGCTCCGTGGTGCCGCTCCGTGGTCCGCTCCACGGGCTGCCCAGACGAGCTCTGGCAGCGGGCCTCGGAGGCAGGACCTGGATGTCGCTCGCTCTCCTGGAGAGAGATGCGTTAGCTGCCCTGCCGTGCCACCGTCTTTCTGGAATGGAACCCGGGTGTGTGGCTGAGGAGCCATGGCAGGTGGCGGGCTGGGGGTGGATGGACTCCCACCTCTTCCCTGTGTCTGTCCTGTTGCGTTTAGCAGCAGTGTCGGCAGAAATGTAGCCGTCCCCAGAGCCCTCCTGGGCCCAGCGTGGTTCCCCTGGCCCGGCCAGGCCCTGGTTCCTCCGCCCAGCCCCCTGGCGTTGGAGCGGGCAGTGCCCCGAGCGTGGGGTCCGGGAGGGGCCTTAGGCTCGGCTGTTTGTCGCACAGACTTAGTGGCAGCCGACCCGCACTCAGGGTGAGCGTGTGGGATCTGTGGGCAAGCCCTGCCCCAGCTTTCCGGCTCCCATTTCTTGCGAGCTCCTACCCATCCACTTCCTGTTCCCAGGCCCCGGCTGGCAGCTCTCGCAGCTCTAGCTGCTTTCTTATTCCTGTTGTTCTTGTGGGGTTTTCTTTTATTAAACTCCTTGTCATTTTAATAGGATTTGGAGAGGAAGCTTTAAGATAAACAAACGCATGTTCGGACCACCACTTTAACAATCTATTTTGTAAAAGGGCCCTGCGTGAGCGCAGCCTGTCCAGCATGCGGGGGGGGGGGGGGGGGGGACTGTAAGCTTCCAGCTATAAGACGGGCCGTGGAAGCGCGCTGTGCAGCGTGGGGAACGTGGTTCACGTGATCACTGTGTGGGCTCTAGACTTACCAGGGGGACCACTTGGTCAGGGAGAGAAATACTGTGCCCCTGAGACTAACATAATCCTGTGTCGACTATAATTGAAAATAGATGTCAGCCCGGCCAGCGTGGCTCAGTGGTTGAGCATCAGCTTATGAACCAGGAGGTCACGGTCTTTGATGTGCAGTCAGGGCACATGCCCGGGCTCCATCCCCAGTGCCCCGGGGGCACAGGAGGCAGCCGGACCATGATTCTCTCTCATCAGGGATGTTTCTCTCTCTCCCCCTCTCCTTTCTTCTCTGAAACCAATAAAAATATATTTAAATAAATAAATTTTAAAAATACTTCTGAGAGCCCGGAAAACAACAACATAAGCATGAGGCCCCGCTGCCGGCCGGCAGTGCATGGCGAGCTGCCGCTGCGTGTCCCCTGGTCCCTTTCTCCCCGGGCCCGGTCCTCAGAAGCCCCCTGCTCTCAGCACGCCCCCCTGCCCAGCCTCACGCCCCTGAGTGTGTCTTTCTGCTCTTGGCTGTGAAATCGCCCGGCGGCGTGTGAGCGAGTGCGTCTGGTTAACACGCCTTGAGAACTGCGTGCCGGCGCTGATGGTGTGTTCGGCGATGAACGTTCCGGGGTTGCTGTGGCAGGAGACTGGGTGGCGCTCGCTGTTCACGCGGCCCATCGGCTTGTTCCGAACAGGCCTGCGATCACCGTGGCTATTTAAAGAGAACCCAGAAATATCCAGGAACTTAGGCGGCCTGCGAGCTGTGAGAACACGCGGGGTTTCCTGGTAACGTTTATTTGGTTATGTTTTCGAATCCATGATTCGCAGAAGAAGTCCTAAACGCTAGCGTAGTTACGTGGGCTTGGGGGAGTCAGGACGTGACCGCGGCATCCAGATGCGTAAGTCATCAGGGGAACGCCTCGTCTCTGAGGAGCGTTTGGTTTTCGTTTTGATTGGAAGCATGTGGCCTCCGGGCAGTTTCCCTACTGTAAGGGCCCGCAAGCTGCTGTCAGTGCCTCTGCACGGCGCTCTGACCTTGTGCTTGACCTCAGCCGAGCCAGCGGAGGATTCCACAGACAAGCCCCTCTCGGGGTTCCGTGCCAAAGCTCCGGCGCTGCCTTGGTCACTGCACGCGTCTCCTCAAGAGATGAGCTGTCTAAGATTCCAGTATAAAATGAAGCGGTCGCTTTAGAAATGTCAGGCAGTGCATGCGGGAGTTATTTTCAATGATAAAAACGCTGCTGGACTTGGCGTGCCTGCCAGGAAGAGAAGTAACTTCAGGCCACAGACCTGGGGACAGGCGGGCGGCCCCTGGAGGAGCCTGGCTCTGTGTCTGTGTGGTCTGAGCTGCCGTGAAGCAGCAGAGAACAGGGGCGCACAGGCGGGGGGGGGGTGGGGGGGTGGGGGGGGTGGGGGGGGTAAGGGGGATGGGATGGCCGAGCTGCGTTGGGGGACGAGTATTTACAGTTTGGGTCACTTCTGTAAATGTGGGCAGTACCAGCAGCGCCGCTGGGTTCCTCTGTGTGTTGTTAGTGGGTGCAGATTGCCCGGTCCTGGGCGTTCACTGGGTTGAGAGATACGAGTGTGTGGCTGAGTTTTTGTGTTCGTTGTTGTTGTTGTTTTATCAATTTCAGAGAGGAAGGGAGAGGGAGAGAGAGAAACACCAGTGTTGAGAGAGAATCACTGATCGGCTGCCTCCTGCACACCCCCCACTGGGGATGGAGCCCACAACCTGGGCCTGGGCCCTGACTGGGAATCGAGCTGGGACCTCCTGGTTCGTGGGTCGATGCTCAGCCACTGAGCCACGCCCCGGCCGGTGTGGCTGTGTTTTGTTCTGCTCCTTCCCTGCCCGCCCTGGGGCAGGACAGATGCTCTACTCTCCCAGGCCGCACACCTGGATGCCTCCGGGGCGTCAGGCCCGGGGCCTGTGCTCAGGTGCGCGGGCACCACATACGCCCGTGACATCCAGGCAGACTTTCCTTGGAAAACATCCTCAGCAAAGGCTTTGTACTGTTTCTCAGGACACAGAGCGTCTTGGTTATTATATTTTTTAAAATGTTTTATTGATTTCAGAGAGGGAGAGAGTTAGAAAGAACAATGATGAGAATCATGGAGCGGCTGCCTCCTGCAGACCCTCCACTGGGGATGGAGCCCGTAATCCAGGCCTGTGCCCTGACCGGAATCGAACCTGGGACCCTTCAGTCCACAGGCTGACGCTCTATCCATTGAGCCACACCAGCCAGGCCGTCTCGGATGTTTTTAAAATAATAGTATTTACCAGAGAAGCTGCATTCAACTTGGTGACGCTCAAGATGTTAGTTTCTTGTTCTCAGAGAAGTCACCTGAGAACTTGGTCCGGAAAAGAGGACAGGATCAACGCAAACCCAACACTGACTCCTGAGGTGTCTTGCATGTCATAAGCAAGCTGTTCACGTGTCATTCCAAGCAGCACTGCGGCCCGGGCTTGCTGTGGGCGTCTCAGGCCCACACTCAGGACAGCGAGGAACTCACGGTGCGAGCGGGCACGTGGGCCAGTGTGTTCCGTGGCACCGCACAGAAGGGCACCGGGAGGGAGGGTCATCGGGGACCAGCTCGAGGGCTGGCTCTGGCAGGTTTGTGCGGGGTTTTTTGCTTATTTAAAAGAAGGTTTTTATACATTTCATTTGGATTAGTACAGCCCCCGTTTCCAAGCGGTGACATAGTTTGAGTCTAAGCCTTCGGTTGGGGTTAATGGTGGGGGAAGTGCCTGCGCTGCAGAAACAGGGAGAGGAGCCGTGGGGGCCTCGGGGGCAGCTCAGCGAGACCCACAGCGAAGGAAGGCGCTTTGGCGACAAGGGAAGTGGCCCTTCTCTGTCAGCTTCTCGTGTGGGTGTTGTTGATGTTTTGTTTGTTTTCTTTGGGGACATACGCGCCGCGTTCACTGTTTTTAGTGAAGCGAGGACGATGGGTGATGTTGTGTTGCTTGCTTCCAGTTACATATAAAAGTCCTCCGACATTTTAACCCAAATCACATATCTTCCCCCCGGGCTGGAGTTAGAACAAAACAGCCGTTCGTGTGCACCCCTGAACCCCGACCGCAGGCCAGATGCGGGGCTGTTGGCTGTGGCCCATCGCGCTGCCCAGAAGTCGGGCTGGCTTCCGAGGGAGGCCGCCTGCGGGGGGCCGTGGTGGCCGTCTCCGCGGTCGCGGTGTGGGGGCTGCATGCGAACGGCCTACGGAGCCCTCATGTTTACGCAGCGCGACTCCTGACCGTCATGAATAGGCCGCTCCCGTCGCCACTGAGGATGGCTCGCATCGCATCGCCATGCCCCACGATCGCAGCGGTCCCCGCCGATAGAAGTCGCACTTGGTGACGTCGAGGTTGTTTTGTCGCCCCCAGAATAACGAAGAAAATATTGGCAGAAAGGACGTCAAAGACTCCCTTGCTGGTCTGAAGGTTTTTCTGGGCATTCGACCCACAGCCAGTTCCTTAAAAACAGTGAAAGTGCGCAGGGCAGCAGCCCGGCCGCCCGGACAGGAGCCGGCGTCCACCGCAGTGCACGCTCCCTGGCTGGGAGCTGGTTTTCTGGAAAAGAGCCTGGAACTGACAGCACAGATGATGCCGGTGGAAACATTCGGATTTTCCCGATTTGTTTTGCAGATACTTTTTCTGCCTTCCCAGGAGGGGCTCTCAGACAGTGTATCCCGGGCCAGTGGCTCTGAGCACATGCTCTCTGTCCTGTAAGAATAACAGCCACTAACGTCTCAGCCCTCAGCCCACTTTTTACGTAGATTCAGTTTCGGAAAAAAACAAAACAACATAAAATCTCAGTCGTTTTTATAAATGCAGCCAGTCTTTCTCTTCATGCCTAAGCGGACTGGGTCCATGCATACAGGCTCATGTGCCGGGTCCATGTGTACACGCTCGTGTGCCGGGTGCATGTGTACACGCTCGTGTGCCGGGTCCATGTGTACACGCTCGTGTGCCGGGTGCATGTGTACACGCTCGTGCTGGAGAGTGAAGGTGTAGACCGTATTCCTCTCATGGGTTCACGCACAGCCTTTCTGCCAAGTAACTGTTAGTGGCCTAGTAACACTCCTCCCACTCCCACCGGGCAGACAGCCCGCGCCCCATCTGCAGGAGCCTGGTGGGATGCAATGCAACTTTCAAGAAAATTGTTAATCGGTTAGTAATAACTGTTACATAATTAACGTTCACTGATGGAAAACGTTAAAAACTGAGCAACTTTTTGGCAGACCCAGGTCGTGATCCGTATTTGGGTGGCCTGCCCGTTGTCCGCAGGTGTAATGAGATGTGGGATAGCCGATTCCCCTGTCTGCCCAAGGCGCCGGGTGAAATGGGGCGGAGATTCGAGGTCACCTGTCTGGCTTACATTTTACCCATGAGGACCCGGGCCAGTGTCTTACCCCGACGGTGCTCCATAAAAGTCAGTCTGGGCGGCGGCCCCTCCTCAGCCTAGAGCCCCTGGATTTCCCGAGATGTCACCCTCTGTCCTTCCTCGCCTCCCTCGTGTACCCCTCTGTCCCTGCTCCCTGGGGCCGGCTCGGGGCCTGCGCTTGCTCACCTCGCGTCCCTTGCTCCGGGGAGGAAAGCGGTGGGGGGACCACGGGCTCCTGGCAGCGGCTGGGGAAGCCTCGCCCTTCCTCCGAGGAGGGGCAGCTGTGCAGTATCCCTCCTGATGGCCGAGCCGCCGTGGGGCGGGCGCCACGGCCCGTCCGCAGCCCCTTCTGCTGTGCGCAGGGCGAGGGCCCCCGCAGGGACTCCGGGCGCTTCCCCACCTGCTACTCCAGGCTCCTCGGCCCAGGTGGGACCCACAGGCCGATGCCCCGGGAGAGGGAGGCGCCCGCAGGAGCCTCTGAGCCCAGCAGGGTCAGCTGCATGCGCCCTCCCTCCCAGCAGCCCCTCCTCCAGGGACAGTGTGTGTGGGAGGGGGTGGGGGGAAGGGGGCTGGGGGGGGGGGAGCAGCTCAGGCTCCTCGGTTTAGTTTCCATCCCCTTCCTCTCAGCCTGTTTAAAGCTCTGGCCCTTTAAGGATGTGCTCAGAATACTCCGTGAAGAGGTTTTAGTGCCGGACAAATAGCGGCCTGTGCAGCGCAGCCTCCAGCCCGTTGCACCGTGTGAGCCTGTCCGCCCGCTGGGCTCTGGAGGGAAGGGCGTGGAGGGAGGCGCGGAGCCTGGCGGCTGTGAGTCTCCTCTTGGCCACAGCGGCTCTCCTCTCCGGCCGTGGACCCGGGACCAGCCTCGGTGCCTCGAGCAGCACCCACAGGCTCCGCGCCTCCCTCGCTGTCAGGCCCAGGCTGGTTTCCTGTCACTCTCTTAGGGGCCAGGCAGTGCTGTCTTGCTTTCAGTTAAACTTCTCTGCTTGCTGGTGGAGGGTCATCTTGTCACGTGACGACTCACCGTTGAGGAGCCAGAAGGGCCGGGAGGAGGGTCAGCTCCCGTGGGAGGCGTGTGGAGCCCTGGCAGGTGGGGGCGTCTCAGAGCTGAGCTGTGTTTACGAAGGAGGCACCGCTTCTATGGGCTCCGTCGTTTTCAAGTTCACGTTCCTGTCGGGAGGCGGACGCCCGGTGGGCCTCTGAAGAGGGGCCTGGACCGTCCGGGGCCTGGTGACTCAGAATCGCACCAGGTCGGCTGCTGCATCGATTCTCCTGCTCGAGGCCGGCGGCTGAACGGAGCCAGGCCGTGTTCTTGGCGTGAGAATCTAGAATCTAGTGTTTAAAGACGGGCAGGCCCGGCCGGTGGCTCCGTGGCTGAGCAGCGACCTAGGAACCAGGAGGTCACGGTTCGATTCCCGGTCAGGGCACGTGCCCAGATTGTGGGCTTGATCCCCAGTCGGGGGGCGGGGGGAACGTGCAGGAGGCAGCCGATCCATGATTCTCTCTCATCACGGATGTTTCTCTCTCTCTCCCTCTCCTCCTCTCTGAAATCAATAAAATATATTTAATAATAAAAAAAGACAGGCAGGGTAGCTGCCCCGTGCACACACGTTAATGGGGAGACAGACAACAATGTCCCACTTGGGGGCTCCTGAGAGACCCCCCTCTGCCCGAGTCCCGGACACTCGGTGGACTCCGAGCCTCGTCAGCGCAAGGGCTGGCCTGTGGGTGCCGGGCTCTGCTGTCCGCTGGGCACGCTCTCCAGCTGCTCGAGGGCTGGCCTGTGGGTGCCGGGCTCTGCCGTCCGCTGGGCGCGCTCTCCAGCTGCGAGCGCGAGGGTTTCTGAGCAGCTGCCTCTCGCAGGCGGCAGAGAGCGCTCGGAGGACGTGGAGCCCCAGCCCATCGGTGACAGTGGCGCCGCCGGCCTGGCCCTCCCACCTGAGATGCCGATTCTGATCGACCTCCACGCCCTCAAGGACATCCTCGGGCCCCCGATGTACGAGATGGAGGTGAGCACCTCGCTGGCGATGCCCTCTGCCCCACCCCCCATCTGCTCTTCCCTGTGGGGCAGAGCCAGGAGCCTCCGTGCTGCCCTGTGATTCTCCAGAATCACGTTTACAATCAGGATTGCACCCCCTGAGCCCTGGGAAGGAGTCAGCGGCAGCGCAGGCCTCTACCCAGCTCAGCCCACAGCCCGCTGCTCCTGAGAAAGCGACCTTGTTTCCCGATGCGCTGGGTCGGGGTGTGCTCAGCGCGCTGACCCGGTGGCCTCTGTGGGTGGGAGATGCCTAGGCCCAGAGGGCCGGGTCAGCAGGATTCCCCCCGCACCCTGGGCTTTCGTAGCTGGGACACGTTTGCCTAACGGGCTGGTCAGCGAGGCCCACGATCTCGGGCGTGGCACGTGGAGTTTGCAGTGGCAGGGAGGCCTCCCAGCGCCCGGGGAGGGGCCTGGAGTTCGGGGTCTGCGGCGGTAACAGCCAAGAGGAGGAGCCGGGTCTTGCAGGGAAGGCCCACTCCCTCGGTGTGGGTTCGAGGAGGCTCCCGCTTCCTGAAACAGCCCTGGTGGCGAGTGCTGGGATCCGGCGTGTTACAGACACAGGCTGATAAGGTGGCCGACAGCCGAGACCGCTGGCTCCTGGGAGATGGGAGTGTGAGATATGCTCCTGGCTCCACGTCATCAGACACTGTTAGGTACAAGGCTCCTGGGAAAGGCCCCGAGAGCTCGGCATGTCCCAGCAGGAAGCCACGCACAGGCTGTGAGCGTGACGCCCGTCCTGTGGGCGCCGGCCCTGGAGGTGCGGTCCGCGGCCTGCACACTCGCTCGTCACCTACCCCCCCCCCCACCCGCAGGTGTCTGAGCGCCTGAGTCAGCCGGGGGTGGCCATCGGCCTGGCGTGGACGCCCTTAGGCGGGGAGATCATGTTCGTGGAGGCCAGTCGGATGGACGGCGAAGGGCAGCTGACGCTGACGGGCCAGCTGGGGGACGTCATGAAGGAGTCCGCCCACCTCGCCATCAGCTGGCTCCGCAGCAACGCCAAGAAGTACCACCTGACCAACGGTGAGCGGCGGGGTGGGGGTGGGCACACCGAGCCAAGCCTGCAGAGGCGGCCGGAGGCTCTAGGGTCGTGATGAGCCGGAGACGAGCGGTGGTCAGCCGCGCCCACTGACGGCCCCTGACGTGGGAGCCGTGGGAGTTCTCGGTCCCCCTTCAGGGCCGCCTGCGAGCGCCTGACCCAGCAGCAGTGCGGGCTGTGCCGTCCTCCCCCACGGGGAGCAGAGCCATACGGCTCGGACGCCCTCGGACGCACCGCCGTTGGCATCATGAAGGAGTCCTTTCCCCAGAGCGTTTTGTTGTTTTGTTTTTTATCACTTTTGACTTTCTTTTTTAGGAGAAAAAGAAAACAGGTGTAAGTTCCTACATTAACATCCTTCTTTCTTTTTAAGCTTCTGGAAGTTTCGATCTTCTCGACAACACAGACATCCACCTGCACTTCCCGGCTGGAGCCGTCACCAAGGACGGGCCGTCGGCGGGGGTCACCATCGTGACCTGCCTGGCCTCGCTGTTCAGCGGGCGGCTGGTGCGCTCCGACGTGGCCATGACGGGGGAGATCACGCTGCGGGGCCTGGTGCTGCCGGTGAGTCTGAGGGCCAGCCCTTCCGTGGGTGACTGCAGTTTTAAATAATCGTAGTTTAAATTTAAAAGTGGTTTGCCTTCTTCCGATGAACACCTTAGTTTTAAATACATAGAAAATGCTTACAGCTGTAATTCATATTTTTAAATTTCATCAAATTCCAAAGCAATTTTCCCATGTTTTTTCTTCTAAGAATGAGGACTTGCTAAGGGCACGTCAGTGTGGTCGTCGGTGACATGGGCTGTTTAGCTGGAGATCTGGGGCTTTGTTCAGCCAGCAAAGTGTTCACTGCACGGCACAGGCGGGAGGGGGGGCGGGGCTGGTGTGACACACTCAGCTGGTTCTCGCCTCTGGGCCTCCTGGGAGCCTCGGCCCTCCCCCAGAGGTCAGCGGGCGGAGCTGGTGGACATGGAGATGAGTGAGCATGGCACCTGGGAACTGCAATGAGGGCTCACTGCTAGATCCAAAAACTTCCACACATTCTGGGCCTGTCGCTTAAACTACTCATAAAAGCACTGAAAAGCCAGGCTGGTGTTGCTCAGGAGGTCACGGTTCAATTCCTGGTCAAGGGCACAGGCCCAGGTTGCAGGCTCGATCCCCAGTGTGGGGCGTGCAGGAGGCAGCCAATCCATGATTCTCTTATCTTTGATGTTTCTATCTCTCTCCCTCTCTCTTCCTCTCTGAATCAATAAAAACATTTTCTTTTAAAAGCTTTAAGGAAACAATAAAATACAGACCCTTGGGAGTATGCGGGTTGTGAGTCATTAGCTGCCTGTTACCGTCTACAGCAGAATCTGCCAGGTTCATAGCAAATGAGGAGTAAAGAGGATGTCCATGTAGGCGGTGATGGGGAGCAGGTCACAGGGCTGCCCAGTAAGACCACAGCGTTACCGATGCTCTCGGAGCCCCAGCTGGTTTAGTCACCAGAAGTCAGATGCTGGGCCCGATGATGCCGCCACGCTCGAGGGGTGCACTCAGGAGGCTGGTCTCATCCTGGCCGCCCCGGAGCTAAGGTGACGGTGACGGCGGTAATGCCAGCTGCGCCCAATGCAGACGAGCACAGGCTTCAGGACCCAGTCTCAGCTCCCAGGTGCAGAGATGGAGGACTGAGGGAGGAATAAGGGAGCACATCTGACCCTCAGCAGTGAGCGGGGCCCACGCTGATAGCTCAGCCAGTGCCTGGAGGCTGGGGGCGTCCTGATGGGGGAGACGGCGTCCCAGCTCCGTCTGGGAGAAGCGCTGGCCCCGGAGCACAGGAAGGAGCCGGGAGGAAACCCAGGGCACTGAGGTCTCTGGCCCAGCGGCCTCCCCAGCGCCTGCTGGCAGGGCCAGGGCTCCCCTGCCCACCCAGCAGAGACGCAGCGGCTCCCATGAGCCCAGTGTCCGCTGTCACAGGAGACCAGCCAGGCAGCAGCGCTGAGGCTGGACCCGAGGCCAGACGGGACTCCAGGGCGAGGCTGAGACAGCTCTCGGATTTAAAACTAGGGCTTTCGAACTGGCCGGCCACTCAGGAAAAATAACACGGAAACAGGCCGACCCGACCTCTGACTCCCAGGGGTTCTGCTCAGAGAAAGGAACTGGGACTCTCCTCAGCTCGGGAGGCCCCCCGGCAGGAAAGCGTCCCATCCTGGGGACCTCTCAGGCCCGAGAGCTTCCTCGCCCTCTCCCCGGGACCCGGTGCAGCGCCTTCAGACCCCGAGGGGAAGGATTCACAGCGAGCTTTGTGCACAGGCCTCCCGGCAGCCATGACACGTCACTCCTGCACACAGGGAGTCGTCGGCTCACACGCTGAGTCGGGCACAGAAAACCCGGGGGGAGGGCTGCAGTGGGTGGCTGATCAGAGAGCCAGCACCAGGCGGTTTGATGGCCATGGCCTGGCAGTATAGTTTGAGATCAGGTAGCAGGATTCCTCCAACTTTGTGCTTCTTTCTCAAGATTGCTGTGGCTGTTCAGAGTCTTTTGCGGTTCCTCGTACATTTTTGAAATATTTGCTCTAGTTCTGTGAAATACGCCAGAGCTGTCTTGATAGGAATTGCTTTGAATCTATAGATTGCTTGGCCAGTGGGACATTTTAATGATGTTAATTCTTCCTGTCCATGAACATAGGATATACTTCCACGTGTATCTTCTTCAGTTTCTTATTTTGCAAGTACAAGTCTTTTACATCCTTGGTTAAATTTATACCTTGGTGCCCTAGCTGGTTCGGCTCAGTGGATAGAGCGTCGGCCTGGGGACTGAAAGGGTCCCAGGTTTGATTCCGGTCAAGGGCACATGCCCGGGGTGTAGGCTCGATCCCCAGGAGGGGGCGTGCAGGAGGCAGCCAATCAATGATTCTCTCTCATCACTGATGTTTCTCTCTCCCTTTCTCTCTGAAATCAATCAACACATATAGAGTTTTTAATTGTACCTAGGTTTTTTGTGGGATTTTAAGCATGTAAATGGGGTTATTTTCTTAGTTTCTCTTTCCGATCGTTCATTATTGGTGTTGTATCCTGCTTTCCACAATGGCTGCCCCAACCAGCATTCCTGCCAAAGGTGCACGAGGGTTCCCGCTCCACATCCTCCCACACTTTCTGTCTGTTGTTTTACTGATGATCGCCACTGACAGGTGTGAGGTGGTACCTCATTGTGGTCACCAGGTGATTTGCATCTCTCTAATGATAACGCTGTGGAGCACCTTTCATATGTCTGTTGGCCATCGGTATATCCTCTTTGGAGAAGTCCTTTGCCCATTTTTTAAATTGGATTTTTTTTGGTGTTGAGTAAGTTTTTAAAATAAATTTTGGCTGTTAACCCCTTATCAGATGTGTCGTCGGCAAATACGTTCTCCATCCAGTGGTTTGTCTTTTTATCGTTGGATGGTCTCCTTTGCTGTACAGGAGCTTGAGTGTGAGGCGGTCCCACTGAGGTGTGTCCCTTCTATTCCCACTTTGCTGCGTGTTGGTTTTTATCGTAAATGTGCGCTGGGTTTTATCCAATGATTTCCCTGCACCTGTTGGTGATCCTGTGATTTCTGTCCATCTGGCGCACGTGCAGTGTCTTCGCCTTGTTTTGGAGTTAGGGTGCCGCTGGCCTGGTGAACTGAACTGGGAGGCTTCCCTCCTCCGGCATATTTTGGGAGTGAGGACAGGTGCCAGTTCTTTGAAAGTTTGCTAAAACTCACCTGTGAGCCACCTGGTCCAAGGTTTTGTTTGTCGGGAGCTTTTACTGACTGCATCTGTTTCACTAGTTGTAACTGATCTGTTTCAATTCTCTGATTCAGTTCTGGAGGATTGTATGTTTCTAGGAGTTTATCCATGTGGTCCAGACTGTCCGAGTTATTGGCCTCTAGTTCATGTTTCCTTGTACAACCCTCTGTATTTCTTTGTTCCCTGATGATCTGGTTGAAGATTTCCCTTGTGTATCTTCTCAGAGAACCAGCTGTTGGTTTCATGGGTCTTTTGTGTTGATTTTTCTTTTTTACTCCATTTTGTTTACTTCCGCTCCTTGTTTCTTTTACTCACTTTGGGCTTTGTTTGTTGTTCTTTTTCAATTCCTTTACGTGTAAAGTTAGATTGAGATCTTTCTTTTTTCTCACGGTAGACCTGTAATGCTATGAATTTCCCTCTTAGGACTGCTTTCACTGTGCCCCATAGATTGTGGGTTGTGCTCTCATTTTCATCTGTTTCATGGTATCTTTTCTTCCTTGATCTCATTGCTCAGCCTCCATGTCTTTGTGTGGGGGGGTTTTTGTGGACATCTTTTAACCACGGAGCCGAGGCCGTGGGGACCTGTGTCCTCCCGGGGTGGCCCAGCGGTCCTGCTCTGACCTGTGCAGCGGTGTCATCCTGGCGCACAGCTGAGCTCTGCGGGCGGGTGTCAGGTCGACGATCACTTTTTCCGAATCAGCCCCATCGGCCCGCGGGCGCCGTGACTGCAGAGACTGAAGTGTAGACCCTGACAACAGGCAGGAACAGGGACGGGAGAAAACCGGCACCTTCCCCCGTGAAAGGCTGGACTAGAGCGCTAACTGAAGCGAAGAGAAGTCACTACTTACTGACCTCCTCACGGGCTCTCCCCGCTCCTGTGCCGGACGGGCAGTGGCCTGGCGGTGGGAAAGCAGCGGAACTGCTGGGCCCCAGGTCACGCCGCCTGCCTTCCTCCGCAGGTGGGCGGCATCAAGGACAAGGTGCTGGCCGCGCACAGGGCGGGCCTGAAGCGGGTCATCCTCCCGCAGAGGAACGAGAAGGACCTGGAGGAGATCCCGGGCAACGTGCGCCGCGACCTGAGCTTCGTCACGGCGAGCTGCCTGGACGAGGTCCTGAACGCCGCTTTCGACGGGGGCTTCTCGGTCAAGGCCAGGCCCGGCCTCTTAAATAGCAAACTGTAGGCTCGGAGCGCGGCTCAGTCGCCGTCCTGACGCCCCGAGGCCCGCCGGGCTGTCTGCTCACACCAGCGGGTAAGCAAGATGTCCCTTCCCCGTGAGCTGGTCAGCAGGCGCGGGCCTCCCCGCGGGGCCGCACGGGCTACAGAGATTTTAATAAACAGATAGCACTGACTCCCGTCTCCGGTCATCGTCTGTCCCTGGGAAGGCGGCTCACGGTTCCCATGGGTCCCCAGACAGAACACCTGCCCCCCGAGAACTTGCTAGAAACGTCCATTCTCCAGCCCCACCAGAGACTGCCACCCACACTCAGATCTGTTCCCCGAGCCTCGGGTGACTCAGACACCCAGGCAAGGTCAAGACAACGGGTAGAGACCATGACCTCAGACCCCCGTCGATGCGGGAGGGGCAGTGGGCAAAGCTGAGAACACAGCCAGTGAGTCTCTGTGGATGTGAAGTTTCAGGTTAAGTACCACGTGAGGAGGCCCACATGTCCCAGCACACGCAACATCACACAGGCAGAGCGGCCCCGGTGAGCACACGTCAGTCAGAAACACGCCGCCCCCAACGCCTGTCCCCTTACAAAGTCCAGTCCCCAGGGGGAGGCCGCCAACCTTTCCGGGCTGGTCCCCACGCTTGTTATCCTGACCCCGCGAGACCCGGGCCCTGCCGCCTCCCCGTCCGTCCCGTCTGCAGGCTCTCCACTTGTCGTCCCGACTCACCCAGGGTTAGGACAGCAGGTCAGGCTGGGGCTTCCAGGGTCATAGCTTTCCTTACCCAGCGCCCGCCTTCCTGCCACGCCAGTGTGGCTGTGGAGACTGAGAACCAACAGACAACCCCGTGCCCCCCTCAGGAGCGCTCTTCCAAATTGAAGCACAGGTATGTCAGGCGCTGCGCGGTTTCTTGGATGAGAGTGGGGTCTGCGAGTTAGAGGCGTGCCTGGCCCTGCCGGTGGGGCCCAGAGCTCCGGGAGGACGCGTCGGACCTGGGCTCGCTGTGCCTGTGCGGGGGCCTGCGCTGCGCTGTACTTGACAATAAAACTCTTGCATTTCAAAACTGCACACTGCTCTCTGCTGTAAAGCACAGAATCGGACAGGAAAACAGCTTTGGATTTTAATCAAACTTAGAGCAAAAGCAACACAAAGAGTTTTCAATTTGCCAGATATCTTTTAATGAGAATTATAAAAGACCAAAAACATTTTTTTGCAAACTGCCTTTTTTTAAACAAACAAATGCTTCGCTTTTAATTACAAATACTGTGAGATGATGCCTTCTTTTGCAAAACCAATAAATATATGAGAACAAATTTTAAACATGTGATTTGTCCAAGATATTGGGGGGAGGGAGGGGATTTTTCAATATTTTTTTAAAAATCAGTATATCCTACTACCTTTTAAAGAATAAGTTTGAAGGCGTGACTCAACTGGAAAAAAGAGAAAAAGACCGACCGACCAACCATCTTCTAGCTGCTTTAAGTAGCTTCTGATCTTTCCTCCGATGTTACCTCTCCTTTCTGGAACTTGTGTCTTCACAAGAGGCTGAATATAAAGTATTTCTAATGAATTGATTAATGGGGAGAAAAAACATGTATGGAACACACATGTATAAACTTTACCATAAACAAATTATGCATATCAAAAAAACACTAACTTTACAAAGGTACAAAAAAAAATGGGAAAAGCTTGAATTACAGAAAAGAAAGTCAAATTTATTTAATGAAAAACTAGAATTAATAAAAATTAGCAAATACACACAAAAAATATATACACACACAGCAGCACTATGTATTGACTCAAAAGAGGGGAAGCAGTGGCCCAAGACCACTCAACATGGCTTGTCAGTTAAAGGAAAAAAAACCCAAGCACACACACACACGCTCCCACACACTCTCACACGCAGAAACAAAAACCCAGTATTTCTCAACAGTACACTCAATCTACAACACAAATTCAGAATTATTTTACAATGCTTCCTTTCTTAATACAAAAGATGCCCATCTTGGGTGTATATATATATTTTTTCAGTGGTTTACTGCTGACTTACTTTAAATATATTAGTGTTACTACATGCAACCGTTTCCTGTATTTAACAGCCTTTCCATTTATTTCCCTTCGTGTGACTAGCTCCACCTACCAAAAGTCTGGGGGGCAGGCGGAGGGGGCCTATTCTCTGTGAAGCTGAACGCAATGGTTTTAAACAAACACTGGCCAGAAAACCTTTGATCGCCACTTCAACACATGGAAATAGTGACATTGATGCCTAGGTTGCCATTTTCTGCAAAAAGCTGTGCGATGCTGGTGTCAAAGACGAGACAGTCGCTATTCATAATGGCCGTTGCGATGCCCTCATGAATCGATCGGGGAGTAGCTTCCCAAGTCAATCGCCGCCTGTGACCATTGAGCTCGAGTCGATAAGCAAAATTTTCCGCCTGCTTGCGCGTTCCGATCAGCTGGACGATGGCGAAGAACTGCTGGTGCCCGTCGTACTTCTCCTGCTTCTCCAGGACCAGCATGAAGTGGAAGCCGAAGCAGGACTGCATCATCACCCAGTCCACCGCCCCGGGCAGGTTGATGTCCGTGGCCAGGAACACGATGTCCTCCCCCTGCAGGGTGGTGATGGACTTGTGCTGGTGCATCAGGTGGGGCATCACGGCGTCCAGGGAGCCCTGCCACTTACAGGACGCGCCGGGGCACGGGCAGGCGTAAGGCCGGAACTCGCAGAGCTCCTCGTGGTCGGCCTTCTCCGTGTGCGGCAGGGTGACCTCGCACCCGGAAGAGGCGTATTTACAAGGGAAAAGTACCGAATTGGCCACCTTCTCCATCGCCAAGTTGCGAATGGAGCCCAAGGGGCCCCGGCAGGTTGGACAACACGTGAGCTTTGGGCGACAGTTGCTGCAGACCAGATGGCCGCTCTGACACTGAAGAATGGGTGGCAACACATAGTCAAAGCAGACAGGACACTCAAAGAGACTGGCCAGGTCATTGTTGGACGCGGTGGTGCCCGTGAGGGCGGGCACCCTCTGCGACGGTGTGCACTTGGAGGTCCCAGTGGGCAACGCGGTCGCAGTCTGGCGGCTCATTTCTGTAACGGAAACAAAGGAAAGTCAGAGGAGGAAGGAGAAAAGTGATCATCGTGACTGGTTTCCTAAAGCCATGTGGTTCATGCAAAAAAAATTTAAGATATTTTTATTGATTTCAGAGGAGGAGAGAAACATCAATAACGAGAGAATCATTGATCGGGTGCCCCCTGCAGGCCCCTACTAGGGATCGAGCCCCCCACCCAGGCATGTGCCCTTGACCGGAATCGAACCTGAGACCTTTCAGACCACAGGTCGATGCTCTCTCCACTGAGCCAAGCTGGCCAGGGCTCATGCAAATTTTACTGTGAGCAGAACAAGAGAAACAAATGGTTAAGAAAACGTAATTGCATAAAATATGCATTTTGATTATTAGGAGTTATACGCTGGATGAAATCTCTCTTCAAAAAGTTCCAGAACACAATAGAATTCCCTTTCTTACTAAAAGAAAGTGAAATCCACCCTTGGCTGCTCTGGTGGAGGGAAGGCTGAAATACAACCTGGACCCCAAGCAACTGAGAAGCTGCGAAGTCGCTGAAGTCCAAGAGGAAAGATGGGGGGGGCGGGGGTCCACAGGTGAGCTCCTGAGCCTCGGCCACCACTGCTGCCGAAACACCCGTCACACCAAGCCCTGAGACAGAACTGTCACCCGGAGAAATGACCAGCAGTGTGACCGACACTCGGGCAAGTGGACGATAAAACGGCACCTTCCCCAGGAACCCACCTGCGCAGACTCTCAGGCCTGAGCGCGCAGACCCATTAACTACATCAGCCATATTTCTACACAATTAAAATTTAATGCCTCCAAGTTAATGTCTCAATTATCATTGTTATTCTGTTGCAAAGAATTTACCTTTGAAAACAATGCTGCTAACAAAAGAAAAGGGGAAAACACAATGCCGGCAGCTACCAGTGTGACCGTGTAAATGCAACTCGGCCTCTACGTTACCCAATTCTACACCTTAACGGGCTGAGGGCGCCAAGAAGAGACCAAGCCCACTGTCACAAAAATATCCTCAAGTTCAAGGAAAAAAGTGTAGCAGAATCCCAGCACCGCAGGGCGCCACGTGGAGTCGGGACATGGGATCCGTGCTCTTCGTCGGAGGCCCCAGACAGCCAGGGTCCAGCCGGGCAGGAGTGCGTGCCAGGAGGTTCCAGTGCCCGCGACGGCCGCGCGGAGGTCACGCGTGAGCAGTGGTGGCAGCATGGCCCAGGTGCCCAGGAGCGCACGAGCCTGCTTCGCCGCCGCTTGCGCGGCTCACCTACGTGAGTCTCAGGGTCTCTGGACAGTGGTTCCTTGGGGGAAAGTCTAGGCCGCCAGCGCAGTGCACATCGCCCAGCGGAGCCGCCGGTCACACCGGGGTCCGCACACGGTGCGGTCCTCACAGGATGTCAGGACGCAGGGAAGACCAACACTTCTCGGCTTCCAACGGTGTAGCAATAGTTCAGGTTCAGTTCCAATAGAGCTGATTGTCATTCCAGACACTGGAGCACGATTTACACTCGTAGTCAGTGTGAGGCGGGGAAAGGCTGCGGTCCGTGAAGCGAGGCAGCGGCCAGGACCTCTAGCAGCTGCGCCCCCTGCGAGGGCAGCGGACCCCAGCGCCGGGCGCTCCGCAGAGGGCGTGATGCACCGGGAGGGGGCGCTAGTTAGCCGAGGGTGCTGCAGCGCCCCTCTCCGAGCGCCGGCCTCTCCGGCCACAGTAGTGGCCGCACCTGCCCAGCTCGAACTCGCCTGCGTCCCCAAACAGGGGCGCCATCGCTGCGCTCCCAGCAGCGTCCCCTCCCCAGACCGACGGGGCAGGCAGGCTCCGGCTGGAGGCGGCCCGGGGAAGGGCCCGCGCAGCTGGAGAAGCCGGCTCCAGCCGAGAAGAGGGGGGAGGAGGAGGAGGGAGGGAGAGCCGGCGGGCGGCCCCAGAGGCTCTGCGGGGCGGGCCCCGGGGAGGGTGGGGCGGCCACGGCCAGGGTGGGGCGCAGTGGGGGGAGGCCCGTAGGCTGCGCCCCGCCCACCGGCCCAAGGCGACTCCGGCTCTGCCCCGCGCACCCCACCTGGTGGGGCTCAGTCCCTGGACCCCGCTCGCTTAGACTTAGGTTGGCACGTGCGTGCGCCACAGTCCGCGTGGCTTCACCCTGAGCCGCACCCACTCCACCAGTAACTACCGACCGCGCGGGCGGTTCCTCAATTCTAACTCGCTTCTCCATTTCTGCCTCGGCCCATACTCCCCCCGCCCCCAACACTGCAGTGCGAGCAGCCCCCCCCCACACACACACACACACCCCGAGTTAAACTCCCACTCAGCCCCGCCCGGGAAAGCCGTCCTGCGCGGCCTCATTAAACAGCAGCGTGTTTTGTTCTCAGCTTTGCCCTCGCCCCGCAGAGCCCGAGGCTGGCATTGCGTCAGCTCCGCTGGAGGAGCCTGTCATTAGAGCAGCCGGCGGCCTCCACCCCCGGGCGGGGCCTGGGGCAGGGCCTGGGCACCACCCACTTTCCCATCAGATCCCAGCTCCCCTGGCTGCCGCGCTATGGATAGTGTGCTCCCCACCTCGGCTTCTCTTACTTAGAGCGACATAAACATGCGGAGCAGAACACACTTGTAGGCTGCTGGCAGATTAAGCCATTACTGCCTACGTCTCGGTTTCCCACATCGGCGTCCGACCGGCCCGGGCTCCTAAGGCAGGAGACGTTCCGTGCTTTAGGCAGGAAGCTCTTTCCACGCAGAATCAAGGCAGAACCCAAAGGTGTAAAACAAGCAAAGGGAGTGCTGGTTCCTTGAGCAAAAAGTTTCCCTCTTTCCCCAAACTCCCAAAGGCCCCGCACAGACCCTCACTGCCCGTCCGCAGTCCATCCAGGGGCTGCCTTCTCCGCGAGCGCCCGGGGCAGTACCAGCGGAGTGCTTAGTGCTTAGTGCTTAGGGTCGCCTACACCTGCATTCGCCCCCTCCCCCACCCAACTGTGAAACGGGGACATTTCCCGCTCGGTGGCTTTGCCTGGATGCAGGAAGGTGGGGACCTGGCCATCACAGGAGGTCCTAATCCCAAAGAGGGTTCACCTGAGGCCTCCAAAGCCGGTGACCCGCCTGGCTCATCAGCTCAGCTCGCTGGAGCCCCAGACCGAGGTCCTGCCTGACCATGAGGGTGCCTTCCGCCCGCACAGGCGACCACCGTGTTTGCCGAAGATCAGCCGCCACGACACTAATGTCCAGTGCAGTGAACCTCAAAGGGATTCCTCAACTGGGAATAACACTGACCGACACGGGCTTTACAAAGAGCCTAACATTTCACCAAACCACATACACCAAGACACGCTAGAGGGGCCAAGGCAAGCAGAGGCCGCAACCGCCCGGGAGCACGGCCACCTCCGCTTTCTAGAGAACGTCCCCCGGCCCCTCGGACGGAGTTTAAGCTGCGTTTCACCTCAACAAGAACAGCTGCGATTCAGCTTTAGTGTTGTCCTAGCGATTTCAGAGCATCAGGCCATTGCTCTGCCTTCCACATGCAGGAGACGGGCTGTCAGTCTCGATTTCATGTGGGAACCTGCCTCCTGTATTAACTAGCTGAGGAAGAAGTTCTCTGATTAGTCACAGCCGCATGCCTGGCCCCTCCAATAACCATCCTGCTCGTCCATAAACGCTGCAGCAGCCGGCCCGCCAGCCCCCCCCCCCAGGGCCGCCTCCTACCGCTGGCCCCGGCCCGGGAGCAAGTGATGTGACAGCGGCAGCAGGACGCTACGCCGCTGCTTACGAGGTCAGCTTCACCCGGAGGACAGGCCGGCGTGCGTGGCGAGGCTCCTGCAGCAAGTTCCCAACAGGACCTGCAGGGGAGGCGCAGGCGCGAGGGCGAGCAGGAAGCCGCCTCCAGCACCGAACGGGCCAGCTATCTGGGCGGCAGGAGACGGGTGGTTTTTAGCCGTTTCCTTCCAGGGGACGCTAGAGAAGCTGCTGTATAAAGATTAGTCTGAGAAATGGGAACAGCCAGTAACATCTGCCTTCCTCAGCGAGTGGAAAGGCCGGCTCAGGCTCGGGAGTGACCTGAGGAGCTGATGCGACACCAACCACAAGTGCCCCCGGCAGGAGCCGCAGCCGGAGGGGGCGCAACAGGACCTGCACAGCCTGTCCTCTCGCCTTCCCAAGCCTGTCCATCCTCCCCTGGCGTCACCTCTCCCCTTTCTCCTGTGCGTTCCTCTCGCTGACACCGACACGCTGCCTCCCACCCGCGTCTGTGGCCACACACAGCTGCCTCGGCCTCGCCCCTGCCAGACGGCTCTCAGGCCTCACCTCCACAAATCAGAACCTCAGGCTTTTGTCTCTGCCCCGTCCCACCCCCTTCTAGCCTTTCCTGTCTTGGTAAACAGCACCATGACCCACAGGTGCTCATGCCAGAAACCACTGAATCCTTCTCCCTCACCGCACATCTAACCATCAGCAAGTCCTGTTCATTCTGCCTCCAAAACACATGTCGAGCCCACCCACTCTCTCCTCTTCCTGCCACACCCCACCCAGGGCGCAGGCAACGCCTCCCTGACCAGTTCTCCAAACAGCCAGGGCTCCAAAGCCACAAGCGGGTGGGGGGGGGGGGGAGGTTCCGCCCCTCAAACCTCGGTGGCTGCTCAGTGCCCTTCCTCGCCCCTGCCTGGCTCTCCCCTCCATGGCTCCAGCAGCCTGCTCTTCCGCCGCCCCGGCCTTCCCGCCGGCCCTTCCCGCCAGGGCCCGCCTGCTTCTCGGGTCTCCTGCCATCGCCTTTATTCAGCAGACTCCTGGGTGGTACAAATCACAACTGTACTCCTGTTCACGTCCCTCACAGAGGACGCGTGGTAATATTTGGAGAAATTGAGTCACTTACTCAAGTGGTTTTAGAATTATTTAAGCCCTTCCTTTGCACTGTGCCTTTAGATGCCGAGCAGGCACTGTCCCTGCTTTCCAGGGGCTCAAAGTCACAAACTGAGAAGTGAGAGCCACGGGCCCTTCCAGTCCAGCAGGGCTCACCCTCGGAGCCACTGTCGGGGGACACGGCGGGGGCCACACGTGGAACTGCTCTCAGTGGACACTAAGGCATGGAGAGAAGCCAACTCCACGCCCGAGGGGCACCGATGGACACGGAGAGACCGAGGACAATGGCGAGCGAAGGGATGTTCCAGAAACGAAAAGAATCCAGTGTGAAGGCATCAGCCATTCGACCACTACCTCCTGAGCACCACCTGCCTGCCGGACAGACAGGGTCCCACAGGGACCACCGTCTATTGGGGGTGAGCGCGGGGAGCAGAGAGAAACCTCCAGTTCAGGGGAATACACGCTACAGGGGGCCACGTGGTGAGAGGGCACCTGAGTCAAGGTGGGAGTCCAGAAGGAACTAAGGGGGCCTAGGCTGAGGTTACAGAGCTGAGCCGGGAGAGAGGAACAGGGCGCACACAGGCGCCTGCAAGCACCCGGGGAAATGGCAGGAAGGAACGAGAGCCAGCTCAGGGGGCTGTCCCTCCCTGTCCACATGAGGGCCTGGAGCCTCATCCTGACAGCTCTGAGCCACTGTCTTAGAGACCCAACGCAGCAGCCCATGCGGAAGGCAAGAAAGGAAGAGCCGAATGTAAAGGGGGGGGGGGGGGGGAGAAGCAACGCCAGGTTTGAGATAACCGGACAGAAGAAGCGCCCTGATACATAAAGGTGGGATCATATGTACACGTGTCAAACTCATAGCGTACAGCACTGCGCGTGAAGCAGAGTGTCAGGCGTGGACTTAGGTGATGTGTGTGGGTGCAGTCACAACTGTAACAAACCAGCCCTCGGGTGGAGGCGCTGCGAGCAGGCGGCTGTGTGAGGGGAACCTGCCCCTTCTTTTCTGCTGCGCCTCGAAAACTGCTCCTAGAAATGAAGTCGTATAAAGAAGATGACCTACAGGCCAGAGAACATGTGAGTCTCGAGTTCAGCCAGCGGCACGCCCCCGAGTGTCCCCGGCACACGGACAGGAGTCCGTCGGAGCAGCAGGCAGAGCCCTGCCCTCTGCACAGAGGCCCGAGACGACACCCCCGGGCCCACCTCCCCGCAGCGCGGTGCAGACATCGCCACTGAAAGGGCACGTTCACGAAGCATCGCGAAGAGGAAGACTGATCCCAGGTTGTCTGGTTGTTGTCTGGAGGGGGGGCGGGGAGGATAGGGTTTCATGTAGTAATTACGCTTGTAGTGAGGTCTATACCAGAAACATCCAGAACATTGTACATGAGGCGCACAGAAAATCCGTAATTGTAGTAAAAGTCTGACAGGCTTCTTGAAGAAAGAAAACCCCATCTTTAGAAACTGAGTCAATCAGCTGCTTTCAAATAGAAGCGGTCACTCTGCAAAGCTCCTAAACTGACTGCGTTGCCCTCCTTATGTAAGACCTGCTTTCAAAACAGGGAAAATAAAGGCCGATTCTTCAATTATGTCATTGCTGCCACCGCTAAACATTCCCTTTGTAACTCCAATTATTTTTAGCCTGGTTACAATATTCTTAATGACAGAGAGCAAAGAGTATTGCTCTACAGCAATTTTATAAGAATTTCCCAGAGCTTAGAGGCAACCGATGTGAAGCTAAACTGAAATAAACTTGTTTCAGAATTTGTAGTCTGTGGAATACTTATCCTGAGAAGTTCCACGGCTATTAATTTACTTCGGCTGAAAATATTAATGCTGCTAAAGCGCGCTGGAAAGGCGCCGAGACGCATCACGCAGACTAAGGCTATAATATAAAGAAAATACGTGGCAACGCAAACTCGGGGGCTGCAACTCACCATTCCAGGTCACAAAAGTCTTATCTTTCATTTCCAGAGCCACCGCCACCACCAAAAACAAACTACACCCTTTGTTTAATCCACTTTAAGTCTCAGAATCTACTCGTCCCAGAGTCCTGCTCCCGGCTGACCGAACCCCCTCGTCCCCATTGAGCCCTCGCCTCCCAGGTTCACCCGCTGGCCCGGACATGGGTCCCCAGGCTCCGCTCTTCAGGATCGTCCCCAAGGGATGGCGACCCGACACCCCGCCCCCGGGGACGCACAGCTGCGCGGCCCGGGGCTGCCTCTCACTCCATGTGACTTGCATCCCAGCGCTCGGGGCCCTGTCCCCACCGCTTCCCAGGGAAACCTCAACTCCCACGTCTCCAAGCACCTGTCAACCTGGTCCTCTCAGCCTCTTGTTTTCGTGTCCGACAACAAAAGGCACCAAAAGGAAAACCCAGGAACTAACCGCTCACAACGTGACCTCACGCGCTTCCCACGGCCCCGCCGGCAGGAGAGCCGCCCAAGTTTAACAACAGTATCAGCCGCCCCACAGCGAGCGCGCCCCCCGGGCCGCCGCTCCCAGCCCTCGGCCCCGTCGCATCCCTCTGCCCCGCCGGCCCGGGAGGAGGAGCCGCCCTGACCCATTTCTCGGGGAAGGAGAAGGAGGCAGAGCGAGGTTACGTCTCGGGCCCAAGGTCACCCACCGGGGGGTGGGGGGCAGGGCGGGCGCCGCAGCGGGCGCCCCCATCCCGTGCTCGGGAGGGTTCCCACCCGGGCCCCGCGGGAGGCGGCCAGGCTGCTCCGAGTCCAACCGCCCGGGCCGCGCAGCCCGTCGCCGTCCACACCCGCGCTCGCGGCGGCAGTGACTTTGACACATCGGCTCTCGACCACTTCGGGCGCCGGGGTGCAGACCCTGCACCTCTCCAGGGGCGGGGACGGGGCGCTCGCGCAGCCCCGCGGCCCAGAGACCCCGCCTGCCCAAGTCGCCACCCGGGGGAGCCGGGGAGGGACCCCAAAGTACCCGAGACGCGCGGCAGGGGGACACCGAGGCGCACGATCAGCAGCCGGAGCCTCCCCGGCGAGCGGCGGGCGCGACCTCCCGCCGACGCCACAAACGAGGGAGGCGGCCGCATCCTCCGCGCACAATGCAGGCCGGGCGGGCGGGCGGCGGGCGGCCGCGCTCAGCTGACCTCCGCCATGTTGGCCGCGCACCCGGACCCTTCGCAACAAAGGCCGGCGCCGGGCCGCCTCCCCCGCCGGGCCCGCCTCCCGGGCGCGCGGGGCCGACCCGCGGCGAGCAGGCCCTTCCCCGCCCTCCCGGCCGCGCGGGCCCCCTCCCCACCGCCGCCGGCGGGCCCGGGGCGCGGGGGCGGGCGGGCGGGCGGGCGGAGGGAGGGGCGGGGGGCGGCGCTCGGCGGCCGCGGGGCCCGGACAAAGGGCCGACCGGGGGCCGCCGCGCCCTCCCGCCGCCGCCACGGCCGGGCCCGCCGGGCCTGCTCCCTGAGGGCCCCGCGCGGCTCCTCCCGCCAGGCCGGGCTGCACTCACCTGAGGGGCGGAGGGCGCGCCTGGGACTCGGGCCCCGGCTACACGCGCCCCGTCGCCGCCGCCGACCCCGCCGCCGCGGGCAGTCCCCGCCTCCGCGCCGCGCCGCGCCGACACCCGCCGGACTCGCTGGGCCGCCGCCGCTCGAGAGCGCGCCCCGCAACGGCCGCCCGGCTCCCCCCTGACCGCCGCCGCCGCCGCCCGCGCGTCCTCGAGCCGCCGCGCGCTCCCGCTAAATACCTCTCGCTGCGGCGGCCGCCATAGTGGCGCGGCCCCGCGGCCTGGGGGCGGGGCTTCCGGCGCAGGCGCAGGCGCAGTGGCGGGCGCGGGTGCGCAGGCGCGGGCGGTGCGGCGCGGCCCCGGCGATGGCGGCGGGCGCTCGTGCTCCGCGCCCCGCGTCCGGCAAACGCGAGGATCGACGGCCGCCGCGGGACCCTGGTTTCCGCGCCTCCCGGGGCCCTGCCCGCTGCCCTTCCGGCGGCCGCCGGGCACCCCGCCCCGGAGGAGGCCAGGTCCACGCCCCTCCCGTGGGTTCGAGCTGCTCTCCCCCCAGAAAGCGGGACTCGTTGCAAAGGTTTGTTGCGGCTGAGAAGCGAGCCCGGGGCTCCCGCCCGGACGCTCACCGGGATCCGCTGCTCCTCTCGACGCCGAAAGGAGTGGCTCTCCCGCCTCTGGGACAGCCACACCCGCCGTGCGCCCCGCGCCGGCGCCGGGCCTGACACTTGCAAGCCCTGATGAGAGCGCCGCGTGTAACCCTCCGTGGGAACAGTATTCTTCGTGGGGACAAACAAGAGTTGCTTTTTTATTTTTTTAAATATATTTTATTGATTTTTTACAGAGAGGAAGGGAGAGAGAGAGCTAGAAACATCGATGAGAGAGAAACATCGATCAGCTGCCTCCTGCACATCTCCTACTGGGGATGTGCCCGCAACCCAGGCACATGCCCTTGACCGGAATCGAACCCGGGACCTTTCAGACCGCAGGCCGACGCTCTATCCACTGAGCCAAACCGGTCTCGGCAGGAGTTGCTTTTTATATAGAAGACACCACCCAGGGCACCGGCTCCCCGGGTCTCAGCCCCGCCACCGGTCTCGGCTTCCGCGGGCCGCGGGCAGCTGTCTCCCACCCGCCCACGGGCGGCCGCGGCTGCGCTGACACTGTTGCTCCTGCCCTTGGCCGCGTTGCTATTGTTGCTCCTGCTCCCTCCCGAGTACCTACCTGCCTTCCTCCTCGGGACCGTTAGCAAAGCCACACAGGGCCTGCTGGGGTCTGGCAAGTGAAGGGCCTCGTGTTCTGCAGCCACGAGCTCTACGACCCGACAGGCTGACCCCCAGAGCCCTCAGGGTCGCGCAGGAATGGGTGGCCTTACCATTTCTCCAGCAACGTTTGCAGAGTCAGAGCACCCGGAGGCAGGGGACAGGGGCCCACCCAGGAGGAGAGCCTCTGAGGAAAACCAAGCAGGAGGGTTCTCCTTAGAGCTGCCAATTGGAGGTTGTTTCCATGACTGTGGGTCTCGTTTGGGCCACCGCTGCCAGGGAGTTGCCTGGTACTCTGGTGGCTTCGTGGAGGCTGTAGGGAGCTCGGGGCAGAGCGCCACACGCCCGGCGGGTCTGGAAGGAGTGGGGCCCCCCGCCGGCCGCTTAGCGATTCCTGCCCCAGAGTTCTCTCACCTCTGGGCGCTGTGTGCGCCTGCTCGTCTCTGGAACCGCGTAAATCACTCCCTCCTTCGCCTGCTTCATTTTATACGACACGATCTCAATTTTATATCCGTTGATGTGCACTAGATTAAGGTAGTGTTCAACCTGATTGAGTTAATTCCTCCTGAATGAACGGATGGGCGGGCGGACGAATGGCTGAGAGGCATGGGTGGGGCATGAACATTGCTGCTATACATTGTAAACACTTGGCTCAGTGGTTGAGCATCGACCCATGAACCAGGAGGTCACGGTTCAATTCCCGGTCAGGGCACACGCCCGGTTGCGGGCTCCATCCCCAGTGTGGGGCGTGCAAGAGGCGGCCGATCCATGATACTCTTTCATCATTGATGGTTGTCTCTCCCTCTACCTTCCTCTCTGACATCAATAAAAAAATATATATGTATTTTTTAAAAAAAACAATAAATAAATTGTAAGCACTTGAAGGAAAATAGCCTACTGGGTAACGACACCCCTCGCCGGCCAGGCAGGGCCCTGCGTCCGTGACGGGGTGCTCTGCTCGGTGGGATGCAGGGTGCGTGCCAGGTATTGTCAGGCCACATGGGGAAGATACGTCAGGGGAGGGAGCCCTCCTGGTCCCCCGAAGTCGCACCAAATGGCAGTTCCCTCGACTCCCCAGAACGGAACGTGCTGGGCCTGCAGCTGGGCTCCGGAGACAGCGCCCGGCTTTCCTCACGCCCGAGGCGGGCACCACGATGGCCTCTGTCCTGGGGGCTCCTACAGGAAGTTGCATTCGCTCGGTATTTAACGTCGGTCAGAGGTCACAAAATGGCTCTCCTTCCCACGGTGAGACTTCACCAAGAGATGAAGTGGGAACAGGTGGGCTGGGAGGGGGGCGTTTCGGCTTCCTGCACTGGCCGGTGAGTTTTAAGTGATCGAGTTAGCCCTGGCCCGTGTGGCTCAGCAGCGGTGGGTCCCGGGGTTGATTGTGGGTCAAGGGCGTGAACCTGGGTTGCAGGTCCGTTCCCGGCCGGGTCAGGGCACGTGCGGGAGGCAACCAATCGATGTGTCTTTCTCACATCAATGTTTCTCTCCCTCCCTCCCTCCCTTCCGCTTTCTAAAAATCAAGGGAATATCCTCGGGTGGGGATTAACGAAAAAGAAAATTTGTATTTTTCCCATCACCATTTATCTCCTCTCTGCCCTCCTCCACCTCCGCCCCTCCCCCAATCACAATGTGATTTTTTAAATCCTCACCCGAGGATATGTTTTTTTAATTGATTTTGAGGAGAGAGAGAGAGAGAGAGAAAGCATCCACGTGAGAGAGAAACGTCAATCGGTTGCCCTCTGCACACACCCCAACTGACCAGGGAAGTGAATCTGAAACCTAGGTGTGTGCCCTGACTGGGAATCGAACCCGCAACCTTCTGGTGAACAGGACGAGGCTCCAACCGAGTGAGCCTCCCCGCCGGGGCTTGGTCTGGTTTCTAACAACGGACCGTGTCTTCACAGTGAGATGCCACACCGTCTTTCACACGGGAATCCCCGACGCACACCCGTGCACACAGCCCTTCTCCCCCGCCTTTCCCGACGGGACTGGCGTTCGCCTGAAGAGCCCTCAGGCCCCTCTCCAGCAGCTCTGTGCCCGCACCCGCGTTCTTGATTGAAGAAACATGAACTCGAATTGTACATGAGTAAGAACGTGTTACATTTTATATTTTCTTCGTTCTATTTAATGTGTATATTTCAGACGTGTAAGACCTAATCTCCATCTCGTCCGTCCAACGCAACAATGCAATGCGATGGCGACTTCTCAAATGCTCCCAAAGCCCAGCTCAGCCCGACTCTCCCTCCTCCCAGTCGCCAATGGCCTCCGGCCGGGGCGCGGGGGAGGCCTCCTCCTGCTGCTCCCCCTGGGGGTCCCTGCAGCCCCTGAAGGTGGCCAGGCCCATCTCTCAGACCTCAGCCCCACCAGCCTGCGCCAGGTCCCTGACCCGCCCGGTGAATGGGTCCTGGCCCCTCAGGTCGCCCTGCAGTGGCCTTTGCCAGGGTTACACACAGCCCCAAGCCAGGCCGCCCTGGAGGTCGGCAGAGCGAAGGCTGCCCAGGTGACTTCCCAGGGTCGGGTGTCCATGTTTTGCCACAGACCAGCTCACAAGACCAAACCCGGCCTCCTGGGTCACTTGCGGGCTGTCTGTTTCTCAGCGATCACACAGACCCCTGGCCTAAGAAACCACTTCTGGCCCTGGCAGGTTTAGCTCCGTGGACAGAGCGCCGGCCTGTGAACTGAAGGGTCCCGGGTTCGATTCCTGGTCAGGGCACAGGCAGGGGGTTGCGGGCTCGAGGCAGCCGATCTATGATTCTCCCTCTCGCCATTCCTCTCTGACATCAATAAAAAGATATTAGCCCGGCCGGTGTGGCTCAGTGGTTGAGCATCGACCTATGAACCCCGAGGTCATGGTTCAATTCCTGGTCAGGGCATGTGCCCGGGGTTGTAAGCTCGAATCCCAGTAGGGGGCATGCAGGAGGCAGCTGGTCCCTGATTCTCTCATCATTGATGTTCCTCTCTCCCTCTCCCCTCCTCTCTGAAGTCAAAAGTATATTTAAATAAATAAAATTTAAAAATAAGATGTGAAATAAGAGAAGGAAGAAACGACTTCTGTCTTCTCTCGCGTTCGGCCAGGAGCCCCCGTGTGCCATTCAGCGTCTGAAGTCAGCTCTGCCGTCAGCCAGACCCAGAGCCTTTCGTGGCGGGAAGGCGGAGGGCGCCTCCCTCCGGGAGATGCTATCAGCCTGGGAAGGAGAGCAGGCCCCTCCCCGGTCAGACCCGCCCGCCGGAGCAGGACAGAGACGATGCTTCCCTGGCCAGCAGCACTGTCCGGGCAGCGACTGTGTGAGTGTGGGCGGCGGCATCCCCAACCAGTTCTGCCGGACGCGGTGGAGAGGAACGCGGAGACGCAGCGTGCGCGCCCCAAACGAGGCCGGGCCTGGCTGCAGAAAGTCCTCGAGGCCGCACATTCACTCTCTTTCTTCAGGGAACGGGCACCGGCTAACTTTGCCGGAAGCTAGAAAATCATTTATTTTTTTTTTTAAATGCCTAATGGTCTGTAGGGGTCGGTGATAGTAACAACATTTACTTCCCAGGGTCCGTCTAAGTCAGTGGTTCTCAACCTTGGCTGCATCACCTGGGACTCACCTCCAGAATGAGGCCCAGAAATCAGGATTTTAAAAAGCTCCCCAGGTGATTCTAATGTGCAGCCAAGGTTGAGAACCACTGCTCTAAGTCATCTCAAATGCAGTTTGTATAATCCTTGTCCCCACCCCACCCCCAAAAAACGCACATACTCCATGGATCCATATTTTTTTAAAAAAAAAATACATTTTTATTGATTTCAGAGAGGAAGAGAGAGGAAAAGAGATGGAAACATCCATGATGAGAGAATCACTTATCGGCTGCCTCCTGCACCCCCCTCACACTGAGCATGTGCCCTGAACGGGAATGGAACCGTGACCTCCTGGTTCATAGGTCGACGCTCAACCCCTGAGCCAGGCCGGCCGGTTCGATTCCCGGAACTCTGTTCCGTTTTCCCTTTGCAGGCCTCCCGTGGGTCACTGACCGGTACCTGCTCCTCTTTCTTGAGAGAATAGCGTGCACTGAGCCTGAGTTGTGGCGCCACAATGGAAATGGACATGAGGAAGGGAGCGCTTTCTGGGGGAGGAAGCTGGGAGAGGACCAGGCCCCTGGGAGGGCACAGGCTCCGGGCGGAGGGGAGCGCGGCCAGGTCGGCCTGGGCCCAGCGCCTTCTCTCCGGCCCGGGCTTCGGGTCAGCTCAGGCCCATGGCCCTCGAAGGGTTTCCGCAGGAATTCTGTCCCGTGAGAAATAATGAATACAGGAGCAGCTCTCCAAGGAGCCCGAGAAAAGCCCTCCGCGAGGGCGTACAGCTCTGATGAGCCAGGGAGTCTATTTTTTCCCTCTTACTCAGAGCGGCGATTCGTCACAGCTGAGCTCTGCAAAGCACTTCGCAAGCATTTTGCGATCGCTGCCCGCTGCCAGCGCCGGGGAACCCAACACCTGCCGGCCGGCATCCTGACATCCCTCCCGGGCAGGCCTTGGAAGACGTGCGGGGCCGCCGAGGTGATGGGGGCCGCCGGCTTCATCCTCCTCGCCCGCCCGCGAGACCCGGTCATCCGAGCGCTTCCAATGGCCCTCCCCGGGCTGGAGGGGCAGGGGGGCGGCAGCGACTCCTCAGAGGAAGGACAAAGCCCGTCTGTGTGAGCCTGCGAGATGGGGCCGGTGATCCAGGCCAGCGGCCAGCCCCATGAGAGCCCCATTCACGCGGTGGAACTGGGGCGCGATGGGTATCCTGGGGCCCTTCTGGGAGCTCGGCTCCCTGGGGCCCAGGGAGAACCGGCCGGTGACCGCCATCCTCTCCCCGCGCAGCCTGGCAGCCGCGGGGGCCACGCCCGGGAAGCCCTGCTCTGCCCTCTGCTCAGACCTGCTTCCTGCCCAGGGTCTCCCAGGCGCCCGTGCTGCCCGCAGACCACCCCAGACTCAAGGGCAACCCCACGGGTGTGACCCTCCGCCTCCCCAGCCGCTCCCCACACCCCATCCATTTGCTACAATTTCTTTCTTCTTTAATATATATTTTTACTGATTTCAGAGAGGAAGGGAGAGGGAGAGAGACAACCATCCATGATGAGAGAGGATCATGGACCGGCTGCCTCCTGCAGGCCCCACAATGGGGATCGAGCCTGTAACCCCGGCCTGTGCCCTGACCGGGAACTGAACCGTGACCTCCTGGTTCCTAGGTCGATGCGCTGCCCCTGAGCCACGCCGGCCGGCCGTTTGCTGCACTTCCCAGGAGCTAATGTGTCCATGCCATAGGTCAGTGCCCGGGGCCAGGATGATGCCACACCCCCAGGCCTGCTGTCCACAGCCGGTGAGGAACCGGGGTGTCCGGAACCCGCCTTGTGAGTGAGCAGTGTTGGGGGGCTCCTCCAGCCCCAGCCATGCTCTTGGAGGACAGCACTGGCCCACAGCTGGACGGCAACCTGGGGAGAGACTGAGTCAGACCCCCCTCCCCTGAGCCACTTCCCGCTCCGGCCCGCGGGGCGGCCTGAAAACCTCTGTTTGTTGTTTTAAGCTGCTGCCTTGGAAGGGATTCGATACACATCAGTAGGGAACTAATGAAGTCGGCACTAGGAGCTCCTGGCCGGGAGCCACTAGGGTTTTCCCATTTCCAATCATGTCCCAACAAATTAAAACCCTAAAGAGGCCTCAGGGACTCCCAATTCTCCCGCGAGGGGAAGGCTGGGGCGGGGCTCACACGGCTGCATTCCCACACTCCCCGCAAAGTGCCAGCGTGGGCCGCGGCCGGCCTCTCCTCCCTCACTCCTTTGCCGCCCACGTCCACTCGTCGGACAGGTACCAATTAAGCGCCCCTCCCTCCGTGGCTGGGGACCGCGTGGGGAAGACAGACCTGTTCGCCCAGCTTCCACTGTGATGGACGGCGGCGATGAGACAAGCCAGCGCCCATCACTGCAGACACCTGGTGCATCCGGAGACAGGAAGCCGGGCGGCGGGGAGGCCGGTTGGACTCGGGGTGGGGGGTGAGGCTCTGGGTAGAGAGGAAGCAACAGGCCTGCCCGCCTCCCTGTGGCGCCAGACCCAGACCCAGACCCAGAGCACACGGGAGGGCCCAGGCCTGTGCCTCGTCCTTACAAAGTGTAAGCAAGCGAGCAGACCACTAACCGACATGTCCCATTCTCCCAGGTGGCAACCCCCCCCGCCCCCCGAATCTGCAGGCCTCCCAGAGCCCTACCCTGGGGCATGGTGGCAGAGCCGGCCACCGATACGGTGTCCCGTGTGCATGTGCGTGTGCGTGTTCGAATGTATGTGTGAGTGTGTGTGTGTGAGTGTGAGTGTGTGTGTGTGAGTGTGTGTGTGTGTGTGTGTATGAGTGTGAGTGTGTGACTGAGTGTGTGTGTGTGTGAGTGTGAGTGTGTGTGTGTAAGTGTGTGAAGTGAGTGGGGGGTGAGAGCGGCCTCCAGGTGTCCTTCGCCCCCCTGATGAGTGTGCAAGACCCAAAGGAGCATCAGGCGCCGAGACCAGAGTCTAGAGCCCAGGGCAGGGCAGGTTGGCATCTTGTCAAACAAATCGTTCAGCAGCTTCCGGAACCAGCGTTGGCGAGTTTTCTGTTTTTTTTTCTTTTTTAATGGATATTTATTTATTTATTTAATCCTCACCCAAGGATATGTTTCCATTGATTTTTAGAGAGAGTGGAAGGGAGAGGGAGACACACACAGAGAGAAACATCGATGGGTTGCCCCCTGCACCCGCTCCAGCCAGGGCCGGGGGATGTAGCCTGCAACCGAGGTACGTGCCCTTGACCGGAATCGAACCCAGGACCCTTCAGTCCGCAGCCGACGCTCTATCCACTGAGCCACACGGGTTAGGGCTTGTTTTCTTTTCTTTTCTTGGAAAGAGTATAAGATCTGAGTGGACCCTTTTTTTTTCTGGGTGTTAAAGAACAAGGCAGGACATGATGCAACCGGTGCCCTTTGGGACCTCGTTGTCATGGCAACGGGGATGGGCACGCATCCACTTCCCGGCACCCAGGGCCTCTAGGTCCACAGGAGGATGCGCCTCTGTGGAACCAGGTAGTGAAAGGAAAAGGCAGATAAACGCTGTCCCCTCCTGCTCCCGGCTGGGGCCACACAAAGGGGCCATTAAACTAATGGAGCAGGCCCAGCTGGGTCAGGTTTCTCCCCTCCTCCCCCAGCCGGGATCTCAGATTGCTCCCTCCCTGCCACCGAAGCTGGGTCACAGGGGCCCCACGGGAGGGGCCGGGCCCTGGCCAGGGACCTGGGAGAGACCCCGACGTCCGGCCACCGGCCTCTGGAGCTCAGGCAAGTCAGCGCCTTCGCTCAGTCTCCCCGCCTGTGATGTGCGGCTGTCGCCTAGAAACACTCCATCGATAGTTTCATTTTAAAAAAGGACAGCAACAGAGCCCCTCCAGGTGAACTGGGCATCCACCACATCAGCAACTTTGTTATTTTTTAAATAAATATACTAGGGGCCCGGTGCACGAAATTCGTGCACTGGGTGTGTGTGTGTGGGGGGGGGGAGTGTCCCTCAGCCCAGCCTGCCCCCTCTCACATACTGGGAGCCCTCAGGCGTTGACCCCCATCACCCTCCAATCGCAGGATCGGCCCCTTGCCCAGGCCTGATGCCTCTGGCCTAGGCGTCCGGCCCGGGCAGCGGGGACCCGCAGCGGCAGCGGCCCCGCGATCGTGGGCTCCGCTTTAGGCCCAGGCAAGGGACCCCTAGCTCCCGGGACTGCCAGCTTCGACCGTGCCCAGCTCCCATCGCTGGCTCCACCCCTACTTCCTGCTATCACTGGCCAGGGTGGAAAAGGCGCCTGATTCTCCGATCATGGCTGGGGGGCAGGGCAAAGGCGGCCCCAGGGCCGCCTTTGCCCTGCCCCCCAGCTCTTAGCTCCCCCCTGGGTTTCCGATCACTGTCAGTGGCAGGGGCCTTCTTCCTGCTTTCCCTTTCGCCTCCCTGCATTGTGCCTACATATGCAAATTAACCGCCATCTTGTTGTCAGTTAACTGCCAATCATAGTTGTCAGTTAACTGCCAATCATAGTTGGCAGTTAACTGCCAATCATAGTTGTCAGTTAACTGCCAATCATAGTTGTCAGTTAACTGCCAATCATAGTTGTCAGTTAACTGCCAATCATAGTTGTCAGTTAACTGCCAATCATAGTTGTCAGTTAACTGCCAATCATAGTTGGCAGTTAACTGCCAATCTTAGTTGGCAGTTAACTGCCAATCTTAGTTGGCAGTTAATTTGCATATAGCCCTGATTAGCCAATGAAAAGGGTAGCTCGTACGCCAATTACCATTTTTCTCTTTTATTAGTGTTGATTTGTCCTGATGTCAGAGAGGAAGGGAGAGGGAGAGAGAGAGAGACATCCATGATGAGAGAGAATCATGGGCCGGCCGCCTCCTGCACGCCCCCCGCTGGGGATGGAGCCCGCCACCCGGGCCTGGGCCCTGACCGAGATTCGAACCCTGACCTCCTGGCTCATAGGTTGACACGGAACCACTGAGCCACACGGGCTGGGCTCAGCCACTTAATTATCTCACATGGTCCTCAAGACTCCAGCAGGAAGTTTCCCATTTCATCGATTGTCCCCCCACTTCATGGACGAGGAAAGAAGGTTCAGGAAAGGTAACTGGCCCGGCCGAAGTCACGGAGGGCAGCAGCTCGTAGCGACTTCACACTGAGCTCTGGCTGAGTCCAAAGTCCTCGTCTTTACACCTCACTGCCTCCCCGTCACCTTTTATTTCTGTACCGTTTTCCTTCCTCCTCCTCCCTCCCTCCCTCCCTCCCTCCCTCCCTCCCTCCCTCCCTCCCTCCCTTCTTTTTTTCCTTCCTTTTCTTTTTCTAACAAAAACCAATAGGCAAGCCTGCTTGTTGGATGGCGCCGAGGGACCCTCCTCAGGGTGGACTGCAGACGCCTAAAGCTCTGCACGGACCCCCCTTGCCCTCCCCTGCGGCCTCCCCAGCACCTACCTGCACCGAGGGCCCGTGAGTCACCCTCTGAGTCAGCTCGGTGCTGTGTGTGCGCAATGACCCACGTGCAGCAGCGAAGCCAGGTCGGCCAGGGGTCGGGGAGACCTGTGTGCTTCCAGAGGCTTCCAGAGGCTTCCAGAGGCTTCCAGAGGCTGCGGGCGGGAGTGTCCTCCCTTCGGCCCCGGGTCCCTGTGTCCTGGAGCCTGGGTGTCAGCGGGCTCTCCTGGGGTCCTTCGGAGCTGGAGGCCGGGCCGGGAGGCTCCTCTCCGGTCCTGCCCCTTCTTGGCACCCACACAGGATCCGGGACGGCCTCTGCGCCTCCTGAAGGCTCCTTACAGACACGCGCCCACACTCAGGACTCCCTCCCCCCCCACCCCTAACCACCCCCCCCAGCCCCCCGCAAGGCGTACGGGTCCCTGCCCGTGGGATCCCGAGCTAAGGAGGGAAGTAAAGCGAGGAGATTTGGTTGAGCACCGACCTACGACCCAGGAGGCCAGGGTTCGATTCCCGGTCGGGGCACAGGCCCGGGTGGCGGGCTCCATCCCCAGGGGGGGGCGTGCAGGAGGCGGCCGGCCCATGATTCTCTCTCATCATGGATGTTTCTATCTCTCCCTCCTCCTCCCTTCTTCTCCGAATCAATAAAAACATTTAAAAACAAACAGACGGTTACTTAGGGACCACAGCAGCCTGGCCTGGCTCAGGACGCAACCTCCCCAGACAGGGCGCTGTCCAGGGCCGTCCTGCCGCCCGTCCTCAAAGGAGAGGCCGCTGGGGGGCCTGAGGCCTGAGGGAGCAGGAAGGAGCCTTATCGCTGGCCTAGCCCCACGCCCTTCGCCCTTCGGATCTCCAGGGCCCGGGCCGGTGAGTAGCTGCTCCGGAAACAGCTCTCATCCGGCTCCGCTCGGCTCCCACCGTCGCGCCTCGTGGCCACCAGGTCAGATGGTGGAGGTCGGCGGGAACTGCCTTCCTGGGGGCGCTTCGGTGCTCCTCCAGCCCCCCCAACCCCGGCACTGTTTCCTGGGGCCCTTTAAGAGTTCTCAAATGAGCCCTGGCCGGTGTGGCTCAGTGGATAGAGCGTCAGCCTGCGGACCAAAGGGTCCCGGGTTCGATTCCAGTCAAGGGCGCGTAAATCTGTTGCAGGCTCCTCCGGGCGCGTGCAAGAGGCAACCGAACCATGTGTCTCTCACGTCGATGTTTCTCTCCGTCTTTCCCTCTCTCGCCCACTCTGTCTAAACATCAATGGGAAAATATCCTCAGGGGCGGATTAAATGACCCCCTGATTTGGGGAGTTCTGAACTTAAGTGTTTGATTTGATCTTTTCAATCGGGAGGTGGCTCCTGAGGTTGGGTGCGGGCCTGGTCCACGGGCCGGTGAGGACGGGGGAGTGTGTGGGGGGGCGGGGGTTGGCGGGGAGGTGAAGTTTGATTTTTCTGCTGAGGGAGGGGAGGGTCAAGTGGACGCGGTTTGGGGAGGGGGGACGGAGGGAGGCAGCTGGTTCCGTGAAGAAATCCCCGCCCCCGGGGAACCAGACACCCGCTTGCCGGGAAATGTCCACGGGAGAGCGGGAGGCAGGTGGGGCGCCAGGAGGCGGCGAGCTGGGCGAAGCCGGGACAGCCCGCAGGCTGCGTGCGTCTGCGAGCCTGTTCCATCTTGTGCGTTGGGAGCGTGAGTAACTGGGTCGGATTTGTGTCTGAACAAGAGCATTTGGGCCGCTAAGTCCCTGAGGGCGGGAGGGTGGGCGGGCGGCAGGGCCTGGGGAGAGGCTGCGAAAGGACCCAGGAGAGGGCGTGTGGGTGTGGACGTAGCTGGAGGGTGGAGAGGAGGGGCAGGGGGAGGAGCCCCCCGAGGGGACGGGAAGGATAAACACACTGGGGGGGGGGGGTCGCTTAAGCACCTGGAGGGGTTCGTTTCTTTACTGGGAGGCGGGACGATCAGGATGGAGGGACCAGTCCAGTTGGGAACCTTGTAAGGGGTCCCTGCAGCAAGCCGAGGGAACAGGAAGAACCCCAGTGCTCACCCTACCAGACACTGCTCTCCCGCCTGAACCCTCCGTGGCTCCCTCTTGCCTGACACCTCTGAGTCACAAGTGGGCCCTGGCACTTGACCAGTCACTGTCCGTGCCTGCATTTCTGTTGTTGTTTGCAAAAGTAGCATCTGCCCATTGCAAAAACTCAAATAATACAGAAAGTTCTGTGTTTTTTAAATTAAAAATCTAAAAAGTGAGAGTCCCTCCTAACACCCCCTCCGAATGGACGCCCGGAGTGTCCCACCAGGGGCTCCCTGGCCAGGCCCGGGAGGGGAGGGGGCCGTGTCCCTCCCTGGCAGTGCCTGGCCCGGCCAGCAAGCAGCAGCCGGCCTGGGAAACACCCCCATGAGTCACGCGGGAGACCTGGGGCGGCCTGAGATTCCAAGAAGGTTTAGGAATTGCAGCGTCGGGGGAGGGCTGCCAGCGGGGGGTGGGGGGGGGGCGGGGGGCGGGGACTGTGCTCAGGGCCTGGGGCAGGGCAGGGCAGGCAGCAGGGCCACCGGGTGGGGCAGCCTCCCGGAGGCCCTGTGGCTAAAGCCCTGAGGAGTTAGGGAGTCTGCAAGCATGCAACTACTTTCATTTTTAATTTTCTTTAAAAGCCTCACCTGAGGATACGCAATTTTCATTGATTCTAGAGAGAGAGGAAGGAGGAAACAGAGAGAGAAACATTGATGTGAGAGAACTGCCCACCGGCCGCTGCCACCGCGAGGGGAGGAGAGCGGAGGTGCAGATGGTGGGGAGGCCGGAGGCAGCCCTTGGGAGGCCAGGACCCTTCCCCTGCAGGGAACACATCCCAGGGGCACCAGGAGCAGAGGCCGACGGCAGGGCCAGCCCCGGTGTCCGGTGTCCGGTGTCCGGCCGGAGCTCGGAGGACAGAGGAGCGGGCTGGGGGGGGTCGGCGAGACGGGACCGCCAGCTCTGTGGGCACGATGGCCGAGTGGCGAACCCCTGGGTCTGCGCCCGACTGGAACGGTCACTTCAGGGACTGAGAGGAGGAAGGCAGGCCCGGGGCCTCCTTTTCCGGCCCCAGCACCGAGGGACGGCCGCCCGCTGTGCCTCCACCTGCACCCCACGGACATTTCTGTGCAGCAGCTTCCCGTTCCTCCCTCCCCTCCGCCCTCCCCTCCTCCCTCCCCTCCTCCCTCCCCTCCTCCCTCCCCTCCTCCCTCCCCTCCTCCCTCCCTTCCCCCCCACTCCTCCCTGCACTCCTCCCTCCCCTCCTCCCTCCCCCCCTCCCCCCACTCCTCCCTCCCCTCCCCCCCACTCCTCCCTCCCCTCCTCCTTCCCCTCCTCCCTCCCCTCCTCCTTCCCCTCCTCCCTCCCCTCCTCCCTCCCCTCCTCCCTCCCTCCTCTCTCCCCTCCTCCAGAGGCGAGGTGGCCTAACGCGGAGCGCGCTGACCTCGCAGGTGAACCTGTGCAGGGACCTGCCCTCACGGGGACCCTGCGGAGGCTGCCTCCCAACCCCCTGCAGCCCGGGCACCTGCAGCCAATTCAGGTGCCACCGTCTGTCCGTCAGGCAGCAGCCTCAGCGACTGTGACCGGATCCAATGAAATGTGCCGAGTAGCACCTGTCTGGCAGCCGACCCATGACTCTCTCATTGATGTTTCTCTCTCCCTTCTCTTCCTCTCTGACATCAATAAGAATTTAAACAATAAAAGACGTGTGTCCCAAATGGGCGGTGGAGCAGGCCCTGCTTTCTGGACGCCCCGCCCCGTGTGTGGCTCCGGACGTCTGAGGACCCCACAGCAAAGCGGGGGGGGGGGGGGGCGCTCGCACCCCAGGCTGCTCTCTCCTCCTCTCGCCTCCCCCGCGCTCCTTCTGACCCATTTCCAAGGAGAAAATGACCCCAGACTCCTCGGCAGAGCCTGGGGTTCCCACCGCCTTCTCCCCCTCCCACCGCCTTCTCCCCCTCCCACTGCCGCCCCCCCCCCCCCCCCCCCGCCTGCCCTTGAACGCTGGAGCCACAAGCCTTCCCGGCCTCAGCGGCACCTTCAGAAGCAGCAGAGGGAAGCGTGTCTCTTAGATCCGCCTGTTCCAGTGGCTCTGGATTACTCGCACCCTGTTCTCTGCTCCTTCACACCTGCTGCTCACGGGCCTCAGACCAGGGCGCCGGCGGGAGGGAGTCAGCCCGCTGAGAGGAGGGAGAAGGGTCGGCAGGCTGGGAGCACCTGGTGGGTGTCTGGGGGCCCAGGGGCAGTGGTTACGCCTCCTCCTGCCTCCCCTTCCCGCCTGGGTTTTGCACCGGGTGAAGCGGGGCCTTAGCGGTGGGTGTCTCTCCCCATCCCCGACTCATGCAGAACCTCTGGGTGGCTGTCAGTAAACACCTGGCGGCTCCCTCCCTCGGTTACAGCTCCTGCTGCTTCTCGGCATCGGCAGGTCCAGGGGCTCCCCGGACCCCCACCAGAGGGACTGCACACGAGGGGTTGGTCGCACAGAGATGGGAAGAGACCAGAGCTAACGGGGGACAGCGTGGCGACAGCGAGAGGGCCTCTCCCTGGCCAAGGAGCGAGCCCCCAGGTCCCGCTGGCTGTCAGGAGCCAGACCAGGGCCAGGGCTGCCCGTGGAGCTGGCCACGCGGTGACAAGGGACGTCCAAAGGCGTCACCAAAGGCGTCCAAAGGCGTCCGGGCCACAGAAGGGCTGTCCTCGGCGTGTGGGAGCCACGGCCACTGCTGAAGGGACCACCTAAGGCAGAGCCAGAGGGAAGGAGGGAGGCCCGGTCCTCGCCCTTCCTGCGCCCCAGTCCCCCACCGGCTTCTCCCGCCGCCGCCTTCGCACAGAGCCATCCGGATGCCGCTTGGCCCGGGAGCCTGGGAAGCGGGTTTCCGGTGGCGCAGAGAACAATGAGGGGCGGGCAGGGACCGGGAGCAGATGGGGGGCAGAGTCTCCCACAGCCCAGGTCCGGACGAGGCAGGAAACAGGAGGCCGGGCGAGCCTGGGCTGACCCTGAAGTGCGGACACCAAGGACGCAGAGACCCACACGGGGGCGGGAGTGGGGGAGCCGGCCCCCCTTCTGCTCCCTCCAGCCGGCACTGCCCGCAAACAGGTAGCTCCACGGCCTCACAGCCCCGGCTTTGCCGATCTTCGCGTTTTCAGTGTGTGTTTGTGTGTGTGTGTGTGTGTGTGTGTGTGTGTGTGTGTTTGTGTTTTAAAAATATTCCCAGGAGAAGAGGAAGGAGGAGCAAGAAAGAGCTTCCTGAGCTGGTGGTGGAGAGCTCTCCCCCGGCTCGGCCTGCGAGGGGACAGCGACAGCGAGAGGGTTAGTGCTGACAGCGAGCCTGACCCTGAGCGCCCACCTCCAGGAGGCCGGGGGGGGGGGGTTACCCACTGGCAGTCCCACCCTCGGAGGGTCTCAGTCTTTCAATCTCCAAGTTTCCTTTTTTTTTTTTTAAATATATGTGTACCGATTGCAGAAGGAAAGGGGGAGAGAGAGAGAGAGAGATAGAAATGTCAATGATGAGAGAGAATCATGGACCGGCTGCCTCCTGCTCACCTCCTACTGGGGACCCAGCCCGCAACCAGGGCACGTGGCCTGTCTGGGAATCGAACTCTGACCTCCTGGTTCATAGGTCGATGCTAGGTCGACGCTCAAGCACTGAGCCACACGGCCAGGCCCCACCGCCAGTTCCTTAAGGACAGCGGTTCTCAACCTGTAGGTCGCGACCCCTTTGGCGGTGGAACGACCCTTTCACAGGGGTCGCCTGAGACCATCCTGCAGATCAGATATTTACATGACGATTCATCACAGTAGCAACATGACAGTGATGAAGTCGCCACGAAAATAATGTTATGGTTGGGTCACAACATGAGGAACTGTATTTAAAGGGCCAGAAGGTGGAGAACCGCTGTTAAGGAGGTTTCTCCCTGCCGCCCCTTCTGGCTCTGAATGCGCTGGACGGAGGGTCGAGCCGCGTGGAGGTGGGAAGCTGTCCGGAGCCAGGGAGCCCCTCCGAGCCCCTGAGTGTTGACTCTGTACGGGGTCAGCTTGTCCAAACATCAGCCGTCACCGCGAACCAGCCTCGTTCCTCGCGTCGATGGCTTCTTTCCGCAAAGAAGGGCCTGTGCTAACGCTTACCTCGCGCTTGTGAAATCCGGGGGAGTCGGGTGATGATGCGGAGGGTAGAACAGGCGAATCCGGAGAGGACACGCTGAGGTGGCCATGCTTCCCGAGCGGCCCGCTGGCCCAGGCGCCCCCTCCGTGGGCCCGTCCTCTCGCCCGGCAGCCTTGGCCCCGCCAGGAGGCAAGGGGCACACGCCAGGGGCGACTCGCCACTCCCACGGAGAGTCTTTTGGACTTCGGTGCAGACCGCCTTTCCTCACCGGAGGATATGTTTCCATTGATTTTTAGAGAGAGTAGAAGAGAGAGGAAAGACAGAGAGAAACACATCGATTGGTTGCCTCCTGCATGGGGCCCTGACCAGGTACGTGCCTTTGACGGGACTCGAACCTGGGACCCTTTGGTCTACAGGCCGACACTCTAGCCACGGAGCCAAACCGGCCAGGGCTGCTGGGCTTTTTGAAAAAATATTTTATTGATTTTTTTGACAGAGAGGGAGGGAGAGGGATAGAGAGTTAGAAACATCGATGAGAGAGAAACATCTATCAACTGCCTCCTGCACACTCCTTAATGGGGATGTGCCCGCAACCAAGGTACATGCTCTTGACCGGAATCGAACCTGGGACCCTTCAGTCCACAGGCTGACGCTCTATCCACTGAGCCAAACCGGTCAGGGCTGGTTTTTTGTTTTGTTTTGTTTTTTAACTTGCTAAGAAATCCAGCAGGTGTGTGGCTGTAGCAAGTCTGTTTCCAGTGAATAGTAATGGCGGTCATGGGAAGGTGATTTTGGTCATTGGCTAAGGGGTATGCATACTGTTACCGATTCCAGTCATTAGTCTCATTGCCAGGCGTTTACAGAGCACCTACTGTGCACTATGTTGTACAGTATGAGAGGCCAGGCGTGTACATGTGCAGGTAAGCATTCGTTTATTCATCCAACAAGTATAGTGAGGTGACTGTGGGCCCACGGCACTGAGGCAGGTACCGGGCAGGGAAGAGCGGCAAGTAGCCCGCCTCCCCTGAATTCTGCCTGACAAGAGGCAGTGATGAAGGCTCCCTCTGTTCGACTGTCCCTCCCTGTGCGAATTCACCCCAGATTTACTCCTTTTTGTTGTTGAAAAAGCATTTTCTGGTCTTTTAACATTGAGGTATAACTGACATATATTAGAGTCAGGTGTACACTGTAGTAAAAATACTGTTTTCATACGGCTGCATCAGTTTACATCCCACCATCATCAGTGATGACGATGGTGATGGTGGTGATGATGGTGGTGATGGTGGTGATGATGGTGATGGTGATGATGGTGATGGTGATGATGGTGATGGTGATGATGGTGATGGTGGTGATGGTGATGATGGTGATGGTGGTGGTGATGGTGGTGGTGGTGGTGGTGGTGATGATGGTGATGATGGTGGTGATGGTGATGGTGGTGATGGTGGTGATGATGGTGATGGTGATGATGGTGATGATGGTGATGGTGGTGATGGTGGTGGTGATGGTGATGATGGTGATGGTGGTGATGGTGGTGATGGTGATGGTGATGATGGTGATGGTGGTGATGGTGATGATGGTGATGGTGGTGGTGATGGTGGTGATGGTGATGATGGTGATGGTGATGGTGATGATGGTGGTGATGGTGGTGATGGTGGTGGTGGTGCTGGTGATGGTGATGATGGTGGTGGAGATGATGGTGCTGGTGATGGTGATGATGGTGGTGGAGATGATGGTGCTGGTGATGGTGATGATGGTGGTGGAGATGATGGTGATGGTGATGGTGATGATGGTGGAGATGGTGGTGATGGTGGTGCTGGTGCTGGTGGAGATGGTGGTGGTGGTGATGATGGTTATGGTGCTGGTACTGGTGGTGGTGATGATGATGATGATGGTGATGATACTTATGGTGCTGGTGCTGGTGCTGGTGGAGATGGTGGTGGTGGTGACGATCAGCCATGAGTGGCGGAGAAGCCAAGCTGGCCGTCTGAGGACGGTGAAGGCTGGAGCCAGTGGACTCAGATGACGAGTCCAGCCCTGGACCTGAAGGGATGCCTCTGAAACCCACAGCCAAGGATGCTTCTCTGCTTCTCCCTCGTCCACGCGTCCCCAGGTCCACCCCACGGGTGCAAATCACCTCTTCAAGATTGGGAGGCTGTGGTGAGCCGTTCTCCACTCCCTGCTTGGGCTCCTGGCCTGACCGGCCGCTCAGCGACACTCTGACAGCAGCATGGAGAGCAAGTGGCTCAGCAGCCTGTCCTCTGCTCATGTCCCTGCCCCCACCCTCACCCCACCCCACCCCTACCCCCACCCCCACCCCACCGGCCAGCTGGCCCTGGCGAGCAGCCCCTGCTCTTTCAAGATTTAGCTCAAACAGCACCTCCTTTGTGAGGGTTCCCCAGGTAAGGCTCCCCCCTTTCCTTGTGACCTCACTGAGCTAGGTCAGAAAGTCCTGCTCCATTTTAGTCAACTTGGAGGGAGGGAGGGAGAGAGAGAGAGAGCGATTAGAGGAGGGGGAGGAGAGGTAAATGGAGGGGCCATCAAACAGGGCTGCTCACGATGTCGCCTGTGGAAAGGTGTCGATGGAAACACCAGCGTCACCGTCACCGTGATTCCGTCCACGCCAGGCGATGGGGACAGAAAGCGGAGCAGGAAGCCGGGACCTCGGTGGTGAGGGCGCTGTAGCAAGGGGTCCTGACCAGCCGACACGGATCTACACGCGCTGGGCGCTGGCCCCGTAGCTCTCATTTGTCCTTAGGTGGTGGTGGTGGTGGGGGGGGGGGTGGACCAACTTTACAACCTTCAGTGGGAGAGCGAGAGCTCTAGGGGTAGGTGCCTGGGGGCCTGTGAGCTCCCCGCTCGCTGGGGCGCTCGGGCCCCTGTGGTCTCCCTGGAACCAGAGCCCTGGGACCCCTCCAAGCAGGAGGCTTCTCAGCAAAGCCCTGCTCCTGGCTGTGGCCCGGGGGCCGCGGATGTGGGCAGGGCCGGGGCAGCTGCTGGAGGCCTCGCAGGGCCGGGCTGGGGAAGCCCTCCTGCCCCACCTGCGATGCCTGCCGTCTCTTAGCAACCGCGGTGGCGCCACCGCAGGCCGGGCTGCCGAGTGGGGCTGGGTCCCGTTCCAGAGCCTCTGGTCTTGGGAAGGGGCCCCCTTCTCCTTGCCAATTGGGTGTCCCTGAGCCCAAGGTCAGCCTTGCTGCGCAGGCGGGGTGGACCCTGCCCCTTCGGCAGGGCCGGGGCGTGGGCAGCGGGCGGTGTGTGTGTGTGTGTGGGGGGATTGGGGGGGGATAGTCGCTCCTCCCAGGCCTCGTTGCCGGGCGCCAGGGTGTGAGGCGTCAGGTCTGGGCCCCCCCCACCCCCCGCACCCTAATCCACCCAGCGTCCCGGCAGGTGCCAAGGCTCGGATGTCAGGGGGATGACCTCAGAGCTTTGGCTGTCGCTGGCAGGCGGCTGCCCAGACTTCCAGGCCCCCGGCGGGCACCTGTCACCCGGGCTGGACTGCCGCCCTTCCCCTGCCTCGGACCGTCCAGGAGGGAGCGGGGGGTTCTGGGAGAAACAGGCTTCCAGGGTGCGGCCTGGGATCCCAGGGCCCCTTCCATGCCCGGCCCCCTGAAGCCTGCACGGGGCTGTCCTGTGGGCCAGCCAGGGAAGGCAGCCTGCTGGGGGCGGGGGGGGGGGGGGTGATCAGTGTGGGCGGCAGACTCCCTCCTGCCCCCGGGACCCACCACTGCGGCTCTCGGTGGGAGAGACCCACATGAGGCTGCTCTGCAGGCTGAGCGCCCTTCCGGGCCTGTACCCCTCCCTTCCCGCCCGGGAGGACTGTGGGAGGAGCATTATTTACAGCAGAGAAGGACCGGGCCAGGAAAGTAATCCGTTCCCGGCTGGTGTGGCTCAGTGGTTGGGCGTTGACCTATGAACCAGGGGGTCCCGGGTTCGATTCCCAGTCAGGGCACATGCCCCGGTTGGGGGCTCGATCCCCAGTGTGGGCCATGCAGGAGGCAACTGAAGTTCAAATCTCAGACACGCCTCTCGCTGGCTGTGTGACCTTGACCCAACTTCACCACCCCTGGGCTGTGGTGAGAGTCAGGAGATATGAACTCTCGGGGAGCCTCGCCCACGGAGCGCCCTCCAGGCTGACGAGGGTGATTCCTGGGGCCACGCGGAGGCTCGCGGGGCGTCAGCCCTGGGCCCGGCCCTTCGGGACCCTCCTCCCGACTGCCACCTGCTTTGTCCTGGGTCTTTCAGGTCCAATTTGCTTTCTAACTTCGGTTGCTAAGCAACAGTGCCGCTTCCCATACGGCCTGAGCCTTATAAAACATGTACGGAAACTGGCGGCGCCGGCCCGGGCCCAGGGGGGCTGCTCCCACCCTTTGTTCTGTAGCAGTGAGGGGTTTTGTTGTTGTTTTCTGTTTTCAATCAAATAAACAAGCCGGCCAGCACTCTCTGGTCTCACCGGGCCCTGGCCGCTGCGGGGCCTGGAGCTGAGCCCGGTACCTGGAGGGGTGGGGCCCGGCCCGGTGGCCTGGATGCCGACGCCCCTGAAACCGCAGGTGCTGGGACAGGTGACCCCGGGCAGGAGCGCGTCGGGGGGAGAGCACCTGCCGCCCGCCCTCCGCCGCGTGACCGGCCGCTGCCCTCACCGGCGCATTCCTTTCCGCTCACGGGGACCAGTGTTGTTGGGGCGTCTTAGATGCCCCCCAGTAAAGACACCCGGGGCCGCGCACTCATGACCTGTGTGTGTGTTCCCGGGGTGGGGGGGACGGTACGACGTCTTTATTTTCTTTTTGTTAAATGTTTTTATTGATTTCAGAGAGGAAGGGAGAGGGAGAGAGAAACATCAATGATGAGAGAGAATCATGGATCCTGCACGCCCCCCACTGGGGATGGAGCCTGCAACCCGGGCCTGTGCCCTGACCGGGAATCGAACCCTGACCTCCTGGTTCACAGGTCGACGCTCAGCCACGGAGCCACGCCGGCGGGTGAGACTGTGCGGTTGTCCATTTCACCAGCAGCCACGGTCATGGCGCACCCGCTGCCTGGCTGCGGGGCCCGGGCCCAGGTTTCGTCCCAGCGAACGGTGTTTGGGCCTCACCAGGCGGGAACACAGTGTCGGGGTGAAGAAAGCTGCCCTCACGCTGTCTGTGATGACGAGGGGCACGTCATTGTGTTCCAGGCATGGAACCCCGAGTCTGTTCCCGTGCCCTCACTTCCCCCTCACGCACCCCCGTCGGCAGGGGCCCCCCGATTTAGTCCGGTCCTTGGCTCCTGCACATTTGCCAGTGGCGGATGCCTCCTCTGTCCCCCAGACCCCCGTCGTCCCCAAGCCCGGCCGCCAGGACGCTGTGCAGCGGGTGCTGAGCCCGGGAGCCCCTGTGACATCCGTGAGGTTGGTAACTCGGGGCGCCGGCCGCCTCTCCGGCCTCCTCTGGGGGTTTGTAGAGTCCCCTGCACCGGCCGAGGGCTGTCAGCATCGCCCACACAGCCCGTGGGGTCACCTGCCCGCCTCCCGCCGCCCCGCTGGCTCCCGTGCCGCCGGCTGGAGGGAACGGCAGGTCCGGGCCACGCTGGGAGCTGCTCAGCAGACGGCCCCTGGTGGCAAGGGAACACCTTTCAGACTGAAACGCGTGATCCCGCAGGACTGGGCCAGGCGTGCGCACAGCTCACACGCACAGCGGCCAAAGGCGGCACAACAGATGGGCGGGCAAACACCATGTGGTCCCTCCGCACAATGGATTGCTATTCAGCACAATAAGTGAGGTGCGGGCTCCGTCCCCAGTGGGGGGCGTGCAGGAGGCAGCCGGTCCATGATGCTCTCTCATCCTCTCATCCATATTTCTCCCTCTTCCTTCCTCTCTCTTTCTCAGGGCAATAAAAACACATATATATATATATATAATTAATGAAGTGCTGATACATGCTGCAAAGTGGATAAACCTGGAAAATCACGTGACGTGAAAGTGAGAAGGCTAACCCCCATTTTTGTAAAAACTACTGTTTGAAACTCTCTGCCATTAGATGATCCCTTATTCTGTGAGTCAACTGTTGTTTGTAGGTGGCCCCTTACTCTGTGAGTTAACTTGGCTTTCTAGCTGCTTGAGCAATCGGGAAGGTAAACACGGCTGTCTCACCTAGCAGGCCAGTCGCCTGACGTAAGGTCCGGAAAAGCCCTGGTTTGGGAGACGAGGGGGTGGGAAGATACGAATGGGGAAGCTTCCTCCATGTTTTTGCCCAGACATTTGGGAGTTGTCTCCCTCCGGCCGCCGGCGAATAAACAGTGTAACTCCGTTCCTCTGGGCGCTGCTTGGTCTGTCTCCGTCTTCTGTGCATCATTCCTTCCGCAACAAAAGAGGCAGAAAAAAGAAAGGCAGATGACTGGTGCCCAGGGGCTGGGGGGCGGGCCAGCTCGGAGTGGATGGGCTTTCCCCTCAGCGTGATAAGGTCTAGACCAGCGGTTCTCAACCTGTGGGCTGCGACCCCTTTGGGGGTCGAATGACCCTTTCACAGGGGTCGCCTAAGACCATTGGAAAACACACATATCATTACATATTGTTTTTGTGATTAATCACTATGCTTTAATTATGTTCAGTTTGTAACAATGAAAATACATCCTGCATATCAGATATTTACATGACGATTCATAACAGTAGCAACATTACAGTGATGAAGCAGCAACGAAAATAATTTTATGGTTGGGGGTCACCACAACATGAGGAACTGTATTAAAGGGTCACGGCATTAGGAAGGTTGAGAACCACTGGTCTAGAACTTAGCTGATGACTGCATGACGTTGTGAGTGTACTAAGTGTCACTGACAGAGAAACTGATGTCATGTGTCCATCCCCTCCCATCCCTGTCCATCCCCGTCCACCCCTCCCATCCCCTCCCATCCCTGTCCATCCCATCCATCCTGTCCCATCCCTGTCCACTCCCTCGCATCCCCGTCCATCTGGTCCATCCCCATCCACCCCCTCCCATCCCTGTCCCATCCCTGTCTGAGGCTCTGCTCTTGGGCCCCAGCTCACACTCTCTTGGCCTCACCTGGTTCCTGGCTGCAGCCCCTCGTTCCTGGAGGCCCCAGGGGTCACACCTCATTATCACAGTCTCACCTCCCGGGGCCACGTCAGCCCTGGAGTGATGGACCCAGTGGGCACCCAAGCAGCTCCGCACTCAGAGGCCCTGCCTGGTCCTGGGCTCTGGGTTCTGGCCTCTGGGGTGAACACCTGCATCCTCAGAGGTGGTTGTGCTGGTGACACGGAGCCCGCGTGTGAGTGTTTCCCACAGGCCAGCACGTAGTAGGTGCTCAATAAATTCAAGCATCCCCAGCTGCAGGGGCTGGTGTGCGGGGAGGAGGAGGGAGCTGCTGCCTGGGAGACTTCCTGGACGAGGGGGCCTGGGGGACGATCCCCCACCTCCCACCTCCCACAGTGCTCTTCCCTCGCGGGTCTCATCAGCCGCCAGGCCAGGGGCAGGTGGACTGGCTTGTGTCTCACATGCTGAATGCGACACCCGGCGAGGGGAGGCCAGCCGAGGGATCCCCAAGGAGCTGAGACAGACCGGGTGACGGTGACCTGAGAGGGGACAGGTGGGGTGACCTTGACCTCAGAGGGGAAAGGCATATGGTGGGAGAGTGGGTTCCTCCCTCGCCCCCTATGGCCCCGCCCTGCTGTGCGGGATGCAACGCCACATCCAGGGCACAGGCCACCAGGAGCGCCCCGGGGCCTCCCCCTCAGAATGGGGGTGAGCACGCGTGCCCCTCCCCCATCTCCGAGGGGCTGTCCAGGGCACAGGGACCTGCTGGCCTCGGGGACACCAGTTTGAGCAAGGCAGCGTCCACAGCTCCCGGCCTGCGGGTGGCCCTCTCCTTCCTGCGGCCTTTTTTGGTGGCTGAAACCCTAGCCTGAGCCCAGAGCCAGACAGGCCGGCAGACAAGCACATTCTTCTCAGGGGAGCCCCCCCTCCTCCTCCTCTTCTTCCTCCTCCCAGGCCTGCCCAGGCCTGACCCCGGGCTGGGTTGCAGGCTGTGCAGCCTGCACGGCCGCTCCCTGGGGACTTGGGGTGGGCAGGACCCCCGAGGCCCTGGGCTGGGCTGGGAGTCCTGCGGGGGGAGCTGACTCCAGGCCCCTGGGCGTCCGGCTCCAGTGCTGGCTGTGGGCCCTTCTGCCCCATTTCTGGGCAAATCCCAGCTTGTCCTGACTCAGTTTCCCCAGTGACTACCCCAGAACCCTGGAGATCAGAGGATTGAAACTTGAGCCCCCAGGGTCAGGCTCAGGCTCAGGCTCAGGGTGGGGGGCACCCAGGTGAAGGGAAGCCTGGTTTGAGGTTGTGGGGCTCTGACGCTGTCTGATGGGGTGGGGAGTAGGGGGGGTGTCTGCACTGCCCTCGGGGTCATTCCAACAGGAGGTGCCCCCCCATTTCTCCTGCCTGGGCAGGACAGTGGTGCAGAGTGGACCCCACTCCTGACTGAGGGAGGTGGAGGGCAGGGAACTTAGAATCCTGGGGCGCCTGCCCTGGCTGGTGTGCTCAGTGGGTAGAGCATCAGCCTGTGAACTGAACGGTCCTGGGTTCAATTCCGGTCAGGGCACAGGCAGGCCTGGGTTGCAGGCTTGATCCCAGTGGGGGGCGGGCAGGAGGCAGCCGATCCATGATTCTCTCTCCTCATGGATGTCTCTCTCTTTCCCTCTCCCTGCCTCTCTGAAATCAATAAAAACACATTAAACAATAAAAAAAGAAGCCTGGGGCCTGTCCTCAGTGGAGCAGACGTTTATTGGGCACCTAAGTGCAAGGCACTGGGCCAGGTGCCGGGATACAGAGCGACACAGACGTCCCTGCCCCGCGAGGAGCTCACAGTCTAGAGGGAGTGAGACGCGTACAGTCGGCGGCAGTGACATCAGCTGGCGCTGCAGGTGCGGAGGCGGGCGGGGCGGCGGGTCCGGGACGCGGGCTGCTTCGGGGCAGCGCTGGGCGGGGTACAGCGTGGGCTCCGGCCCGAGGGGGGCCATCGGGAGGGGAGGTGCCCACCGAGGCGGGGCCCACGGAGGCCGAGGAAGGCGCGGCTGCAGCGGGCATGGGCGGGGCTGTACCACGTGGGCGAACACGGGGCCGGGGGACACCAGGCAGGCGCGGGGGCTGAGCTGGGTGCTGGCCTGCGCCTCTGAGCACCCTGGGCGGGAAGAGGTGCCTCTGGAAGCCAACCAGGAGGGGGCCGCGGGGGCACGGCTGGTGGTCACATGGCAAGAAAGGGGCAGAGTGGACGGGGACCTGGGGGTTGTCGGAGGCTGTCCCCGGGCTCAGGTAGAGCTAGAAAGGCCCCCCTGAAGGGCGCACGGGGGGGGGGATGGGGCGCAGAATTAGGGAGGAGCGGGGAGTCCTAAGGTAACATTGGCAAGTTTCTCAAAATGTGGTCGGAGGGCCACCTGCCTGGGCATCGTCCGGGGAGGGGCTGAAGGGGCAGCGCTGCTGGGAACCCAGCCCTGGGGATGGTGCCCGGACACCCCCACCGCCAGCGAGAGCCCCTCCCGACCGAGCCCCATCGCTGCTCCCAAGTCTGAGGGGAAAGAGGGTGGTGAGGCTGGGCCCCAGGGAAGAGAAGGGGAGCCATGAGGAGGCTCAGGAGGGGCCCTCGCTCACAGGGAGAAGGTCAGCGGGTGGACGGCCACGGTCACTGAGGCTTGAGGAAGGGCGGCCCTGCAGGGAGCCCACACCAGTCCCACCAGGTGGGCGGGGCCAGAGGCGCAGCCGGGCGGTGCGGGGAGAACGAAGATGATTCTTTAGGGAATCGGGTTGTTACTGTCATCGAAAGGAGCTGACATGTGCAGGGTCACGAGGAGGTAGATGCTGACCAGCAAGAGGAGGAGCGAGGGAGCGAGGCAGGGAGGACGGGGCGGTGCGGGGAAGGGCTGCCAGAGGCAGGCCCAGCTCCGAGGTGTGCGTGTGGGGGGGGGGGGGGAGGCTGGACCTAGGGGAGTGGCAGGGCGGGGGGTGCTCAGAGCATCCCAGAGAGCAGCGCCCTCCAGGGCAGATCAGATCCACAGGCCACAAGCCTGAGCCAGACGGAGGCCCTCCCTCCTCCCCTCCCTCCTCCCCCGCGGCTGCACCTGCGAGTCCCCACCACACAGCAGCGGGCGCTGACCGGCCACCACCACGGGGATGGCTGGTGCCTTCTCCCTGCTCTTCAGCCTCAAGGGTCTCGAACACAGGCCGTGAGGTCAGACCAGCGCCCTCCCCGGGAGAGAGCCTGGGGCCTGGGGCAGAGCCCGCCCGGGAGTCAGCACCACCCACACCCTCTGACAGCGGACAGCCTTCTGGGGGGGGTGGGGGTCCTGCCCTCGCACCGACTCCTGGGAAGGAAGGCTGTGGACAGCAGGACGCAGAGCCGCTGGGCACGAAAGCTGCCCCCAAGGCGGGCGGGCCACCGAGAAACATTCCCGTCAACCCCGGGCTGAGATCGGGGGGAAGCTCGGACAGGTGGGGACTGTCTAATGGTTTGAAAACTGAGGTTTCGAATAGGAAAATGAACGAAACCTGAGGGGTTTCGGAAAGACTGGGAACCGCGTTTCCTGCTGTGACGTATCAGGACGCCTAAGGAGTGCTTTTCTGTGCGCCACAGCCTGGCGCTTTCCCTTCCCGCACCCGAGAAAGGGGCAGGCGGAGCCCACAGACCAAACATCACCCACCGGTCAGAGGTCAGGCCGCTGCAGGAGCCCAGCCAGCTCCACCTGGCAGCAGCGAGGCCCCGCCCCTTCCAGGTGCGCCCGGGTCCTTCTGGGAAACAGAAATCTGGGATTGGCAAGGCCGCCGGGCCAAGCCTGGACCTCGAAGGTCAGGGTCACGGCCAGACAGTCTAGACCAGTGATGAACCTTTTGAGCTCGGCGTGTCAGCATTTCGAAAAGCCCTAACTGAACTCTGGTGCCGTGTCACATATAGAAATTTTTTGATATTTGCAACCAGAGTAAAACAAAGACTTACATTTTTGATATTTATCTTATATATTTAAATGCCATTTAACAAAGAAAAATCAACCAAAAAAATGAGTTCGCGTGTCACCTCTGACACGCGTGTCATAGGTTCGCCATCACTGGTCTAGACCTCACACACCTGCTGCTCGAAGTCACTGCCTGGCCCACCTCAAGGGACTCACCCGGGCACCCCCCCCCCACAGCAACAGCTGACAACAGTCCCCACAGACGCACCTCGAAGGCACCCAAGAGAAAAGGCGATGGAAGAAGCGTAGCCACCCGGAGGGAGCGGGTGTCCCGGGGCCACGCTGCCTGCTCGTGGCCGGCAGAGCCCCTCACCCGGAAGAGCCCCAAACCATCCCGGGGGGGGGGTGGGGGGAGGGGAGCCTCCGGGGGCGGAGAGGGAGATCCGCAGGGACACAGGGACCTGACCGCGGCGCCCGGGAGGACGGGTGTAGAAGACAAAGCCCTTTGAAGGTGGGTTCAGGGAACAGCAAGGCGCTGGGAAGGAGCTGCCGGGAGAAGTCACCGACAGGAACTGGGCAGCTGACCACACGATGCGAAGCTATCGAGTCCGAGAAAGGCGCGCGGGAAGGGCCGCTGAGGACAGAGACAACAGCGAACGTGAAGGCAGGGTCGCCCCGCGGAAGCGGCTGGTGCTGACTGGCTGGGTCGCCTGGAAAGCAGACACCGGTGGGTTTTGGCAAAGCTGCACAGCGTTCGCAGGGGGCATGCCCCATGGCTGAGGACACAAAACCTCCACAGCGAGGGCTGTGCCAGTCCTCGCGCCCACCGTCCTCCTCGGGGGCTGGACGTGACGTGGAGTCAGGTCAGGACAGCCAGGCCTGTGCTGGCGGGAGCGGAGCCCTGGACCGGGAGGCGGCCCCACCCACTGGCCTGCACAGCGGGCGCCTGGGCGTGGCCAGGGCGGGCACAGTGCCCGGTCCCCCATGGCGGCAGGCACGAGGTGCCCTCTAGTGGCGCCCGGCCTCTCTAACCAAGGATTCCGGCGGGGAATCCCGGGGAGGGCACACTCCAGGTTGGCGGGCGTGACGGTCACCTCAAGAAAATATACTTTAAGGATCTTGCTTCCCTAAGGAAGCAGCTCTTGTTTTGTTTTGTTGTTTTATTTAGAAAGGCTAATCATATTCATTTGTCAATATTTTCAGCTTTAAGGAAAATAGTTTAAAAAACATAAAAATGTCATTACACTTGAGTCACTGCTAGGAAACAGTCTGAGCAGACAGAGAATGCAGACTCTCCTCCGACAGGAACCGGTCCTCTGATAGCAGCATCATTTATGTAGAAAAGAGCTGGCTTGAAAACCCAGGGTTTATGCACAAATCGGGCCGTTCCTCTCCTGCACGCGCAGCGGCTCCCGGCCGCCTCTTCACAGTGCGCGGCCGCGCTCAGTCCAGCACCATGGCCGACAGCGCGTTCAGGTCCTTCATGTAGGGGTGGGCCGCCAGGATCTGGTCGATCTTCAGCCGCTGCTCCGAGTCGGGGAAGATCTTCAGCAGGGCCTCCCTCAGCTCGCTGGTCTCGGCCGAGGACCGCTGGGCGGGCAGGGGCACGCTGGGCGGGAGGCCGGGCAGGCCGGGCCCCAGCGGGAAGCGGGGCTGCTGGGGCAGCCAGTGGCCGGGCGGGGGGCCTTGGACCCGGGCGGGGGGCTGGTGGCCGGTGCCGGCGGCCTGGGTGCCGGGGCCCCGGAAGCTGGGGTCGAACATGCCCACGGCCGGTAGGGCGGGGAGCAGGGGCTGCAGGTCCCTGTGAACGAAGCGAGGCCTGGTGAGCTGGGTGAGGAGATGAACAGGAGACCCTTGGAAAGGACCTGCTGCCGCCCCCGAGCCCAGTGCCGCCCCCTGGCGGCTGACGGGGGGACTGCGGGCCGGGCGGGGATGTCCCCACGCCACCTCCAGACTTAGTGGGGACAGGATGACAGCGCTTCAGGAGCCACGCCAGCCCGGACAGTGTAACTCAGTGGCTCCACCCCCAGTGTGGGGCGTGCAGGAGGCAGCCGATCCCTGCTTCTCTCTCATCACTAATGTGCCTATCTCTCTCCTTCCCTCCCTTCCTCTCTGAATTCAATAAAAAAAAGTGTGTGTGTGTTTTTAAAAAGAGCCACTCCACCTGCAGGTCGGCTCTGGGAGGACTGACCCCGCCCCTCGGTCTGGCCCGGCACCGCCTGGGCGCGTCCAGCAGGTGTGAGGACGGAGGGTGAGACTCTGATGCTGTAAGGGCGGCCCTGGCTGACAGGCCTCAGAAAAGGGACCCCCGTGAGTGGACGGGCAGCCCTCACCGACCCCTGTGCGCCCCCCTCTCCCCTGACGTCTGGGTGCGGCACTGGCACCCACAACTGTGTGCACACAGGTGAGTGTTTAACTTCCTTATCAACCGGCCGAGCCTGCTGCGGGCGGCGCCGGCTGTGGAAGGAGCCAAAGAACATTCCTCCGGCAGCTGGGCCGCGGACCGTGAGGCCAGTGAGGCCTGCACACGGGCCTCGGTTCAAGCTGGGACGCCGGGAAGGCAGTGAGGGGTGCGAGAGGCGTGGTGTGGAGCAGGGTGGGCGCTCAGCCCGCGCTCGTGTCCTCAACACCAAGGGCTCGAAAGAGAAAGGGTGCCCGAGACCAGGGAGGGGCCAGCTGGCCCTGCAGGCGACCGCCGTGCGAGTCACCCCCCAGCCAAGCCGGGAACCCCCAGGGTCTCCTTGCAAATGGAAACGAACCCCTGACCGCCTTCCTGCCGGGAACACACACAAGTGCAGCCTGTTTTAGTTTTAAAGAGAAAAGGTCCGTTGCTGGGTGAGTGGTTCTCAACCTCCTGGCCCTTTAAATACAGCTCCTCATGCTGTGACCCAACCATAACATTATTTTTGTGGCTACGTCATCACTGTCATGTTGCTACTGTGAGGAATCGTCATGTAAATATCTGATCTGCAGGATGGTCTCAGGCGACCCCTGTGAAAGGGTCGTTCGACCGCCAAAGGGGTCGCGACCCACAGGTTGAGAACCGCTGGGTTAGAGGCTCTGCGTCAGGCACACAGAATACTGTGGTTAACGACGGAAAAAAACAAGAGCCAACCTGAACGGCGACTCGCTAGTATGTGGCGCCCGCAGTGCCTGCTTTGTCCTCTCAGACCCACAGGAGGCGCCTGGCTCCCCGCTCTCCACGAGGAGCTGGTGTGGCTCAGTGGGCAGAGCACCAGTCCGAGGACTGAAGGGTCCCGGGTTCAATTCTGGTCAAGGGCTGGGACCTGGGCTGCAGGCTCGATCCCTGGTCCCTGGTTGGGGCTCGTGTGTGGGGAAACCAATCGATGTGTCTCTCTCACATGGATGTTTCTCTCTGTCTCTCCCCCTCTTTTATACTCTCTCTAAAAATTAATGGAAAAATACCCCCAGGTGAGGACTAGCCAAAAAACCCCAAAACCAAAAGGACCACAAATGAAGGTTTAGTCTTTCGGGGGCACTTGCTTGATTAGTTTCCATATAGACAAGATCCGCACTCAATCTAAGGCCACTGAAATGAAATAAGGAGCCCTGTTTAGCTCCTGGGGACATGCCTGCACTGAACCTGCACAAAGCCCGGAAAGCACGCGGCCATCTGGAGAGGAAATACCTAAGGAAGACTTCCTTCCGAAGAAACTCTTCTAATCGGGGTCCACTCCTTCCCAGAGGGTCGTCGGGAACCATGAATATGTCCCCCACGAAGGTGTACTGGAGCAGCCTGCAACAGAGGGCGAGGGGGGCGTGGAGGGCGTGGAGAGCGCGGCTGAGAAAGGCCCCCCAAAGTCCTAGCGCCGCTCAAGGCCCGAAGGCCGAGGCACCCCGGCCCACACGTTAGCTCCTCCCCCGGATCCCAGTGGAGCCGAGCCAGCAGCTCTCAGCAGCTCCCCCTTCCTGCCGAGACCTCGCTGTCTGTCTGAGCCCGGGGGCAGCTGCACCCAGCGGGCTCACTTCCAACGTCCCTCCCAAGGCCAGACGCCCAGACTCGCCTGGGACACGGCGGGTGCCCGGCGAAGGTTTACATTCGAGTGGATGTGGGGGACCCCGAGGTCCTCAATCAAACCACAGCCCAGAGTGGAGGCAGGAGCAGCGGCGAGGGCTGCGGGGGCTAACACGTTCCTGGATGCGCTCGGGCCGCTCACCTGCGGGGCTTCCCGGGCTGCCTCCCAGGGCCAAGGGGCAGGAAACAGCTCTTCCTCTGTGCACCTGCCCGGTGGCCCCGCCCCTCCACACCACGCAGGGCTCTCTTCCCCCAAACAGGACGCAGAGAAGCGCCTGGGAGCCCAGGGCTGCGCGCTCTTCTCCCTCTGGCCCTGCGGCTGGCGGCTCAGACTCCTCGCCCAGGACCTGGCCCTCTCTGGGGGGCTCATGGCCTAATAAACCCTTTCTTCCCAAGATTTCAGCTGTGAAAGCTGTTGTCCACTGGCAAACCACTGAAGACACCTTTAAAAAAGGAAGCCGTGAGCCCTGGCTGGTGTGGCTCAGTGGATAGAGCACCGACCTGGGGACTGAAGAGGCCCAGGTTTGATTCTGGCCAAGGGCACAGGCCTGGGTTGCGGGCACATCCCCAGTGGGGGGTGTGCAGGAGGCGGCTGATCCATGATTCTCTCTCATCGTTGATGCTTGTATTTCCCCCCCCCTCTCCCTTCCTCTCTGAAATCAATTCAAACATATTTTTTTAAAAGAAAGGCATGGCACTTGAGGAAGTGAAAGCAGAGGTTAGTTGTGTTTAATTTATCAACTTTTGGGAAAACGAAAGTGCCAGCTGTTGGACCGGGTCCGGGCCGCGTTGTGTGTTTGACGTTGGGCCCAGGGCTCTGAGGGCGGTCGGCCGGCGTGCACACGTCTCGGTGCCTTCAGGCTGCGTGTGGACACGGACAGTGTCCGGGAAACGCCGATGCGGGCCCAGGGCCAGCGTCCAGCAGGGACTAGCCCCAGGAGAGCCGTGGCTCGTGAACTGTGCCCAGAGGTCAAAGCCCAGCTCCCAGTTCGGCTATCGACAGCTTTTAACAACACACGGGCCACAGGCCTGGAGTCACTCGCTCTCACCTGGGCCTTGGCAGCGACAGGCCATTTTCCTGTGACCCCTAACGGCTCAGCAACGGACACACGCCCGCCGTGGGAGCTGGGAGCCCACCGAGGCGCCACCTAGTGGGGCAGCGTGGGCAGCTGTGTAGGTACCAGTCCGCTCCTTTAGGTAACTAGTCAAGTAGCTGTCGGATGGCGCTCTGTCCTGGGTGTCTGTGTGTGTGTGTTTGGGGGACCCCCAAACTGGTAGGACTGAACCCTGAACCTGGGATCCGAGCCACCTCCAGGTAGACAGCATCAAAACTGAGTTGAACTCTGCCCGGCCAGTGTGGCTCAGTGGTTGGGCATCGACCTATGAACCAGGAGGTCACAATTTGATTCCCAGTCTGAGCACAGGCCCGGGTTGCGGGCTCCATCCCCAGTGTGGGGCGTGCAGGAGGCAGCCGAGCAATGATTCTCCCTCATCATTGATGTTTCTAGCTCTCGTCCTCTCCCTTCCTCTCTGAAGTCAATAAAAATCCTATATAATAAAAGGCTAATATGCAAATAGACCGAACAGCGGAACAACTGACGTGCGCTGACCACCAGGGGGCGAGCGCAGACCATGGCGGGCGGGCACTGGCTGCAGTGGGGTGGTGGAGCAGGTGAGCAGGGGCGCCAGACCAAGGCGGGGCGCTGGTCGCTGTCATCGGGGCGAGCCTCTGGTGGTTACTGAAAACTCTTTGCTCCCACAAGCTGCAGTCCCACCTGGTGCTCACACCTGCGGCCGGCGCCAGAGCCACCACTTGCACCCGCTGCCAGTGCCCAGCGCCGGTCCCTATCGCTTGGCGCCGTCAGCGGGTGCGCACGGAGGCTTCTGGCCCTGATTGCCCCAAGGGCTTCTCCACCTCCCCCAGCTCCTGAGGGCCGATCAGGGCAGCAGCCGCTGCACACACCCGCTGCTGGCACCGGCCCCAATCGCTCAGCGCCATCAGCAGGTGCAAGCACGGCCGGCACTGTCAGTGTGTGGGAGCAGCAGCGGGAGTGGGGCTGCCGGCAGACAGTGGGGGAGGCTGGGCGAGGGCACAGAGGATGGGGCTGAGACCCGCCCCTGTGCCCACTGCAGCCCATAGTTCCTTTCAAGGTGCACGAATTCGTGCACTGGGCCCCTGGTATATTTGTAAAATAGAAATTGAGTTGAATTCCTAGACACCATGATGGTGGCTGAGAATTGTTTGTTGACGTGGGGGAACCCCACCCCTCTCCCCTGCATTGGAATTGGAGTCAGGAACCCAATTTACCAGCAACGTTTATGTTTCATGGCTAACGTGTGAGGCCGGTGACCTGCAGAAGCCCCCTGGGCATCGGGGGGAGCCAGGAGGAGGCACTCCTGCCGCATCCCACAGCTAACGGTAGCGGCGCCCAGATGTGCCCTTGCCCGCAGGGAGCTCCGGGCTGAGCGGTGCCTGTGGGCACCCAGCCCCCCTTCACCGTCTGGGCGCACAGTCCTAGGACCTGGCTCCCTGTCTCGCCCTCTGCAGGGCAAGGTGAGCACAAACAAACAGCAAACAGAACCGAAGGACGAATCACAGCACGTGTGGCCGAGGAAGGACAGGGAGGGACGTTACCTCTTTGTAATAATTTCTCTCCAGGACACCGACTCGGTCACAAATTCTCTGAAGTTGTCATTCGTTACGATGATGCCACCAGTTTTGTCCGCTAAGTGTAGCAGGAACCTGTGGTAACAGGACAGAGGTTAAGAGGGCAGGCGGCCCCCGGCCCCCCGGGCTGTGCAGTCAGACACAGGGCTTCCTCCCTCTTCATAGGAAACCCCAGGACGCGGCTGAGGCCGGGGACAGAGAGGCCTCGCCCTGCCAGCTGAGGGCCCAGGAGACGCTGAGTACCTCTGAGGTGCCTAGTAGATTGGAAAGGGGCCTGGTTCTCACACAACCTGACTCTTTTTGAAAACGGTCTCAGCCACATTCACACCCACATTCACACGTGCTGCAGAGAACCGCCCGGTCAGCAGGGGCCTTAGGGAGCAGAGGGGGGTGAGTGGGGGTGGCAGGGAGCCGAGGGGGGTGAGCAGGGGCGTTAGGGAGCCGAGGGGGGTGAGCAGGGGCGTTAGGGAGCAGAGGGGGGTGAGTGGGGGTGGCAGGGAGCCGAGGGGGGTGAGTGGGGGCGGCAGGGAGCAGAGGGGGGTGAGTGGGGGTGGCAGGGAGCCGAGGGGGGTGAGCAGGGGAGTTAGGGAGCCGAGGGGGGTGAGCAGGGGCATTAGGGAGCAGAGGGGGGTGAGCGGGGGCGTTAGGGAGCAGAGGGGGGTGAGTGGGGGCGGCAGGGAGCCGAGGCGGGGCACCCAGGCCGGGCTGAGCCACCTGCGGATCCCTGTGGTTCTCAGCTGTGCACCGGGAGCTCTGGTGCCAAGACCAGCCGGCTGGCACAGGCAGCCTTGCCATCGTTGTCCCCACAGGGTCACGTTCTGCTCTGACTTAGGAGTGATGCTCAGCCCTGGCCTGTGGCTAGGCGGCTGGGCGCCGTCCAGGGCACCAAAAGGGTTGCTAGTTCGATTTCCAGTCGGGGCACAGGCCGGGGTTGCGGGCTGGATCCCCAGTGGGGGGCGTGCAGGAGGCAGCCGGTCCATGACTCTCTCATCATTGATGTTTCCCTCTCTCTCTCCCTTCCTCTCTCTGTACAAAGTCAATTTTAACCAGTTAACTGCCACGATATTTTGAATTTAATTTAAAAAGGTCCGCCGCTTGCATCTATAGACGCTTAGGACATACAAATGGTTAAAAAAAAAAAAAGCAGCGACGTTCTGAACTGCCTGCCGCCTCGCCCAAGTAGAGACTCACTCAACCCCCAGCTGTGGAGACAGGCGCCGGGGAAGTGGGGGCGCCGGGCGCTGGGCAGGCTGTTCCGTTGCTGGAGATGCTCAGGCCCCGCTCTTACGGGAGGTGGGGAGGATGGTGGGTTACCCCCCAGGCAGGTCACCACACAGACACGGGCTCGGGCATCGCGGTGCAGGTCACGGCCCAACAGCCAGGAGACAGCGCGAGACAGGAACACGCGCTTTCAGCAGCACCAGCACCAGCACCCCATCCAACGCGGCTTTCCTGCCGGATCCGCCGGCTTTTGTTTAAAAAGACCTTGGTGCCACGCTGCTTCCCCGCGGGCACGCTCGGGAGGCAGCCAACCGGGAGACAGCGTCTCTCTCGCATCCATATTTCTTCCTCTCCTCTCCTCCCTCTCCAAATCAATGGAAAAACTATAACAACACAAAGAATGAGGGCCCAGGGCGGAGAAGTGTCCCTCAGAGCAGGCCCGCCCGCCCCTGGGCGCACCCAGCCAGCAGGGCACCTCCTACCTGTCGTCGTGGGAAGCGATCCGCTCCCCAAAGACCATGCGGGCGGGGGTCAGGGACAGGATGCCCAGCTCCTGCAGCTGCGTCAGGAAGTGCTGCTCTGTTCGGAGGGAGTGGGGCACAGTCAGCAGGGCCACCCCACCACGGTTCCATAGCGACCGTACCCCAAAGCCATACCCCAAAGCCGGGGCTGGCGGAGCCGTGGGGAACCTTGTTCTCTGCTGACTCAGGGACACTCGGTTGTGCTGACTCACGGGAAGAAAACAAACAGCCAGCGAGGCACAGACGCAGGCAAATGCAACGTGGAGCCTGACTTTAGCAATTTTTGAGCATAAAGAAGTTCAGCTCGTTTGCTGCTTAAACGAACAGGAGTAAACCACAAACCTGTGTGTGAGGAGCCCTACCACCAAGGACCTTGCGGCCGCGTTAGCCGCAGCAGAGCACAGAGAGCGAGGGCCACAGCCCCCGGGGAGAGGGGAGGGGACCCCAGGAGCGCTGCTCCCCGTCTCCCTCTGGGGCACCCGACTCAGCCCCTGGCCGTCGGTGCGAATGCGCACTGACTGTCACGGGTGTGGGGACTCCGGAGGACGGAGAGCCGCCCACACTGTAAAAAACCAGCGACGGGGAAGAAGGGGCCCAGAGCTCCGGCCTGGGGTGCCCACACCTGCTGGAACGCCGTCACCACACGCTGCTGTCCCGGAACGCACCGTGCACAGCCTTCAAGACTCCTCCAGGGCCCGCGGCCATGCACCAGGAGGTCACGGTCCATTCCCGGTCAGGGCACAGGCTCAGGGTGGGGACCGATCCCCAGAGCGGGGCGTGCGGGAGGCAGCCGACCAATGATTCTCTCTCATCATGGATGTTCCTATTTCTCTCCTTCTCTCTGAAATCAATAAAAATATATTTTTAATAAAGAGAGACTGGAAATTAAAAGGAAAGAAGACCCTCCAGGGAACCAGCGCAAAAATAGCTGTAAAACGAGCGGCTTCGCTGTTCCCCAGACCCTTCCCTCAGGACAAACGCGCCCCAAGTGAGGGAGCTGGGACTTACCGCCCACCTGACAGTGGCTAATCCTGATTTCCTGTGTGATGCCGGGCACCTCACGCCCCCCACCCTCGCCCCGTCTGTTTCTAGGTGCTCAGGGGTCCGCGGGAAGCTGCCCGAGTCAGCCCTTCCCGGCTCCTCCCACGACGGCCCTCAGTTTCTCTGGGATATTTCAGGATTATAAGTTCAAGCCTGGGTGCGGGGCCTGCAGGGCGTGTGATCACAGAAATGATGTGCATTCGCTCCAGGCAGACCATTAAAAGGCCACTCTGCCCCGGCCAGTGTGGCTGCCGGCTGGGCGGCGTCCCGTCCCCTGCACCCATCCCTCCCCGGTCAGGGCCGCGCCCAGGCTGCGGGCTCCCTGGTCCGGGCGCGTGCAGGAGGCTCACATCCATGTCTCACTCTCTTCCTCTCTCTAAAAATCAATTTAAAAAATCTTAAAAAATATACACATGCTATTTGAGGGCTCTAAATTTATCAAGTGACCACTTTCAAAAATAATATTTAAAGAGGCAGAAACCCAGCCTGACGAAAGAGAAACGGTCAAGTTTTTTTTTAAAAGAAAGACATTATCTAACCTCCATCTACATAACGACCTCCAATGCAACTTCCCGAGAAGGGGCGCCAGGCCCCGCCCGCGCCTGAGGCCCTCTCTCCGGGCTTCTGTGCTGGGCAGCAGGGGCCCCCGCCCCAGAGCCGCGCCTGCCCACGGGGGCGCGAGCGGCCATGACTCGGACCCCGGGGCGGCTCACCCGTGACGTTGGGGTCGCGCCGGGTCCTCCATTGCGGCACGAACACGGTGATGTTGCGGTTGCCCAGCTTCCAGAAGTACTCGACCGCGATGGCGATGCCGCGACAGGAGAAGAACTTCTTCAGCCCGTGGCTGTGGGGACACAAGCGCGACTGTGGGCAGCGGCTGGGGGAGGGACAGGCGGTCACCCCGCGGCTCCCAGAGGCGGGGCTTCCTGCAGCGGGGGCTCCATGCCGTGGGGGGCTCCTGCCCGTGGGGGGCTGCAGAGCACACCCCCTGCAGCTGGAGGACAGACTCCACGGACACTCGCGGGAGCGACTCAGAAACGCCAAGGCCCAGGCGCAGCACGGTGGGCTGGTGACGGCGAGAGCGATGGCGGGACAGGGCGGCAGCGGCCTGTCCGGAAGCACAGGAGGCGGCGAGGAGGCAGCCACAAGCCATTCGCTCCGGGAACCAGGCTGCGGGTAGTTCTCACAGAAGCGGGACAGGTGTCTGCGTGTGTGTCTGCGTGTGTGTCTGTGTGTGTCTCTCTCTCTGTGTGTGTCTGTGTGTGTGTCTGTGTGTCTGCGTGTGTGTCTGTGTGTGTGTGTCTGCGTGTCTGTCTGTGTGTGTGTCTGCGTGTCTGTCTGTGTCTCTGTCTGTGTGTCTGCGTGTGTGTCTGTGTGTGTGTCTGCGTGTGTGTCTGTGTGTCTGTCTGTGTCTCTGTGTCTGTGTGTCTGCGTGTGTGTCTCTGTGTGTGTGTCTGCGTGTGTGTCTGTCTGTGTCTGTGTCTGTCTGTCTATCTGTGTCTGTCTGTGTGTGTGTCTGTGTGTGTCTTTTTTTTTAATCTTTAAAAAGAATAAATGACTTGGCAGGCGTGCCTCAGTGGTTGAGCGTTGACCTAGGAACCAGGAGGTCACGGTTCGATTCCCGGTCAGGGCGCAGGCCCGGATTGTGGGCTCCATCCCCAGGTGGGGGCGAGCAGGAGGCAGCCGATCCATGATTCTCTCATCGTTGATGTTTCTATCTCTCTCTCCCTCTCCCTTCCTCTCTGGAAAAAAAAAAAAAAAAGAAGAAGAAGAAGAAATCACCCCAGTCACTTCAGCCAGGAAGGCCAGAGCTGATGGCAACCGCAGCCAGAACAAAACACAGCTGCGTGGACCCCTTGGTTTTCCTCAGAACCAGGTACAGGGGGGCCCCGGGGAAGGCATAGCACCTTAGAGAAAGGCACTGACAAAGGCTGCAAAGTGCCTCCCTCCCTCGCTCATCGCTCGGGCACAGGCATGTGGAGCCCTTCTCCTCCTCGCCTCTAAGGCTCCTGACGCACAGCGGGGACCCCGGAGGGAGGGGACCCAGCCCACCCCATGGGGCACCGAGGAAATGGCCGGAAACACAATCAGATGGCATTCTGCCGCCCTGGGCCCCTCACGGCTCAGAGGGGAAGCTTGGAGGCAGTTCTAGAAACATTAGCTCTAAACTAATTTCCAAAACGTCCCCCTCAGTGACGAGGTCACACCACCTGTGGTCACCTGGAACATTTGGTGGAGAACACACAGATTTACCCGAAAACAAAACTACAGAAGAAAGGGGGGTGCCCACACTACTGTCCTCCAAGCAATACAGCGGGTCCTCCCCCGCCCCCACCCCCGACCCCCGACCAGGCAGCACTGTGCTGCCCTCGCTGCCCCCAGCCGGCCTGCCAGCCACCCGGAGCCTGGGGACAGGCGCACCCGGACCAGCTGGCCACGCCGACCCAGACAAGGCGCCGGGCACAGCGACCCTCTCTGACCGCCGAGAAGGCGACACTCAAACGCAAAAGGAGTGGGCGCCGGCCCGGGCAGGTGTGCGGGCTCGCAGGGGAGGCCCAGGCCCGGCGGCCACCTCCCTGGAAACGAGCTCCGTATCACCTGGTGGTCCCCACACTGTCGCAGGCAGCCAGCCAGCAGGACGCGTCCAACGCAGGAAGGAGGTGGGTGACGGGGGATGAAAACGGATGACAAGGGCCCTGGCCAGTGTGCTCAGTGGTTAGAGCGTCGGCCTGCAGACGGAAGGGTCTCGGGCTCGATTCGGGTCAAGGGCGTGCCCCTCGGCTTCAGGCGCCGTCCCCAGCCCTCTAGTCAGCGTGTGTGGGAGGCAACCAATGATGTGTCTCTCTCACATCGATGTTTCTCGCTGTCCCTCCCCCTCCCTCTCCCTCTTAAAAAAAAAAAAAATCAAAGGGAAAAATATCCTGGGGTCAGGATTACCAAACACAACAAGGAACCCGATGGCATCAGCTGGGAAAGTGAAACCTCTCCCAGCGGCCCCGGAGAGAGCCGCTTCCGTCTGTGGCTCCGCTTAGCAAAGAGCCGGAACCCGCCGTGGGGCGACCGGCACGGACAGGGTCACACACAGCCGGCCAGCGGGGGCGGCCGCAGCCCCGAGGAAACCCGCCCAGCAGTCAGGTGCTCTCACGCGGGCCGCCTCGCAGGGCAGCGCCGGCCCCACTCGATGCTGGGGACTCACCGCAGCGATTTCCATTGACTCATCCTTTGAGTCACTCACGGCGACCAAGGGGAAAAACCAGGTACAGATCTGTGTCACCCGCAGCCCGGGAGGGTGCTGGGAATTTCTCACGGGGACTGACCTGCGGGCAGAAGCTTGGCGACGGGTGGGGCCCCAAGACCCTGTTGCTAAGGACCCAGATTTCCTGGTGAACGAGGCCCCCAACGGGCGGGGTGAAAGGAGTGAGGTGCGCTCGGCAGGGCGTCAGCACGAGCAGCATCATCGCCGTGAGCATCCAACGCTGCCCAGCCCCAGCCCCGCCTCCATTCCACGGGCAGGGGCAGGGGGTCCGGAGGGCAGGGGCCGTCGGGGCCGCATCTCGTGCCTGTGTCATCTTGGACAAGATTTCCAGGCCATTTTATGTTGTGCAAATTCCGGGTAATCTTCACCTCACAGAGCGGGTGTGAAGTTTGTTTTGAAAGATGTGGCTCGGTGGATAGAGCGTCGGCCTGCGGACTCAAGGGTCCCAGGTTCGATTCCGGTCAAGGGCATGTACCTGGGTTGCGGGCACATCCCCAGTGGGGAGTGTGCAGGAGGCAGCTGATCGACGTGTCTCTCTCATCGATGTTTCTAACTCTCTATCCCTCTCCCTTCCTCTCTGTAAAAAATCAATAAATTAAAATAAAAAGAAAAGAAAGAAAGAAAGATGAAGTGCATGTCCTGGTCGGCGGGGCTCAGCTGGCTGAGCGTCATCCCGGGCACCCAGGGGTCGCCGGCTGGATTCCCAGCCAGGCCTAGGCCCAGGTCGCAGGTTCTACCGATGTTTCCCTCTCTCCCTCCCCCTTCCTCTCTCTCGACAACTACAACCCATAAAAACTTTTTTTAAAAAAAGATAAATGATAGTGCCTAACACATATCAGTTTCAGCTTTAAGATTCCAAATACTTGTTAAATTAAATATATGGCCTCAAAGTTTAACCTGAATTGATTATTGAAATAGCAACTGGAATTGCAAGTTATAAATGGGTGGTGAAAAGTCATTTAAAAAGTCCTAATCTTTTCTTTTTAAAACAAACAAACAAACCGATTTTAAAGAGAGAGGAAAGGAAAGAGAGAGGAAGAGAGAGAAATTGTTGTTTCACTTAGCTATGCATTCCTTGGTGGATTCTTGTATGTGGGCTGACCGGGGATCAAACCCACAGCCTTGGCATATCAGGATGATGCTCTAACCGACTGAGCCACACCCGCCAGGGCCAAGAAGCCTCATCTTTAACAACCTCCTCTCTCATTCATTCTTCCTGTGACAGCGTCAGGTGCCAGGCACCATGACCTTGGGGGGCGTTCGGAGAACAGACCAGACACGGTCACTTTCTTCATGGAACTCGGAGTCTATAGTTCACATTTCATATGAAGCAGTTAATTTAGAATAAGGGTGAATGTTTTCCCAACGCCTAAAAAATGTAGGTGAGATAAACAACAAAAAACCATCATTTTAAAGTGAACAATTCCGTGGTGTTGAGGACACAACCACCGCTTATATCTTGTTCCAAAACATTTCCACCCGTTAAGCCGTTTCTCTCCAGAATAAGTTAATTTTAATTACTGATAGTTTCAAATCCACCTACATCAAGCTGTAAGTCTGTCTTCTTTGTGAAAATGGTGCTTTAAAACTGAGACATCTTGTGAATTCAGAGAAAATGGAAACCCTCCCAAAACTATCAGTTTTTTAAAAATTCGCAGAAGTCAGCTTGTGGTTTCCCTGAGAGCACTGATTCAGAGATTTTCAAGGGCAGGAGGGTACACTAGGGTGTTAGGGAAACCCTGGGAGTGTGTTGGGCTGTCACATGACGGGGGCAGAGGGGGGGCAGTCTGGCCACAGTGGGAGGGGCCAGATATGCAAACGTCCTGTCTTGGATACACACACAGCTCCAAGCCCCAGCAGCCCCTCTGAGAGATGCACTACTACTCCAAATAGGTTTCAAGGGACGTGTCATTATTGCGCTGGCTGGTGTGGCTCAATGGATAGAGCATCGGCCTGTGGACTGAAGGGTCCCAGGTTTGATTCTGGTAAACAGCACATGTCCAGGTTGCAGGCTCGATCCCCAGTAAGGGGGTGTGCAGGAGGCAGCCGATCAATCATGCTCTCTCATCATTGATGTTTCTATCTCTCTCCCCATCTCCCTTCCTCTCTGAAATCAACAAAACACACACACACACAAAGTGTCGTTATCAACACTTATTCTGGGTGAATTTGCATTTCTTATTCTTTGAACAGCAATCTGGGAGATCTTTCCACATGCAGAAAAAAGACAAAGGATTAATGTTACTCACGATCGTGACCTACATTTTATATCATCATTTGGCTCCAAACATTGAGACAATGAGGAACTGGTGCTGGCGGGCTGTGGCTGCAGCCGCACTTACACTTTCCTTAGATAACGCGGCAGCTGTGGCCATTCGCTGGGCTTCCCCGAAGGAACTGCCGACAGCACAGCGAAGGACAGCAAACACACTGTTTGGAATCAGACATGTTCATGCATCTTTTTACTGCCTCTCCTCAAGCTGTGAGTGCAAGCCTGGCTCTTTCCTCTTTCCTTTTTTTTTTTTTGACAGCAAAGGACAAATCAATAATTCGTTAAAAAAAAATAAAAAGAATCCTCTTTAAAAAAAAAATAGATACTAAAATAATTGTGGATGAAATGACATATTTGAGCCTGGCAGGGGTGCTCAGTGGTTGAGCGTCGACCTATGAACTAGGAGGTCACGATTCAATTCCCAGTCGGCACAGGCCCGGGTTGCAGGCTCGATCCCCAGGTGGGGGTGTGCAGGAGGCAGCGGATCCATGATTCTCTCTCATTATTGATGTTTCCTTTTTTTTTTTTTTTAAATATATTTTATTGATTTTTTACAGAGATGAAGGGAGAGAGATAGAGAGTTTGAAACATCGATGAGAGAGAAACATCAATCAGCTGCCTCCTGCACATCTCCTATTGGGGATGTGCCCGCAACCCAAGTACATGCCCTTGACCGGAATCGAACCTGGGACCTTTCAGTCCGCAGGCTGACACTCTATCCACTGAGCCAAACCGGTTTCGGCTCATTATTGATGTTTCTATCTCTCTCTTCCTCTTCCTTCCTCTCTGAAATCAATAAAAATACATTCTTTAAAAAACTACTCATTAAAAGTCTCCGCACTGCTTATCACTTGGCAGAGCGATGTGAAAAGACACCCTTTCCATCATCTCCTGCCCCCGAAATGCAAGGCCCTCAGGTGGACCAAGCGATGACTCTAGAAGGTGGAACAGCAAGGCTTCCCACCCAGCTGCTCCCTGCAGGGAAGCTCAGACCGACTAGACACACACAGGACCGTCCCCCCCAACGCACGCAATCCCGGGGTGCCGCTGGGCAGCAGTGTGGGCGGCCGCGTGGACTTACGTGATGGCGACGTTGCTCCCGTCGATGACGATGTGCTTCAGGTCCGTCCTCCCCGGCTCGTTCTTCAGCTCCAGCTTGTAGGGCACCTTCAGGGTGTCTCGGAACCTCTGCACCCCCGTCACCGAGGAGTCGATGTGATCGGAGAACCCGGCCGAGAGCCCCAGCGGGGGCAGCGGCGTGGCCGGGAGGGGCTGGCAGTTCGGCCTGGGCTGCGGGGAGCCGAGGCAGCCGGCCCGGCTCTCGCAGGCCGACTTGAGGTGGTTGGGGAGCAGGGCCTCTCCGTGCGGCTGCACCCCATTCTCGGGGAAAACCGGAATCCTGGGCTGGTGACCTGACACTCCCCTCGAAACAAAACTGGGGCTCGAGGGGGCGACGGAGGGGGCAAAGCCATCGATTTCCAGGTCCATGTTCCCGCCGTAGTTGGGGTGCGGCCCCCAGGGCTCCGGCCTCTGCTCCATCGGCCCCGTTTTGTAAGCGTTCATTCTGCAGTTTGAGGTACACGGTTTTGATTCTGCTTTGAACGGCAGCGGAGAAAATTTCTTCACCGTATTTTGCTGTGCGTGAGCTTGCATTTTCTTTGGGGTGGAATCCACGGTGAACTCGTTGGTGCTGCTACAAACTCCCTTGTGTTTGGCTTTGCTGGTCTCGGGGTGCCCGGTGGCAGGCGCCGACTCCCGCTCCTCCTGGCTCCGCCGGTTCTCCTTCTCGATTTCCTCCAGCAGCAGCAGGGGCTCGGCGGACGGCCCGTACTCCCGGATGACCCTCTCCACGATGTCCTGCGAGTAGCCCATGGTCTTGAAGAAGTTCACCAGGATGGTGTGCTCCATCTCCTCGGTGGTGTCCTTCACGTCGGGGCTTAGCCCATCTGGCTCGCCGGGCGCCTCGGACAGGTCGGCGAGGACAGCGGCCGCGGCCGGCTTCGCGTCCGGCGCCGGCTCGGCCCCCTCCACGCTTTCCAGAGAGAACTGCTTCTTGGTGTTCCGCTCCTCCGAGTCCGAGGACCGCCGCTTGTGGCAAGCCCGGCCCCGGCCCGGCTCGTCCTCGGGGGCCAGGCCGTTGACGGGAGGGAAGAGCGCGTCTTGGGCGCTAGAGAACACGGTGTCCATCTGTTTCGTGAGCTCGGAAACGGGGGTCCCGGCCCCGCTTCTCGCCTCCTCCCGCAGAGCCGCCCCGTCCACGCTCAGCCCCGCGGCCGCGCTCGGTGCGCCCGCCGCCGTCGGTTCAGGCCCTCTGATCTCAACGACGTCATCGTCTCCCGCCTCAAACAGGGTGTCCTCCCCGAGCGTGAGCGCCAACAGCTCCTTCTTCAGCGACGTGGGCAGGATCAGCAAGTCCATGGCGTAGTTGTCGGCGCGCGCCTCCACGACCTGCCTGAACTCCCTCTTCACCTCCGACTCCTTCTGGCAGCTGGGCAGGCTCTCGCGGCTCTCGAAGAGCTTCACGAACTGCTGGACGTGGCTGCGGGCCATGACCACGGCCTCGGCGCTGCCGCGGATGCCCAGCAGCCCCACGTCCAGCACGCAGAGGTCGGCGCAGGTGTCCTGGATCAGGCTCTTGAGGAACAGGCCCTGCGCGCCCACGAAGATGCAGTGCATGGCCTTGGGGTAGTGCTCGCGCTCCTCCAGCTCCGGCTCGCAGACGCCCTTGATGTACTCCTGCGAGAGAGGAGAGGGTCAGCTCACAGCGGCTCCTCCGCGCGCGCACACACACACACACACACACACACACACACACACACACACGGGCGACAGGGGCCAGAGGCCGGCCGTGCACAGGGGATAGCAGGCCCATACCTGGGGACAGGGCGTGACTCAAACAAAGGGTGTAAAGCAGGGGTCCTCAAACTCCAGCCCGCGGGCCACACGCAAATACAAACATTGTATTTGTTCCCGTTTTGTGTGTTTTTTTACTTCAAAATAAGATATGTGCAGTGTGCATAGGGATTTGTTCATAGTTTTTTTTTTTAAACTATAGTCCAGCCCTCCAACGGTCTGAGGGACAGTGACTGGCCCCGTTTAAAAAGTTTGAGGACCCCTGGTTTAACGTAACCATCTTGAGCCCAGCCGCGTGGCTCAGTGGTTGAGCGTCGACCTATGAACCAGGAGGTCAGGGTTCGATTCCTGGTCAGGGCACAGGCCTGGATTGCGGGCTCCATCCCCAGTAGGGGGTGTGCAGGAGGCAGCCGATCCAGGATTCTCTCTCATCATTGATGTTTCTCTCTTACTCCCTCTCCCTTCCTCTCTGAAACCAATAAATAAATATATATATTTTTTATAAGAAATAGCAGTAGATTGTTTAATATTCAGGTAACCATCTGAACAAGAAGCTAAAACCAGTAAAGTGTAGTTGCCCCTAGAGGTTGGGGGGCAGCAGCGAAACTGCTGCTCCAACTACAGAAACCTGGGAGCCACCCGATGCTTGTTTGCACCCGGGGCACACCTTCTAATTTTAACAAGCAGTGAGCGAGGAGACCACGGCATTCCCGACGCTGCCGCGGCGACAGCTGGGCCCCGACCTCAAGTTCTGCCCATTCTTGTTGGAGGTGAGGAGCCCCAGCAGCTATGCAATACCGGGTGATGCATCTTTGAGACATTTATTTTCTACTATTTCTGTTGCTTTTCTGGATTAGTGTAATTGAAGAGTATTCTGCAAGAAGACCTGTCCAAAGACTAGTACATCTGTAGCTAATTAGCCATACAGTTTAGGACGCCCTCGATCCTACACAACCACAGAAAACGTAACATTAAACTGGATGCCGAGGCAGACAGGTAACTGCACTGATGAGTGGAAAACCCCAACTTTGAGTAAAAAAAAAAAAAAGACTTTATTTTTTAAAGCAGCTTTAGGTTCAGGGCAGAATTGAGCAGGTACAGAGATTTCCCACATGATCATCACAGAAGTCCCCCTTTCTATCACCTTAAGTCAATGTTCTCCCTTTGAACCCACAGAAAATACCCTGAAACTGTCGATAGGATCTGTTATTTACAAAGACTTTATGTAGCTTCTACAATCCTTTCCAGCAAGTGATGCTCTCCAGGATGCATCCAGATACATACTATTTAGATTCTTGTCTTTTGGAGAAAAAAATAATCAAGTTAATGCTGGATCCCTAAGCGCCATGGCTGTGGGGGGCAGGCACGGGGCGGGGGAGGTCGGGGGGGGGGGGGCTGGCAGAGAAACCCACGCAGCGGAGCTGTCTGGCGTCGCCCCCGACAACCAAGACCATGGCTGCAATGCCAGCTGCAGAGTTGTTGTGTGTGTGCGTGTGTGTGTGTGTTTAATGTTTTTATTGACTTTGTTTTTAGAGAGAGGAGGGGAGAGAGACAGAAACATCATTGAGAGAGGGACACCACTGATTGGCTGCCTGCTGCACGGCCCCGACTGGGGATCGAGCCTGCAAATGAGGTATGTGCCCTTGACCTGAACCGAACCTGGAGCCCTTAAGTCTGCAGGCTGGCGCTCTAACCACTGAGCTCACTGGCCAGGGCCAACGGCATAGTTTTTTTTTTTAAGATACTTTTATTATTTCAGAGAGGAAGGGAGAGGGAAAGTTAGAAACATCAATGATGAGAGAGAATCACTGATCAGCTGCCTCCTGCATGTCCCCTACTGGGAATCGAGCATGCAACCTGGGCACGTGCTCTTGACTGGAATTGAGCCTGGGACCCCTCAGTCTGCAGGCTGACGCTCTATCCACTGAGCCAAACCAGATAGGGCGAACAGCATAGTTTTGAGGAGTTGCACGCGCGCATGCCCCAAAGGCATGAGTAATTTGTCCCTTCAGAATTACTCAATTTTTTTCATTAATAATTGACTCTTGAGAATTACTAAGTAACAACAATTGATTTTTATACTCAAGTTCAGAGGTGAGCAATACAGTATACAGTATTATTCCATTCTAGGAGACGTCTGGCCGTCACGTGGACGGATGAGAAAGATTCTGTGGACCCAAATAGCCATCATTTGCATTTGGCTGCATTTGCTATCTGATCATTTGAATGTTAGTCAAAAACTGTCTCCCCATCCTGCAATATTCATATCGTGTTTTAAAAAATCTACTGTTGCCCTAACCGGTTTGGCTCAGTGGATAGAGCGTCGGCCTGCGGACTGAAGGGTCCCGGGTTCGGTTCCAGTCAAGGGCATGTACCTGGGTTGTGGGCACATCCCCAGTAGGGGGTGTGCAGGAGGCAGCTGATCAATGTTTCTCTCTCATCGATGTTTCTGACTCTCTATCCCTCTCCCTTCTTCTCTGTAAAAATCAATAAAATATATTTAAAAAAATAAAAAATAAAAATCTTTATTGTTGAAAGTGTTACATATGTCCCCTTCCCCCCACTGACCTCTTCTAGCCCCCCCCACCCCCCACCCCGGCTCTCACCGCCCTACTATCTGTGTCCATGGGTCATTGTTGTTGTTTTTAAATTGATTTTAGAAAGAGAAAGGGAGGGAGAGAAACATCAATGTGAGAGAGAAACATTGATCGGTTGCCTCCCATCAAGGACTGAACCCGAAACCTGGGCCTGTGCCCCGCCGGGAGCGGAGCCCACCACCGTTCCCTATACGGGACGATGCTCCACCCACTGAACCACACCGGCCAGGGCTTCCTATTGTTTACATTACTCAGACGTTTAAGAAAAAAGGGGGGGCATATAACACATAAAATAGCCTCCCTTTCATGTGCAAGATGAGTCTCTATTAGACCACCCTCTGCCGTCTCAGCTCTTCTCAACTCCCTCATCGTGTCACGAACCTGGAGGGACGCGAGCTAGGACCAGGGGGACCCACGGGGCGTTGGAGAGCCTGCAGGCTGACTCAGCACCCTCCCGCCTCCTCCCACCACCTCCCACCTCCTCCCACCACCTCCCACCTCTGATCACGGCACAGGCAGGAGGGGCCTGCCAGCTCACCCTCGACCGGGTGTGGTTGGCGACAGGCGCCTGGACGTGAGGCGGGGAACGGCACGGGCGCGGCCAAGCACCCGATGGCACAGGCACAGAACAAGCTTGACCGAGCCGGAGGTCAGAGGCCGGAGCGACCCGCTCGCTGTCATGAGCGCGGGTCTGGCCGACGTGGGCGGCTGCCAGGAGGGGAGCTGTGCCCGGCACCAGGCGGCGGCAGACACGTGAGCCAACCGCAGACGGTTGAGGAAGAAGCCACGCAGGCCAGGAGGGTCTGGCACACGGCAGGGGGTGCCTAACACGGCCGCCCGATGCCACACTGGGCTGCAGGCTCCCGGGGTTTCTGAGGCGCCTCAAACCCACAGGTCCCACTGGTCCCACAGCTCCCCGCCTGCCCCGGGGCCGGTCCCTTCAGTGCGGCCGTGGCTGTCGCCTGGAATCCGCGCTCCCCTCGCATCGTGGGGCCTCGCGTCTTTCTGCTGCCGGCTCGGCCCTCCGCTCCCCTCCGGCCAGTGTCCAGGCGCCGGGAGCCAGCGCGCCGGTCGCACTCCCCACGCGGACACTCCCTACGCCCCCATGGCGGCCGATGGGGGTTCGAGACCCCAGGCCCGCACGCAAGTCCTCGTGGTTCCCATTCCCACATGCTGCTCGTTTTCGCAGCCCGATCTGACCCTGACCTTCTGCCTCTGGTCCAAAAGCACATCCCAGAGGCGGCGGGGGCGGGGGACGCCAGGGCGGGGGGGACGCTCATCTGCTTTCTGCCCACCGCGGTGCATCGGAAGCCGGAGCTTCTACACACCTTCACCAGACAGAGAGGGCCCTGAGCCGGGAGACCTCTGCGGGGGCACTGGCCCTGTCAGGGCACAGCAGGGGGGGGGGGCGCCCCTGGCGCCTCAGGGGTAAGGCCGGGCACTCTGCCAACACCCTCCAAGGCCCGGCACAGCCCCCGCCACCAAGTGCCTCTGACCGAACCGTGGGCAGAGCCACGGTGGGGACACCTGGCTGTTAATGCCTGACAAACACACGTCAAGGCGGGAACCGGAAGGTGGGGACAACCGATAGGACCCTATTCACCAATGTCGCCCCAATAAATGTAACAACAATAAAAGCAGCAGCGTGGGAACCACCAGCTGACTCCGCTCGGTACCGGTGAGGCGGGTGCCACTGTTTACGAAAGGGGCTAAAAGGGCGAGAAAGAGGCGTGCGCTCCAGTAATGAGTGCGTGCGGTTCAGGAAAACGGTCCACCGCTCCTAGGAGGCGGGAGGAGGCCTTTCTGTCCCAGGGAGCACGCCTGGCCCGCCCACAGACGACGCGATGCTCTGGGAAACGTATTCTGACTCACCTTGCGTTGCTGGTTTGGGCCAGGACTGCGAGGCCACGTGCTAACACGTGGGCGCTTGTCCAGCAGAGGTGCCAGTGGCCTCGGTCTGGGAGGAGAGAGAGCCCAAAGGTCATGGTTTCACCGTCTCCAAGGTACTAGCCAGTTTGTATATAATCAGGCAATTGTAACCCACCTCTCTCTCTCTCTCTCTCTCTCTCTCTCTCTCTCTCTGATAAAACTTGGATTCTCTGCCCTGGCCAGTTGCTCAGTGGTTAGAACCTGCGCACCTAAGGGTGCTGGTTCGATTCCCGGTCCAGGGCACGTACCTGGGTTGCAGGTCCCATCCCAGGTCCCTGTCCAGGTGTGTGGGAGAGGCAACCAATCGATGTCTCTCTCGAATGGATTTTTTTCTTGTCTTTCTCTCTCTCCGCCCCTCCTTCCCTTTCACTCTCTAAAAAGCAATGGAAAAAGTATCCTCGGTGAGGATTAACCACACACACACACACACACACACACACACACACACACACACACACACCACTCAGACCCTCAAACGCTCTCTGAGCCTTACATTCCTGCTGGTTCCCTCACCCACCAGCCACCCACCTGTGAGCGTCATGCCTGTTACTCGAAAGCAAGTGCTGACCCGGGCAGTGTGGGCAGCTCTGAGGGACCTGGAGGGTCCGCGGAGCCCACCCGCGTGGAGCTAGCACTCGGCGGCCCTGCAGCCCAAGCAGGTTTCATCTTGGCGCCGAGCGGATCGAGAACCTGCGGCGCTACTGCCCGCTGCTCCTTGTTCCCTGGCTCTGCCTTTGCTGTTTCCTGGCTCGGGACGGGCAGGGCAGCCTCCCCTCAGCCAGCCTGCAGGGATCTGACTTTGTGGGTCCGCCTGGCGGGGAACAGGGACCCGTTCTCCATGCGAGGGGACCATAAGGGACCGGGCTGGGCTCTCCGCTGTGCGGGCGCCTGTCCCAGGGCGTGAGGGGAGCCCTCGCAGCCGGGGCGCTGGGCCCGGTTGTGCTTGGGGCGGGGTGGGGGGTGGGGGGGTGGGCGAGGAGCGGGATTTACTCTTGACTGCGGCCGAGAGTGTGGGGGACAAAGAAAGCCGCAGCTCTCTGCACGTTTGTGCCTAAAAACGAGAAAAGCTTCACTTCTCACGGTGTGAGTGGGGATACTAATAGGTTAGATTACGATGTTTATTTTCTTTTTAAAAAAATATATTTTATTGATTTTTTACAGAGAGGAAGGGAGAGGGATAGAGAGCTAGAAACATTGATCGGCTGCCTCCTGCACACCCCCCACTGGGGATGTGCCCGCAACCAAGGTACATGCCCTTGACTGGAATCGAACCTGGGACCCTTCAGTCCGCAGGCCGATGCTCTATCCACTGAGCCACTGGGCAGGGCACGATGTTTCTTAAAGAAGCTTGGTTCTAACTGGCTCACAGAGAACAAGCCTTGGCCTAGCTCTGTGTTCCTAGAATTCCCAGCAAATAAAGAAACGGCGCAGCTGGTACCGACGTGTGAGCCCTTCCAGGACTCCGCCCCCCCCCCAACCTCAAAAGTCACAGAAACAGATGCTTCGAGAGCATTCTTACTTTTATTCATGTCCTCAAAATAATCCTTAGAATAACGGATGGGATTTGATCAATTTAATGCTAATTTCAAAACAGAAGTCCCCCCCCGGTGTTACTTCCTTGGCTATGATAACAAAGTGATAACTTCACTTCTTCACCTGAACACCAGGGCTGACCAGGAGGCACTGCGACCTGAAGGAGCAGGCGCAGGCCGGCCGAGGGTGCTGGTGACGGGCGGGCGGACAGGCCCAGCCACGGACGCCGGCGCAGCCGCCGCTCCCGCAGACACGAGGGGTCCCGCAGCCCGCGCTCAGCAACACGGTGAACCACCAAGTGTCAGCCCCAGACCAGCCAAACCTCCCTGGAGCGGGAAGGAACCCCTTAAAGTAACAGCGGAAAGGAATAATTCCGTTCCTTTAAACAAAAGCATTTTCCTAGGTTGTTTCCCTAAGACATAACCTTGTTTAAAAAAAGTTCTTTAATTAATTATACAAGAAACGCCCCCCCCCCTTTGTTCTTGCATTGCAAACCTGGGAGCTGTATACAAGGCCATTAATTTAGTGAAAAGGCGGCGCGGAGCAGTGGTCCTTGATCTGATGAAAACCCGGGACACTAGCTGGTAAGCGGACAGGGAAGGAAACGAGTCATGGGCAGTCACTGCCCCCCCGCCCCCCCGCCCCCCGCCAACTCAGGGAGAGAACCCCTTATTTCCACATGCTGGCACAACCCCAAAGCAGCAACCCCACAAAGGGCTGAACAAACCACCGCTTCTTCAGAAGACGGCTTTCACAACCAGGGCGAGGAAAAAATACCATTCCTGGAAATGCAGAAGCGCCGCCGGCCTCCCTTCTGGTAAAATCAAAACAAAAACCCGACGTCGCCGCCCAGTATGACATCGAACCGTTTCCTCCGCGGCCGGGCCCACTGCTCAAGAACCCATTCAGGAAACCAGGGACCAAAAAAAATAAAACGATCAACCAGAAAAGGCGTGAGCAGAAAGAGAAACGGGCACCAGGCTCTCCTAGACAGAGACGAGACCCCTGCGGCCGGAGCCGTCCAGGCCCCTCCACAGGCCGCACCTCCCCCTCCTCCCTCTTGCTGCACAAAAGTGCCGTCAGAACTCAGAGTTGGGGAAAGGACACCCTCTGCCTCTTCCCCAGACCCCCCTCCCCTCGCGTTCTTTTCCTCACAAACTAAAAGCTCGTTCCCAGGTGCAGTCATGTCAGTGTTGAAGGGCAACGGTCCTCCCAACTCCTCTCCCACAAGCTCCCCAGGCGGCTCTGGGCCGGCCCCTGCTCTGTCCCCCGGCTCCTCGCTGTGAGGCTGGGGCTCCGGGCCAGCCCCTGCTCTGTCCCCCGGCTCCTCGCTGTGAGGCTGGGGCTCTGGGCAGGTCCCTGCTCTGTCCCCGGCTCAGCGCCTACGGCTCCCGGACACACTGCATGCGGGAGCCGGCCACTCGCTTCCAACTCCTGCTCCTCTGCGAGCCTCCAGGGCAGGGTCCTGGCGCACCAGCTCCCTTGGCACCAATACCCGCGCTGGACCCGGTGCCCTCGGCCCTGCAGCGCCTCCACCCCTCTCTCCGCCTCTCTAAGTGGAAAGGGACACGTCCACCTCACGCAGGACCAAGGAGCCTCCCCGCCCCCCCCCACCTTGGCCCTCAGAATCCCCCACGGCCAAGGTTCTGAGCCCGAATTCCTCTCTCATCACCCCTGGCGGCGTCTCCAGTGCTGACTGAACCTGCCCTCTCTCAGCCCCACTCCCGCGCCCGAGGGGACACAGGCTGAGGTCGGTCCCCACTCACCCTGCATCCTGCCCCTCCTGCCCCCCCTGCACCCCCGCAGGCCCAGGTCACTGGACGTAGGAGGTCAGCCTTGGACGTGCTTGGGCTGCCCTAGCCCAGAGGCGGGCCTCTCGGAAACCCCACGGGGCCGGGTCCTTTCGCCTTGTGGGCTGGCGCCCCAACACCCAGTGGGCGACCACCACCCACTGAGCATTTCGGGACCAAGTCCTGCTCCGAAGTCAAGCCATCGCACCGTCCGTCCGTTGCCCTCCCTTCAGCCCCCAACTTCCCCGCCCCCCCTCCTCCCGCGCTCTTCCCAACGCACTCCCACAGCCCCTCCTCCGCATTCCCCCCCCCCAGTCTCCCAGCCCCCCCCCCCACTTCCTGAGACAGGCCAACGGCCTCCCAGTGCCCACTTCCCCAAAGGAAGCACCCGCCCACCCCCTTCTGCCTCGCCCACTACCTAACGGAGGCCCCCTCACCTCCCCCCCCAAGGCCGCCGAGAGCTGAGGCTGCCCACCTGACGCTCAGCATGCGTTTGGTTTCTTTGGTTTGCTTTCTTTTTAAAGAAAATGTGCAGTTGATCAGACGTCACTGGGCCCATTTCACAGGGCATCACTGGCTGCTACGAGGCCTGGGCACCTACCCTCGCCCTCAGGGCACCAGCGAGCGCCTGTCCCCCAGTTCCTCCCCACCCAACAGCACCTCCCCACGAGTGCAGCGGGAAACATCGCAACTGGTGGCTCTCTGGTCTAAAGCAAGAGATCTAACTCTTCCCGCTGGCCAGGCGGGCTCCCTCCCGCCTCCTTCCTCCCCCCATGCCTGGTCCCAGGGTCCCGCCTGCTCTGCAGCTCCATCCCACGGAGGGAGGAGTGAATGAGGCCTGAGTGAGGCCACAGCCCAGACACTCCACTTCCTCTCTGAAGTTCGTCCACAAATGTCTGTGCCTGCACGTCTGCCCCCCCCGCCCCCCCCCCCCCCGCCACGGGCCCTGCGGACAATGCCCTCCTCTGGCTTTCCTCTCACTCCGGGCCGGCCTCCCTGGCCCTGGCAGAGACATTGTGTGGCTACACAGGAGGCTCAACCCGCTCCCCAGTTTGTCTGACCCCCAGCCAGCAAGGCGGGGCGTGAATGCGGGCGACGGGCCTCTCCTTGGAGAGGAACGTGAGGCCATCGCTGCTCTCGCTCACAGCCCCCCAGGCCTCCCACCGCTGGTCCCAGCTCCTCAGTGGCTCCAGGGCCTCGTGCCCTGGCCCTCCTGCGGCCACTCCCCCTCCTGCCCTCCGCGCTCAGGCCTGTGAGGAGCCGCAGTCTCGCATCATCGCCGTGATTCTGCACCCGCTCTTCTCTCTGGAGAGCCCGCTCACCCCTGGCGCCCAGCTGGGCAGAACCACCCCCCTCTCCGCTGACATGGGTCACGTGGGCCACGCGGGCCACGCTGCGCGGTCTGTTTCCAAGTGTCTCCCCCCTGCCCGGCTGAGCTGTCAGGAGGCAACAGTGAGTGCACTTCTCAGCACACTTTCTTTATTTCTTTATTTTTAAATATATTTGCATTGATTTCAGAGAGGAAGGGAGAGGGAACATCCATGATGAGAGGGAATCATGGATCGGCTGCCTCCTGCACGCCCCCCACTGGGAATCGAGTCTGAAACCGGGCCTGTGCCCTGACCGGGAATCGAACCCTGACCTCCTAGTTCCTAGGTCGACGCTCAACCCCTGAGCCAGGCCGGCCGGGCTGGACACATTTTCTTTAAATGTCAGCTGCTTGGCTCCACCAACCAACAGGCAGTCAAGGCACCCACCATCTTTTCTGACACCAGGGCTGTCCTCTATGCCGGTCCCAGTGAGAACCGTGTCACCCCCCTCCCGTGTCGCTCACGAGGAACCATGTCCCTTCCACAGAGGGGTCTTCTTGCCTCCAAACACAGAATGTCAGACAGGACCGCCCCCGTGGGGACCCTCAGACTCCCTAACGGACGAGGCCGCGGCCAGGCCGGGCGCCCGGCTCCCCCGAGGGCCGCACGGAGCCGCACTCGCCCGTGCTTCCCAGCTCCCAGGCCTCTGCTCCCAGCCACCGGCACTGGGATCGCCCAGGCTCTTCACCAGCAGCTGAAGCCGCTTCCTCCAGGAGCTTCTCTCTGACAACGGGGCCAATGCGCCTCGGTGACCGCCCCGGGCACCACGGGCCACCCTCTCCTCACCTCGCCAGTCCTGGGCCCTAACTAACTCCGCCTCCATCTGCCCTCTGGCCTGTGCGGACTGGGATGGGCATTTTAAAAGCCTGAAAGCCAAGGGCTGAGCCGCTGGACGCGCCCGGACGGTGGCCCACAGCTCCCCGTGACCACGCTCAGCAGCCAGCCTTTCACCCCTTTCCTCCAGCTCTCCTCCCCCTCACCGCTCCCCAGGCGACACGGTAGATGTTGACGTCTGCTTTCCTGTTCCTAACTTCAAAAATCAAGTCAATGGCTTTCCCTCCCTCAAAAGAATGTAAAACAAACTGCAAGGCGAGTTAGCAAAAACCAAAGGCCCTTGCGTGTGGTACTCGCTCCCGGGAGCCTGAGGGGAAACAAACAAGAAAAGGATTTCTGGCAAAGGGGAGGGTGGGACCGTGAGTAACACATTTCAGAGATAAGCGGGCAGGTGACACATGCTTCCAGACACCGCGGCACACCTTCTCCCATGAGCTCACGCCCAGCGGCGCGGCAGGGACGGGGAGAGGACGGGGTGGCGGGGGGGGGGGGGGGGGGGGCATCTGATGAGAAGGGCAGCCAGTTTTTTCTGTTGTGCCCAAGAAGCACTCTCCGTGCTCACGGTGAGTCCAGAGTGAGGCCGAGCTGGAGCGGGCAGTGCTCCAAGCAAGGGAGCCCCCGCCAGACCCCAGGGCAGGTCTCCCTGGAGGGCGGCCGAGGCACAGAACTGGGCAGGTGGGCGACTGGACTGTGTAACTCAGAGGGGTTCAGAGGGAGGGAGATAGGCCAGGGAGGCCCTAGGACAGCGGTTCTCAACCTTCCCAATGTCGCCACCCTTTAACACCGTTCCTCATGTTGTGGGGACCCCCAATTTCATTGTGACAAACTGAACATAATGAAAGCATAGCGATTCATCACAAAAACAATATGTAATTAGGTATGTGTTTTCCGATGGTCTTGCGACCCCTGTGAAAGGGTCGTTCGACCGCCAAAGGGGCCGCGACCCACAGGTTGAGAACCGCTGCCCTAGGAGTTCCCAGGGCAGGAGAGGGGCTTTTGTGAGGGCTGGGACGAGAAGAGGGGGACGGGCACCCGCCCGGAATGAGGGCTTATCTGCAGCAAAGGTGCTGGAAGGGGAGGTGGTGGCGGGAAGGGGAGGTGGTGGCGCAGGCTGCAGGCTTTCCTAAGGAACCTCAGGGCTCCCCCAGGCCACCCTCTCACCCCGAGGACTGGGAAGGGCGGATCCGTTGTCCAGTCAGACAGACGTTTAGAAACGGCAGGAAAGCAAGCCTGCTCGGACACCTACTGCTTTTCCAGTCGCGCTGCGGAGAGGAGTCACACAGTTAAGTGTTCTCTCCTCCCAACATGCGGAAAGCAAGCAGCGGCTTTTCCATCCAGGAAAGTCAGGCTCTCAGCGAGGCTCCAGGCGCCATGGCATTTCCGAAGTCCCGGGCAGGTTCCCCGAGCCCCAGGGGCTCCCCACTTGGGAGACAGGGCTCTGGAAGCGAACTCTGGAAAAGCCTGGAGAAGCTGGCATGTGGGAGGGGCCGGGGAGGGCCGTTCCCTGGCGGTTTGGGGCTGGAGGAAGGAGGGGCCCGCTGGCCGCCTCCATCAGGTACAAGAGGAAAACGCTGATCTAGAAGGTGAGTCACCACCTCAAAAGTTTCAGTTTCCCCAGCTGTGAATTCACTAGTAAAGAGAGAATAAGAGCGGCCTCATCGGATGTGTAAGGTGCACAGTGCATCTAGCTCCAGGTCGGATGTGCTAGAACAAGACAGTAAATGCGAGTCCTACCTAACATCACAAGAAACGATGCCATTTTTAAACATTATTATCAAACATCCGCACCTCTTCTGCATACGCCTTGAGTCAGATCTTCAAAGGGGATTGAAACCCCCAAAAGGTCCAGCCCTGCGCACCTCCCAGGGGCCACCAGCCCACCCCCCCCCCCCACCGGCCCTGCGCATCTCTAGCCCCGCGCACACGCAGCCCCACACCCCCCCGCCGGCCCCGGGCACCCCCACCGCCCCCCCCACCTGCCCCACGCACCCCCAGCCCCACACACCACCCCCCCACCGGCCCTGCGCATCTCCAGCCCCGCGCACCCCGGAGGGCGGGGGAACCATAACAACAGGCAGCGGCGTGGCGCGCGCTCAGGGCCGGCCTCGCTCCGCGACAGCCCAGGGAGGTCGGCGCTTTCGTCAGCGCCCCGCGCAAATGGGGAAACCGAGGCGCCTGGATGAAACCGCTAGCCAAGGTCACACGGCCCGAGGGCTGAACACGCAGGTCGGTGCGCTTTAACCCGCACGCCGGGCCGGGAGGCGGAGTGGGGCGCCCAGGGATAGAAGTGGAGCGCCCAGGCCCCGATCCTGCGGGGCCGGGAGGCGGAGCCCAGGCCCCGATTGCGTGGGCCGGGGATCGGAGTGGGGCGCCCAGGGACCCCGACCGCGCGGGGCCGGAAGGCGGAGTGGGGCGCCCAGGCCCGGATCGCGCGGGCCGGGGGTCAGAGTGGGGCGCCCAGGCGCCGATCGCGCGGGCCGGGGGTCAGAGTGGGGCGCCCAGGCCCCGATCGCGCGGGCCAAGGATCGGAGTGGGGCGTCCAGGGACCCGGATCGCAAGGGCCGGGGGTCGGAGTGAGGCGCCCAGGCGCGATCGCGCGGGGCCGGGAGGCGGAGTGGGGCGCCCTGGGTCCCCGATCGCGCGGGGCCGGGAGGCGGAGTGGGGCGCCCAGGCCCCGACCGCGCGGGCCGGGGGGCGCACTCACCTTGGCGCTGTGCACCGCCTCCTGCGCCCCGCGCAGCTGCAGCCAGATGCGCGCGGGCAGCGGCTCCTCCGCGCCGAGCGCGCCCAGCACGGCCAGGCTCACGCCGAACAGGCCCTCGATGCGGCCGCGGCTCCGCTCCAGCAGCGCCGCCTTCTCCGCGGGCGCCGTGAACTCGTCCAGCACCAGCCGGGCCGCCATGGCGGGCGCGGCCTCCCGCGGCGGCGCCGGGGTCGGGGCGGCGACCCCCCTCCGCGCGCGGCCGCTGTCCCCGAGCCCGTGGCGGCGCGGCCCTGGGCCCTCGCCCCGCGCGCCCGCCGCCCGCCGCCGCCCGCAGGCCCGGCTACACCATCGCGCCCGGCGCCGGGCTGGGCCACTGAGGCAGGGCCGCCTCCGCCCCTTGTCGCCGTCGCCGCGGCCCGCGCCGCGCATGCGCCCCGCGCGCTGCCGTCACTGGGGCTCGCCGCCCGCGGGGGGCGGGGGGCGGGGGCCCGCGAGGCGACGGAAGGCGACGTCACCGCCGATGCCATGTTTGTTGAGGGCGAAGCCCGGGCTCGTTCTTTGGGGAGCACCTCGCGCTCAGGTGGACGGAGCGCCCTCCCAGGGACCAGGGGGTCCTGGTTCGATTCCCGGTCGGGGCACGTGCCCGGGTGTGGGCTCCACGCCCAGGAAGGGGTGCCTGAGGCAGCCAAGGGGCGTGTCTGTTGATGTTTCTCTCTCTCCCTCTCCCTCCCTCCCTATCCGAAAATCAATAAAAACATTTATAAAAAATAAAGGAGAATTTACTCTTTAAAACAAACAACACACAAAAAATGCTTCCGGATGACCTGTTGGATGGTGAACTTCTGGTTTTGCAGGTGGGGAAACGGAGGCTCAGGACGAGGAGGCGGGAGTGACCCAGGGGCAGGCCAGGGATCTGCTGGCCTTCAGACATCCTGACCCCGGCGCCAGGGCGCTGGAGATTGGGTTGGGCTGTCCAGCTTCTCATCAATGGATGGGCACGGGGTTCTGGCAGAGGGGGCAGCTGGACAGGCACAGGCACAAAGGGCCAGGGAGGAAGGGCCGCAGGGCAGGAAGTCTTGATCCGCCTAGCAACAGGCAAAACTGGGAAAACAGGCTAGGACAGGGATGGCGAACCTATGACACGCGTGTCAGAGGTGACACACGAACTCATTTTTTTGGTTGATTTTTCTTTGTTAAATGGCATTTAAATATATAAAATAAATATATCAAAAATATAAATCTTTCTTTTACTATGGTTGCAAGTATCAAAAAATGTCTATAGGTGACACGGCACCAGAGTTAAGTGAGGGTTTTTCAAAATGCTGACACACGGAGCTCAGAAGGTTCGCCATCACTGGGCTAGGACCTTACCCCAGGAGGCCTTCCCTCCCCTGGCATGTCGCTGGCCATGTGGTAGACCCCTTCGAGGAGGACAAGGGGGCCGGGGAACAGCCTCACACAAGCCCCTGCAGGACCCTCCCCTGAGCATTGAGCCCTCGGGACAGTGAGGTTCTGACCCACATCACATCATCAGAGGAACAGAGCTGCCGGTCTGCTGACCACAGAGACGGGGTTTTGGTCAAATGAGAGGTAACATCTAGGCCTCAGTGTGTCTCAGCTGCAGGCCCAGAAGAGCAGCGGAACCAGATAAGGCTAAGCCGTGGCCGGCATCAGGCCCAGCTGCACTGACTGACGACCTCCTGCCCTAGTGCCAACCCATCCGTCCGTCCGTCTGTCCGTCTGTGGAGACCAGGACCCTGAAAGGACACACCTGGGAAGCTGATGAATATTCTATTGAGACCTCCCCTAAAATTCCCACCTTCAGAAAATAGATAAAAACCCTTAAGACCAGGGCCCCATGTACTCGCTCCCTCTCCTCTCCCACGCCCTCCCTGTTCCCCCTTCTTTGCTCAGCTGCCGACTCTTCGATTTCCTTCTCCCAAGCTCCCAGGGCCCTTCTCTCCTCTGTAACTTGTTTCCCGAGTCCATGAGGCCCAGCTGGCTCACTCCTTCCACCTCTGACTTTCTAAATAAACTTCTTGCGTCAGAGTTCTTGCTCTGAATTTTCTTAGGCGAACTCAAAAACAAAGGTCTAATACATCATTGTTAACAGTTCCCCCGTTTCTCTGTCTCTCTCTCTCTCTCACTCTCTCTCTCTCTCTCCTCCTACCCATCTCCCTCTTTCTCTCTTCTTTTCTTTTCTTTCCTTTCTCTTCTCTCTTTTCTTATGTTTCCCCTCCCCCCCCTTTTTTTTCTTCACCAAAAATGGTAACAAAAGCCCGGATGGCATGGCTCAGTGTTTGAGTGTCGACCTATGAACCAGGAGGTCTCGGTTAGATTCCAGGTCAGGGCCCAGGCCCAGGTTGTGAGCTCCATCCCCGGTGTGGGGCATGCAGGAGGCAGCTGATCCACGATTCTCTCTCATCATTGATCTCTCTCTCTCTCTCTCTCTCTCTCTCTCTCTCCCCCTTCCTCTCTGCAATCAATAAAAAATATATATTAAAAAAATGGTAACAGAAGAAAAAACTGGAAATAATAAGTATGGAGAATTGAAAAGCAAACAAGTGGTGGAGAAAAATCCGGGAACATGCTTTCTCTTGGGAGGGGAGGAGGAGGGTGTGTTAGAGGAGAGGTAAGGAACGCGGGGGTCAGGGCGCGGGGGTCAGGGGCTCAGCCATGGTTGGACTGTGGGACTTGGGCACATACACCGGGAGCCCTGTCCAGTTCTGTGTTCCCGTCTGTGAATCCAGGGTTGTACTCGGCGACCTCTGAAGTCCTTCTCACACCTCGGCAATCTCTGAGTCCATGGAAACAGATGGTGGAAGATAGAGGGTTGGTTTCCTCTCTCTGGGCTAACTGTAGTAGACAGAGCAGACGCGTCTGAATTCCTCATCTGTGAAATGTGGTTAACAATAGGACTTCCTATTGTTGTGAAAGTTAGTACAGTCCCGAGGAGTCGAGTGAAGAAATCAGAGTCACTGCCATCAAGCAGTTACATGACAGACATCGGTGTTTTAGTTCAGCCCAGACCCGTGGTCGGCAAACTGCGGCTCGCGAGCCACCTGTGGCTCTTTGGCCCCTTGAGTGTGGCTCTTCCTAAGCCTTAGGAGTACCCTAATTAAGTTAATAACAATGTACCCACCTATATAGTTTAAGTTTAAAAAATTTGGCTCTCAAAAGAAATTTCAGCCGAAACCGGTTTGGCTCGGTGGATAGAGCGTCGGCCTGCGGACTGAAGGGTCCCAGGTTCGATTCTGGTCAGGGGCATGTACCTGGGTTGCGGGCATATCCCCAGTAGGAGATGTGCGGGAGGCAGCTTATCGATGTTTCTCTCTCATCGATGTTTCTAACTCTCTATCTCTCTCCTTTCCTCTCTGTAAAAAATCAATAAAATATATTAAAAAAAAAAAAAAGAAATTTCAATCGTTGTACTGTTGATATTTGGCTCTGTTGACTGATGAGTTTGCCGACCACTGGCCCAGTCAGAATTCAGAGCAAGGGTTCTGGTAGGTTGAGGAAACAGTTCGATTACTGTTCTAACTAGCTCCGGAACGCAAGCGTCGGAACTTTCCAGTCCCGTGTTAATGCCTGAATACACACCAAGCCCCCGGAGAGTCCTCTGATGACAGGCTCGTGTATTTAGGCCGCCAGCTGGTGAGAGGGCGATCATCTCAGAGCAACCCAGAGGCTAACACGCAGCACCGAGTCTGCTCAGGAATGTGCTCTTTTACTGCACGAACCCTCAGCTTCTCTCTCTTCTTCAGAACGCTCCGGGCCTGGCCTGGTTGTGTTTCCGGTTTGCAAACCCTCAGACCCTCGAACAAATCTTTTCCCTTTATTTCTAGCCGAAGCCCCTGAGTCATTGACGCCCACTCAACAATACCTGGGCACAGTCAGCGATGACTACATAAATGTTCGCTGTGATTGTTGCTCCATTAGCCGTCTACTTAAGGCTCCATTATCACGGAAAAGCTTGGTGTGGCTTATGCAACCGCACCGAACGTGGGGGCCAGGGAGCCCCCTCCCTCTGTGCCGATTCCCCTGGAGGGACAGGCGGGGATCTAAAGGTGTTGCCTCTGGAAATGCCAGCGGGGGAATGGTAGAGGGATTACCCGAGGTCAGACCGCTCAGGGATGCCGGCGCTGGGGGTTTCCATCAGCCTCAGAAACCCAGGCAGGTGTGGTCCTGGTGCCCCGCCTGGGGGTGACTCAGCGGGAAGAGAGCCGCTGGCCTCCAGGACCAACCCTTTCCTGCTCCCGGGGGCATTCCCTGGGCGTCCACACGGCCGGCAGCCTCCCCCTTCAGGCGGATGACCTGAGGTTGGCTCAGGCGGTTTGGTGCAGGTGGGGAGCCTGGCCGTGCTGACAGGGTGCCCCCGGGGTGGACAGGCTCTTTCCTGCCTCCCCCTTTCCCTGGCATTCCATGGAGCTGCGGTTGGCCAGGGCTCTCCCCAGGGCGGTACCTGCTTGCTTCCCTGCCCGCGATTCCTAATTGTTTCACTGTCAGGGGTGAGGGGAGGCTGCCTTGAAAAGCACACAACAGCCACCACCCCACCGCAAACAGAACCCCGCCCTCAAGCAACCAGGTAGTGCCTGCATACACCCCGAAAGGACACCGGACCTCAATACTGTATTCACCCGCATCGAGACACGCCGGGGTTTTTCCTCTGCTTCGAAGCCTTGCCAGTTCACATCTGGTCAGCATTTCCCTTTAGGAAACTCTCAAGATTTCCTGAGTAAAGGGAACCAGGGGAGAAGGGGAAATAGAGAAATCCCCTTTTAAGAAACTCCCTTGCTTCATGCAATTGCTCAACCACAACTTCCCTCAGGGGCCAGCCTCCCCAGCCCAGGACGGCCGCTGCCAGGGATGTCCGCTTTGCAGAGTCTGATCTCCATAGCAACCCCGTGAGCTGGTGTGGAGGCCACAGGGGCGGAAAGAGAACGCGGGGGACCAGCTATAATGGTAAGAACTACTAACCAGGCTCTGTCTTTATTCCGATGAAAGAAGGCGCATTCTCACCTGCCGGGAGGGAGTCGCACCTGGGGCCTGGAAGCTCCCCTGGAGATGCAGGTTTCCATGGGAAGATGAACAGCCTCGTTGCAGAAGCCAGAATCGCCAGCCCTTTGAAGACCCCCAGCCCTTTGCATACCCGCAGGCCTCGCAAATACCTGTAAACTGCCCACGTGGCATCCCTCCCCCATGGAATCTTTGTGCTTCTACCCAATAGAAGCAGCGGGCTGACGGTGGGGGGCAGAGCAGATGTCTGTGGCTGACCTGCTGCGCCCCCACGCTGCCGGCAGGAGTAGAATAAACACTCAGGTGATTCAACCCTGTTCGCTCCAGTAGTGACAGGCAGCCCGGACCCCCTGGCTGTCCGGTTTCAGAGGGAGTCCCTTCCTCCTCCTCCTATTTCCATGGGGGAGATGGGTTTCTGAGGCCTGGTCCCTGCACCGACTGGTCCCATGGTCCCATGGCCTCCCACTCACTTCCCCAGGATGACAGGTGACTTCTCGGCGCTGGGCCTGGCCGGACCCCCTGTCCCCGGTGAGGGCGTGTTCCTCCCCGCTGTCTGCGGTCGCTCTCTGTGTCCGCGGCTGCATGAGGCCTTTTCACCTCAACCACATCCTCCGGTCCAGCCTGGTCGCCTCAGAGGTGGCATTTCGGCCTCTACCTGTCTGGCACCTGCTTTTGCTTCTCAGTCCTGAAAGCCAGAAGGCCAGGAGAGGGGCTTCTCTGGCCTCCGAAAACTCCAACTCCAGCAGCGGTGGCTACTATTACCACTCCCATGACAATGATGAGGCAACTGGAGCACAGAGAGGTTCTGGAACATTCCACAGAGCTGGTAAGGGCAGCAGTAGGAACAGGCATGTGAATCCAGGCACATGCAATGCCATGACAACAACCCTTTATATGCAACCAGCCCGCTTTCCTGCCCTTTTGCAAAAGTGAGCGAGAGGAGGCAATATGTCCTCGTGACCAGCCCCCTAGCGCTTGGGGCCTGCTGGCCTGCGGATGCTGTCACAGCGGACGGACCTGCCAGGCCGGCGTGGCTCAGTGGTTGAGCATCGACCTATGAACCAGGAGGTCAGGGTTCGATTCCCGGTCAGGGCACAGGCCCGGGTGGCGGGCTCCATCCCCAGTGTGGGGTGTGCAGGAGGCAGCCGGTCAATGTTTCTCTCTCTCTCTCTCTCTCTCTTCCTCTCTGAAATCAATAAAAAATATATTAAACAAACAAACAAACAAAAAGCAGACGGACTTGCACACGTAACGTTGCTTAATACACCGGCCAATCTGATAAACAGACCCGACGTGTCCCGGCCGGCAGTCCTTAGGATGGTGTGTCTCCCCTGCTTCCTCGTCAATGGCATCGAGGGCTTTAGAGTAAGAAACAGGAATGCAGCTGTGCTCCGGCCGCACACAAGTTTTAGTACATTTGCCAACAGCTCGGTCTCTCCTCTCCCCGGTCACCAGTCCCCGCCGCCGTCCTCTCTCCCTCGGAGGCAGTGGGGTCTTCCCACACTCTCTCTGGCCTCTCTCTCCCTTGCAGGAGCTGCAGCTGCTCTGAGGTCCGAGCAGTTATTACCACGTCAGGACTGAGCCAGAGTCAGCGCCTCGCGGCCAATGTCGCCAGGCCAGCGCTGGCCCGAGGCCTTCCGGGAGCGTCTCCTGAGGCCCAGAACAGAGTCCGAACCCCTTGGGTTGCGGCCTTGCTAGGCCTGTCTCCTGCCTATGCTCTCCAGCAGTCCTGTTTGGAACCCAGTGACCAAGCCGAGAGGAAGCCCAGACAGACACGTGGAGGGGAGCCAAGGCCCCCACACCCCGAGCGGACGGCCCCCCGAAGCTCCCAGCTGGTGGCCGGCACCAACCAGCAGCCGCAGAAGAAAGCCGCGGAGGCTCTGCAGCCGGCCCGGCGTTCTGGCTGACAACAGGTAGAACACAAGAACCATCTGGTCGACCCACAGGCCCGACGAGGAAATAGTCAACAGTTAATTGTTCATTCAAGCTCCTGAGTTTCGGGTGAGTTGTTAGGCAGCAGGAGATAAAAATTCATAACCAATGGACAGACCCACACAGGAGCCAGGCAGGTGTTTAAAACCGATCATGTTGCTCAGAGGACATGGCTCGCTAATGCTCTGCTCTCCAACGAGACCGTGCCAACAGCTCTGCACCCTCAGGCCTCCTCTCCCCCTCTCCCTCTACCTTCCCGGGCAGGTGGGGAGGCCCTATCCTGGGAGGCAGAGCAGACAGACCATGCTCTCTGCAGGTGTGCCGGCTCCCCAGGAGAAGGGGGCCGAGCTGAGTGTCTGCTCCCAACCTCACCAACCAGACACTCAGTCCTCCTGTCGGAAAGAGGGAGCTAGACCAGGAGAGATGGGTGGGCGGGTGTCCCTCCACGTGGAAATGTGGAGAACGGAGAGAAAGGGTGTCCCCACAGTGACAAGGACTCGGAAGTGGAGGTGTGTTGCGCTACTTATTTTTATTTTTTTAAAAAATATATTTTCATTGATTTCAGAGAGGAAGGGAGAGGGAGAGAGAAACATCAATGATGAGAATCATGGATCGGCTGCCTCCTGCACGCCCCCACCTGGGGATCGAGCCCGCAAGCCGGGCGTGTGCCCTGACCGGGAATCAAACCGTGACCTCCTGGGTCCTAGGTCGACACTCAACCACTGAGCCGCACCGGCCGGGCTGTTTGTGCTGTTAGACAGGCTGGGCAGGGAAGGCGGCTGAGGAGCTGACACCTGAGCAGGGATGGGAGTGGAGCCGGAGCCGTGGAGACATCTGGGGAAGACCTTTTGGGCAGAGCGCGTGTGCGTGTGTTTGCAGAAAAGCAAGGATGTGCGTGCTCAGAGCTGGGTGAGCCAGGCGAGGCGTCGCGGTCGGAGGAGGGCAGTGGCCCGAGCCTGGGGGCCTCCTGGGCCTGGAAGGACGTGGGCCTTGGCTTTACGTGTGGTGGGACGTCATGAGGAGGTTGCCACCGGCCTTGGCAAGCAGACTCTCCGAGCCACAGGGCTGCCAGGGCTTGAGCGCCCTTGTGGTCACGTTTCCTGTCTGTGGTGAGCGCGCTGGAGCTGGGGGAGGGGCCGGAGGGCCCGTGCGCGTGGGTGAGGCGCGGAACTGGTGTGAGATCCCTGAGCTCAGCTGTGTGTGCTGCAACCCGTCTAGCACCTGGCTGGCTAGACGCTGTCACCACAAGATGCTAAACCCACAGAAGCCGCCCGCCGGTGGGATCTCGGGTCTGAGCCAGCGGACTTGCAGGCAACAGGCTTCGCTCGGGGGGCCTGGGGTAGGCAGGGGGTTCTACGGGCCCTGGCCAGGGTGCGAGGGAGGGCATGGCGACGAAGGTGGGCGCCGATTATCTTTCTGGAAGAGGAAGGGATGGAAGATAAAGTGTCCGTGATGAAAGGTGGAACGCTGTCACCAGCACAGGGGACAGCAGTCACGCTCCGAGGGGCAGTTAGAAGATGCAGAGACCATGGCAGAACGGGGATCGGATGGAATGGCGGTGGCACTGGAGTGCACCCTATAAACACGCCTCTCTGTTCTGGGTATTGCTCCCCCAAACACCCCTGCCCACTTAGCCCTAAACACAGCAGGGGGTGCTCTGAAGGCACTCATTCGCTGACTCTATGCAAACGCTCACCTAGCCCCACAGACAACCACAGGAAGTAGGCACCACACCCATTTCACAGGTGAGGAAACGGAGACCTAGGGCGGTTAAGTAACTTGTCTGAAGGCCCCTCCACGAGGAAGGATGGAGCCAGGGCTTGCACGGCAGGCTGAAGACCAGAGGGTGAACTTGAACTCTCCCATAGCCAAACATGTACCAGGCTAGTCCAGCATGAAACTGAAGGTCTCTGTGCCTGCGATTGAACTTAGTTTTAAATCCTACTCCAGAAATCTCTATATATACACACCCCTCAGAGACCCGGCCTCCCCCTCCCCGCCCCCCCTAATCAGCAACCCCCGAGGCAGCAGAAGACAATAGCCCGGGCCTGACTAATGGTCACATGGTCCGACCTCTGCAGGCTTAAGAGAACATTAAAAGATATACGAGAGGAAGGGAGAGGGAGAGATAGAAACATCAACAATGAGAGAGAATCATGGATTGGCTGACTCCTGTGGATCCCCTACTGGGGATCCATCCTGCAACCTGGGCCTGTGCCCTGGCGGGGAATCCAGCTGTGACCTCCTGATTCATAGGTCAATGCTCAACCATTGAGCCACACCGGCTGGGACTAAAGAGGACATTTTGATGTAAATTATGTTCCAGCTCCTGAGCCCTAAGCTGGAATGACACCCTCTGGCTACTTTCCTGAGAGAGATGACAGACAGATGCTGGAACAGACCTCAGACCTGAAGAAACGGTTCCTTACCCTCCTCTCCCCTCCAAGCAGTGAGCTCCTAGCACCTCTCCACCCCGAACCGGTGCCCTGTGACTGCCCCTCTATGATCGGTAACCAGGTGCCATCAGGGAGTCGGGTTTCTCAGAGCATACGCCCTCCACCTCCGCGTGGGCCCATTGCACATTCAACTGGTTTTAAAATGTCCGGTGTGCAAACCCTGCCGGCTCGCTTCTTTGGGCCAATGCGGGCGGGCAGACGCAGGAAAAGGCCGCGGGCTTCCGGTAACAGCGGCTCCCCGGGACCAGCCACTGGCTCCTCTGGACCTGAAGATCTGTAGGACAAGGGGGCGCAAACGGCCCCCCACGTCCCAGGGTCGCGGGCACAGACAGGGAAAGTCTGCCTCCCCCTGTTAGAAAACGCCTTTGGGCCTGGGGTGTGCATGACGCAGTGGTTGAGCGTCCACCTATGAACCCGGAGGCCGAGGTTCCATTCCCGGTCAGGGCACAGGCCCGGGTGGTGGGCTCGATCCCCAGTGGGGGGCGTGCAGGAGGCAGCCCATCCATGCATCCCTCTCATCATTGATGTTTTTCGCTCTCTCTCCCTTCCTCTCTGAAATCTATAAAAATATATTAAAAAACAAAACAAAACTAAGCTCGGACAAACCTCCTTAATAACAAGCTCGCTGAGGCTTGGTCTGAACCTGGCTGCTTCCCCCTTCTGTCTCCATCCTCCGCCCCGCCCCGCGACCCCGCCCACCATGCGGCCCCGCCCACCCCGTTTACGCCCCGCCCACTGTCGGAACGCCCCGCCCACTCACGGGCACGCCCCGCCCCTGTGGCTGCTTCCCAGGCTGGCTGTGAGCAGGGGGCAGAGGCAACCGGAGGCCCCGCAGGAGGTGGGGGGTCCGCCCGCAGCTGCCGGGAGTTCCTCTCCGGGGGGCGGGTGCAGGGGAGCCCAGCCTCCGCCCTTCGCCTCAGCTTCCAGGGAGGAAAGAACTCACTGGCTCTTTCCGGAGGTGTGGTCGCTGCAGCCCCGGAGCGCCAGCGCCAGCCGGGGCCCCTTTGTTCTGCTGGGGTGAGAGCGCAGCCGCCCGCTCTCTCCCGGCACCGCCTCTGGGCTCCCCGCCTTCCGAATTCCTGGGGGAGGGGCTGTCCTGGATCCCAGTTCCCCCAAAGGGTGGAAAACTCCCCGCCCAGGACCTGGCAGATGCTTTTCCTCGGAAAACAGCCAGACTAGCTTTTTTAACATTACAGTTATTTTTTAAAAAACAATATGTATTTTTATTGATTTCAGAGAGGAAGGGAGAGGGAGATAGAAACATCAGTGATGAGAGAGAAGCATGGATCGGCTGCCTCCTGCACGCCCCCCACTGGGGATGGAGCCCACAACCCGGGCCTGTGCCCTGACCGGGAATAGAACCGTGACCTCCTGGTTCCTAGGTTGACGCTCAACCACTGAGCCATGGGGGGGGGGGGGGGGGCGCAGACTTTTGTTATATATTTATTTTTACAGTCCTGTGTTTTGATTTAAAAATGAAAACAAAAAACCAGAAGCAGGGCCTCCCGTTGTTGTAGCACTGAAATGTTCCCCTTACAATTATTTTTACCTTGAAAAAGTGTTAGGAAGTAGAACTGAATCGAGTAAATGTGAAGATAGAATTGACCCGATTCGTCAGTCCATGAACTGGACGGCACCCACCACAACTCGAGGGCTGCTCATGGGGCTGCACCACACAGGACGGCTTCCCAGGCCGCTAGCGGGTGGGCAGGGAGGACTCAGCAAAAGGCAGGGAGGGTTGTTTTAGCCCCGCTCAGTGTATTTTGGGGGATGGACGGCCTCACTAGTGTTAACCAGGAGCTTCCAGGACGTCTGAAGAGAGAGGTGGAGGTTACAACATGCTGGGTTTGCAAGTGACTGGGAGCAAATGACTCCATTGTGGAGGAATTCTCCCTCCCTTCCTTCCTTCCTTCCTTCCTTCCTTCCTTCCTTCCTTCCTTCCTTCCTTCCTTCCTTCCTTCCTTCCTTCCTTCTTCCTTTTCTCTTTTCAACAAAAGTGAGCTGGTTTTAAGAAAAATACCAGCCTGCCTGTGTGGCTCAGTTGGTTGGAGAGTCCTCCAGTGCACCAAAAGGTCGCAGGTTCGATTCCCAGTCAGGGAGCATACCCCAGATTTCAGGAGTGATCCCTGCTTGGTGGTGTGCAGGAGGCAGCTGATCAATGTTTCTCTCTCTCCCTCTCTCTCTCTCTCTCTCTCTCCCTTATCTCTCTATATAAAAGCCTAAGTGACCAGAACAACTGATTGCTGTGATGCACACTGACCACCAGGGGGCAGACGCTCAACACAGGAGCTGCCCCAGCCCCCGATTGCTGATGGGGCCGGCTGGCTAAACTCCTGGTCCCTCCCCCCAGCCAGCAGGTCCCGATCGCCGATCTGGGCCGGGCCCTGGGCTGGGACAGGGGACTGGGGGCGGGTGGCGGTGGACGCGGGCGGCAAGGGAAGGAGGAGGCAGGGAGGCGGGGAACCTGATCGGCCCTGATCGCCTGCCAGGTGTAGGGACCCCACCTGTTCACGAATTTCGTGCACCGGGCTTCTAGTATATATATATTAGAGGCTCAGCACAGGAAATTGTGTGCAGTAGGGTCCCTAGGCCTAGTCTGCGATCAGAGCCATCTTCCTCCCGTTTGCCAGTCCCCAGTCCTGCCCCGCCGCCAACATCCACCCTGGTTCCCCGTGGTTCCCGGATAGCCATCCAGCAATGGGAGCCTGCAGCCGGGGGGAGGGACCAAGAGGTCTGCCTTCCGCCCACTTGCCAGTCCCCAGTCCCACCCCACCGCCACCCACCACAGTTCTCCATGGTTTCCCGTGGGCCATCCAGCGATCTCGATTGCGATCGGAGCCTGCCAGCCGGGGGGAGGGACTGAGAGGTGGTCAATGCACCTCATAGCGACTGGTCCATCGGTCGTTCTGGTCCTTACGCCGTTATGGTCGCTGGCCTTTTATTATGTAAAAAACTCCAGCGTGGGGGATACTCCCCTGGTTGGCTGGGCAGGGACGTGCCCACAGCGCGCACCTTTGGGAAGGGCCGCCCTGGGTCTGAGGGCGCCTCCAGGTGGGCGGAGGACCCTGCAGGTCAGGGGTCCGGGCTCTGCCCTTCCCCGTGGGTACCTGGGTGGGGGTGCCCCATTCTGCCACAAGAGGTTCAGCCTTCCCAGCTGACATCCTCCGGTCCTCCACCAGCTCTGGAGCCCAGCCCAGGAGGCAGGCGGAGTGTACCGGCAGACGATTTCCCGTGTCACACGCACCCCTATTCCCTTATCTAATATTTATCGTACTTTTCGGGCACCGGACACCTCCTCTCTCTAGGAAAGGCTGCTCCACTGGGGTTCCCCGACTCGGCCACCGAGGTCGGGGCGCCACCTGCTGTCCCTGGGGCGTCAGTGCAGCCTCCGGAGCCAGTGGGATCCCCATCCGGCCCCCGCCCCCCGACCCCCCAGGGACAGTGAAGTCCCCGGGAAATCCGGGACGCAGATCTCTCGGGAGCAGATGGCCAGGCCACGCGCGGATGCCAAGTGCGCGGATCTGTGTGATCGGCAGAAAGGCCTCCCACGGAGGGCGGGGCCTCGGAGGGAACCGGGAAAAAGCGGGCAAGTTGTTGCAGCTGCTCGTAGCCGCGCTTTTCTCGGACGTACGGGTTTCCCACGGGCGGCTCCAGGCAACCCGGGGCGCCGGGTCCGCTCCCCCCGCGTCGCTGGGGTTCAGGGCGGCGGGAGCTCAGTACACGGCCGATGAGTTGATGCACCCGCGCCCTCTTTCTGCTGTTTGAAGGGGAGGACGCTGGTGCCCAAGATTCGTGCAGGCAGCGCCGCCCCCTCCACCGCCCCCCGCTCCCACGCGTTCGGGGCGGCTCCCCCGAGCGCTCTTTCTCCGCAGCCTCGTGCTGAGGCCGGTTCGGTGTGCCCCGCGGGCGCCTGCGCCCCGACACTGCCACCTGCTGGAACGGGGAACAGGTAGCGCCAAGCCCGCTTAGGTTTTGCAGCAGGAGGCCGGGAGCAGGGGTCTGGGACCTGCCCTCCAGGCCTTACTTGGTGTCTAGCTTTGGTCTTTCTGAGCTACAGGGAGGGCGGTGCGGGTCAAATAGGAGTGCGCAGGTCCCACCCCAGCAGATCTGTGCACGGGTTTGGGGTGGGCCCTGGGCGTGTGTGTGTGAGGGAGAGAGAGAGAGAGAGAGAGAGAGAGAGAGAGAGAGAGAGAGAGAAACATGGATAATCAGCTGCCTCCTGCACGTCCCCACTGGGGATCAAGCCCGCATTCTGGGCATGTGTCCTGACCTGGAATAGAACCATCGACCTCTTGGTGCTCAACCAACCGAGCCGCACAGGCGGGGCAGGCAGGCGTGTTTCTAACAGGCACCCCTGAGCCTGGTCCTCCAAAGGTTGCAGGCCACTGCACTGGCATCAGAGGACTCCTTGGTCTAGCCTCTTCCTGCAGCGAAGAAGTCATAGTCCTTGTGCACTGTGAATTTGGGGCTAGTCTGTCTCCCCCCCCCCGACCCCCCACCTGTACCCCCCTCCTTCCTCCCTAAAAATCAATGAGGACATCCTCGAGGGAGGATTAAAAAATGTCCGAGAAGCCCTGCTTCCAATGAGCCTTCTCCCTCAGACGCTCAGGCCCGTTCCCCTCCCGGCCATGGTGTGTGTGTGTGTGTGGGGGGGGGGGGGGGGCCGCCCACCCAGTTTACCAGCCCCTTCGCCTGTTCTGAGGCCTGGGGCCCCCCAGGTTAGGAGACACAGAAGAGGCAGCGGAGACGAGGAACGAGGTAGCTTCTGCCCTTGTGAGGTGACGGGGAGGACGCCGCCCCCCCCCCGCCCCCACCCCCGCAGCACCCAGACGGGCTTTGCCGGCTCTTTCTGGGTCCACCGTCCATCCTGGCCCCTCCTGGCAGTTTTGAGAAGTGAAGCTTTAGTGACTCAGGCAGGAAGGGCGGCCAGACAAGAGGGTGCCACCCTGTGGCAGGAGCCGGCATCCCGCCCAGACGCAGCTGTAAGCGCGAGGCGGGAGAGGGACCGGCAGGAGGGAGAGGGACGGTCAGGCGGGAGAGGGACCGGGCGGCTGTGATGATGGGCAGCAGGAGCTGAGTCTTATGGAGCCTTGTTATCTGCCGGACGCAGGCCCAGCCCTCCCCACGGGCTAGTTTATTTAAAACACACGAGTGTGGAGGAGGTGCCCTTGTCATCCCCGCACCCCAGGGCTGGGGGACAGAGAGAGAGGAGCCGGGGTCCCTGGGCAGTGAGGCTCCTGCTAGCCCCCAGTCTAACAGTCTTGATGTATTTCCTCAGCGGCAAGAGGAGCCCTTTCTGGGGCAGACCCCCCACTTTCAGGCTATTTTAATTTTATTTTTAAAATATTTGTATGATTGATTTCAGAGAGGAAGGGAGAGGGAGACAGCAACACCAGTGATTATTGATCAGCTGCCTCCTGCTGGGGAGCCCACAACCCAGGCATGTGCCCTGATCAGGAATCGAACCGTGACCTCCTGGTTCATAGGTCGATGTTCAACCACTGAGCCACACCGGCTGGTCTTAAATGACCTCTTTTAAAGGGACTTAAAAGGCAGAAACAGAACCTGAGGCATCAGAAGGCAGTGACCGCAGAGCAGCGGGTGGCTCGGGGCTTGAGGCAGCAAGTTAAGGCGAGGAGGCTGTAGGGACCCAGAGCCTCAGAGGCGGCCCCGGAAGCTGGCGCCGGCTCATCTGGGCGGGTGGGCGGAGGCGGCCAGGTAATTTCCGGCGAGGCTGGATGAGCCGGAAAACGGGACCCACGGGTGCTGCTGGGTGAAGGGCCATCGCTGGGGACGCCAACAGGAAGCAGCGACAGGTAGGAGCGAGCCCTCTCTTTCTCCCCCAGTTCCTGGTCCCCCTTCAGTGCTTCCATCAGCAGCACCTGGCAGGAAGCCAGCGGGCGAGGGAGCCGTGGGTTTGCCCATCTCAGCCCCCGGGCGCCCAGGAGAGTGTGGGGCGCGGCTCTGTTGCTGAGAACAGTAGCGAAATAAGCTGAATACTGGAGCCATGGCGACCGAGGCCGTGATCAGGGCGCCGAAGGACAGCCCCACCCCTAGTGGGGTCCCCCTTAAGACCAGGGGTCCCCTAAAGCATTGCCTGGAACCCAAGGACAAGAGCGTAGGAGGGACCCCTTGCGATTTTGTTTCCTTCCTCTCTCCTCCGTGGCCTTCGCCCCCTGCCTCCTGCTCCCAACACTGGCCAAATCCGGCCCACTGTGTTTTTTAAATAAAGTTTTATTGGGACACCCCCCTCCTATTTGTTTATGGGAGTTCACTTGGCAGAACTCCCACTGCACAGCCCAGTCAGGGTTCACCCGTGGGAACGTCCCGTGCCTTCAGGCAGCATTCGCAGGCTCTCTCTCTGCAGCACCTAAACGTCACTTCCTCTTGGCACAGTCTTCTGGAGGGAGAGGGGCAGAGGAGCTAAGGGAACCAGGTGACCGCCTCAAACCTCCAACCTTCCCCAAACATCTGCCCCACTCCCCGTCCCACCCCCTGGAGGAAGCTGGAGCCTGTGGCTAGCACACTTTCTCTCTCTCTCTCTCTCTCTCTCTCTCTCTCTCTCTCTCTCTCTCTTATTTTTAAAATTTGACTTCAGAGAGGAAGGGAGAGTGAGAGTGAGAACATCCATGATGAGAGAGAATCATGGGTTGGCTGCCTCCTGCATGCCCGCCCCCAGCTGGGGATGGAGCCTGTAACCCCGGGCAGGTGCTCTGACCGGGAATTGAACCCCGACCTCCTGGTTCATAGGTCAATGCTCAATCACTGAGCCACGCCGGCCGGGCACTGAGAAACTATCAATAACCATTTGCAAAATAACTGTGATTCTGTGATTGCTTTAAAATGGGGGGTTGGGGGGCGGGGGGAGAAGCAGCACATTTTGCAATCACAGCGGGTGACTGCCCGGCTCATTCAGTTCACGGCGAGTGCACGTGTTTGCCGAGGCCCCTGGAATGCGTTTTCTGGGGTTCCTGTCACCAAAGCTCAGGCGCATGGGCCGGGGGCCCCGTGGAGCTGGGACGTCTCCCAGAAGAGAGGGTCTTTCTCCATGTGAACCCGGAGTTGTGTGCTGATGGGCTCATGGTAAAGTCCCCTTCCCGATGCGGTCCGTGCGCGGCGGTGTGGGGAGATGGGATCGGCTCCGTTCGGATCGTTGGCAAATGGGATAGAGACGGAAGGGACCAATTTTCATCACGACAGACACTTGTCAGCGCCAGACCGTTACCGAGGGCAAGTCATTTGCGCGCTGTCGCGAGGAGGCGGCTGCCGGCTGCCGGGTGTTGCAGGCAGACACGCCTGCAGGGGGGTGGGATGCTATCCTGCGGGGGGGGGGGGGGGGGAGACGGGGGGGGGGGGAGAAATGCCACTGTAGGTGTGACAGGGCGGAGCCCCGGCGGGAGGGAGCGGGCTCCTGTCCCCAAGGGAAGATCCGCTCAGCGACATGCATGTGCCCAAAGGATTTACTCTCCTGCCCACGGGGCGCTCTGCCTGCTCCTGTTCATACACACAACTGGGTCTTTAAAAATATATATGTTTTTATTGATGTCAGAGAGGAAGGCAGAGGGGGAAAGAGAAACAGCAATGATGAGAGAGAATCATGGATCGGCTGCCTCCTGCACGCCCCCCACTGGGGATGGAGCCTGTGACCCGGGCCTGTGCCCTGACTGGGAATCGAACCCGTGACCTCCTGGTTCATAGGTCAACGCTCAACCACTGAGCCACGCCGGCTGGGATGTTGTGTCTTCACACAGTAATGACCTGTGGGTCTGAGAGACGATGTTACCGTTCGAAAGGGCTCAAGGCTGGGTTTCAAGCATCCATGGGATGGAGGGGGAGGGTGTTGGCGGGTGCAGACCCAGGAACTGCAGCGGGAATTGGTGGACTTTGGCCCAGGGTCCAAGTCCGGCCCACTGTGTTTCTTAAAAAAAGTTTTATTGGGCCCTAACTGGTTTGGCTCAGTGGCTAGAGCATCGGCCTGTGGACTGAAGAGTCCCAGGTTCCATTCCAGTCAAGGGCGTGTACCTTGGTTGCGGGCACATCCCCTGTAGGGATGTGCAGGAGGCAGCTGATGGATGTTTCTCTCTCATCGATGTTTCTAACTCTCTATCCCTCTCCCTTCCTCTCTGTAAAAAAATCAATAAAATATATTAAAAAAAGTTTTATTGGGCCACACCCACTCCTCTCGGCTCACGCCTGTGGCTGCTCCGGCCATGTCGGCAGGGTTGAGTAGTTGGACTCCGTTGGCTTGCACAGCCTGAAATATTTACAACCTGGCTCTTTGCAGAAACGGTTTGCTGACCCCTGGAGGGTGGGGACAGCGCAGTCACCTGCGTAGAGTAAGGGGAGGGGCTGCGGCGTCTGCGCTCCTCTTAAAATCTATTTTTATTGATTTCAGAGAGGAAGGGAGAGGGAGAGAGAGAGAAACATCCATGATGAGAGAGAATCATGGACCGGCTGCCCCACACTGAGGCTCGAGTCCACAACCCGGGCCTGTGCCCTGACCGGGAATCGAACCGAGACCTCCTGGTTCATGGGTGGATGCTCAACCGCTGAGCCACAGGATGAGGGCCGCACCGTGAGATCTTATGAAATAGATGAATAGTTAGGCTGCGGTGGACATGGCTATACTGAATGTTCGCATTTATATGCCAGACGAGGGGGAGATTTCGAGTGGTTGTTGTCAGCGAAGGCGCTGGCACAGCTGGGAGGGGCTTGAAGGTAGAGTTTCAGAGGAGGTTTCCCTGACTCTCTGACAAACCCTGCCCTGGCTGAGCTGTTTATGTTCCTTTTCCGAGTAACAGAACATTCTTCTCCCGCTACTCTATGTGGAAGCCTCTGTTTTGACATAAAACCAAGAAACATCTCCACTTCTTACACTTTAGTTTCCTCACTTCTCAAAAAATAAATAAATAAAATGGTTCCATTAAATATCACCGGAGGGAGGGCTCCTTCCAGGCGGAGCGCTTTGAACACGGCTCCCCGCCCTTCGGGTTTAGAAAAGCATGTTGCACGCCCCACCCCCCCCCCGGGGATGGAGCCCACAGCCGGGCCTGTGCCCTGAGCGGGAATCGAACCGTGACCTCCTGGCTCCTAGGTCGATGCTCAACCCCTGAGCCACGCCGGCCGGGCTTGGCTTTTTCACATTCACCCCGGGGACCGGGACATGGATTCTCTTCCGTGTAGAATTTTCATGGCCAAGTGTCTGCCCGTTCCAGACGCGCTGCCCCAGGTGTCGGGGGCCGGCTCAGGGGGTCACGGCTTCTCCTTCGGGAAGAAGCCACTCGAAGGGGTGGGCGCTCCTCTCCGATGCTCACCTGGCGAACTCGCTACAGGGGTCCGCATGCAGGGCCTCTGAGCGGGAACGTGCCGAGGGCGTTGGGATCAGAGTGGCTGGTGCACCAGGGAGGGGCCTGGGCTGCCGCTCTCCCCACGTGTCCAAGGAGCAGCCTTGGGCCCTCACACCGGGCCCAGCAGTTCCTCCATTCAGCCTCAGTTTTGCAAATGCAAACGCAGCTCCAATGCTATGGGGTGTGTGTGGGGGGGGTGGGTGGATAAGGGGGACCCAGTCCTTTGCTCCTCCCAGAGCTGCTCCCGCTCAGCGTGGGTCTCCGTGTGGAAATGCTCCCAGTGGGAACCTGTGCGCCTTCCGCTCTCCCTGTGCCCAGGGCCGGCTGCGGTTCTAGTTCCTACCAGCAGGGGTCCCCATCTCCCTTTTGCATTTTTTGTAATTTCTGGCTGCGGGTACCTCCCCAGGCCGGAGGGTATTTTTCCTTGATCTGTTCATGGCATTGATCCTGAGGTCAGAGCCGCGGCGGTGAGAGTAATAGCTTAACCTTTCACTCTGGGCGCCGAGAGGCAATGGATCATTTGTGGTCTCCTTTCCACGACCTGGGAACCGCGGTGCGGTCCAGGCGCCGGCAGACGGGCGAGCCTGGGTTTCAGTGACTGACGCGCTGGAGAGAGAGGGAGGCTCGGGTCTGACGGCCGGTTTTATGAACTCCTCCGTCCCGCTCATCTTCACCGAAAAGCCAACACAGGTCTGTTTCCCACAGAGTGATTTGTTACTTAACATCTTACACCCACCGTCGGACCCTGGGAGGGTAACTTCCCTTCCAGGGCACATTAGTGTCTCGTTCGTTGGTGAAAAGCCGGGAGGCTTTCTGCATCGGGCGTGAGGGAGGGATGAACACTGAGCCCTGACCCGAACGGAGGCCGGGAAGTACGTCCCGCACAGGCCCGCCGGCTGCCCCGCCCATCGGCTCGTTGCTCTAAGTCGGGACAGCGAGACGAACGTTCCATGCGTTTTGGCCTAAGCCAGTGGTCGGCAAACTCGTTAGCCAACACTGCCAAATGTCAACAGGACAACGATTGAAATTTCTTTTGAGAGCCAAATTTTTTTAACTTAAACTGTATAGGTAGGTACATTGTTATTAACTCAATTAGGGTACTCCTAAGGCTTAGGAAGAGCCACACTCAAGGGGCCAAAGAGCCGCATGTGGCTCGCGAGCCGCAGTTTGCCGACCACTGGTAAGCATCAAGGACCACCTCTGGCGGATTGACGGTCCCCGTGACTGTGGATGGAAGGCCCGCTCTGTGGCAGGCTCACTGTTCACCACCGACATCCCCTAATCTTCATACCCACGGGAAGCAGGGTCACTAGATTAAACAAAAATGTTCTACTGACTTCAGAGAAGAGGGAGAGGGAGCGAGACATAGAGACGTCAATGACGAGAGAGAATCATCGACCGGCTGCCTCCTGCACGCCCCCCACTGGGGATGGAGCCTATGACCTGGGCATGGGCCCTGACCGGGAATCGAACCCTGACCTCCTGGTTCATAGGTCGGTGCTCAACCACTGAGCCACGCCGGCCGGGCTGCAGTAGCATCTTGCCTTTGGGTGGCATGAGGGTTTGGCAGTGTTTTGAGAGGGGCTTTGAGAGGGAGTGTCTGATCCCAGTCCTGGAATTCACACTGACCTGGATTCCCAGTTGATGACATTCACACAGCAGCCAGTTGCCACATAGCCTATAGCACCTGGGTTTAACCACTGCTATGATCCTGGGCTTACACCTTTCTTTGTTTACCAGACCGATGTCCATTTATCTGTCAGCTGTCTATATGGGTATCTATACGTATGTATGTATCTATCATCTATCTATCTATCTATCTATCTATCTATCTATCTATCATCTATATCATTTATCTATCTATCTATCTATCTATCTATCTATCTATCTATCTGTCATCTATCTTTTGAGTGATGTTTGATCTTACCAAAACCAAAATCTGTTTTCACTACCCTTTTTTTTTTTTTTTTAAAATATATCTTTATTGATTTCAGAGAAGAAGGGAGAGGGAGAGAGATAGAAACATCAATAATGAGAGAGAATCATTGATTGGCTGCCTCCTGCACGCCCCCCACTGGGGATCAAGGCCGCAATGCAGGCACGTGCCCTGACCGGAATCGAACCTGGGACCCCTCAGTCCGCAGGCTGACACTCTATTCACTAAGCCACACCAGCCAGGGCTGTCTTCACCATAAAAGAGCACGTCCCAGCCCGTGAGTGGGAATACGAGCCCGTGTTCTGGAGTTGGGTCGGTGGAGTTCACATCCGAGCCCCGCTTCCCACGCGCTGTGTGGCCTTGGGCAAGTGAGCTGGCGGCCCTGTGCTCCGGTTTCTCAGGCTGTGAATGGGTGGCACGGGGACCAGCTGCACGGAAGCCTTCGGGCAGCACCTGTCCGTCCCCAGGTTCACAGACGTCGCTGGCCAGGATGTCTGTCGGCCTGCGGTCTGAAGGGGCGCTGTGAGGCGTCACCCAGGGGAGCCCGGGCCAGGGCAGAGCCCCCACAGGGAGGGCTGTGCACCCTCAGCTGAGGGTGCTCTGGTCAGATGAGCTGTTAGGTGGTGCCTGCGTGTGCCTGTGGCCCTGTGGTGGAGTGACTGCCCAGAGGAGGTGATGTTTAGGATGAGCTATGAGGGTTCAAGGTGGGGAAGGGCGTCCCGGAAGAGGAAACACCACGTGCAAACCTCCTAGGTCATGACCGTGACCTGGTGGGGAGGGGTTACCACCAGGGATTTGGAGCTGCCCTTCCAGACCCCGTGGGAAGAGCATCCTGACCCCCCGTCCTCTGTGCGGAGAGGGTCTCGAGGGGAAACCTCTCTGTGCTCGCTCTTCCTCGCTGTCTCTCTCCTTAAAGAAGAAAAGACTTTCCTCTCCAACACTCAAACTAGATGAGCGTGCCCGGCCAGCATGACCAGGAGGTCACGGTTCCCCCGTCAGGGCACAGGGCCGGGTTATGGGCTCCATCCCCAGTGAGGGGCGTGCAGGAGGCAGCTGGTCCATGATTCTCTCTCATCATTGATGTTTCTATCTCTCTCTCCCGCTCCCTTCCTCTCTGAAATCAATAAAAATATAGTAAAAAAAGAAAGCAGCCTGTTATGAGGGGGAGGGGAGTCCAGAACGGAGAGGAGACAAGGGCAGCCGTTAGGACCCAGGCACCCCCTTGCCCACCTGCTGGGAGTGTTGGTGCCCGGCCGCCTCTGTGAGAGAGCACCCTTCCCCAGGTCCCGTCTCCTCCCAGGGGCAGCCTGCACCTGATGGCCAGCAGTGCCAATGTTCAGAGCCCGCCCCCTGGGCTCAGGGTGGGACAGCTCGAGGGGCCACCCCGCTCCAGGGCTCCCGTGGGGTCAGCTGAGGGCTTGGTGTGAGTGTATCTCAGCGTAGCTTCTCCCTCCGCTGGGTCCTGTTCCCGGCACCCCCACCCCAGCCCTGCAAGTGCTGGTTCCGAGAGCGGCCCCCGTGAACTTTCTGCAAACAGGTCCCCACCTCAGTCCGTTTCCTGGAGAACCGAGACCCACACAGTGAGGGGTGATGGGAGAGGCTTAGAGGCAGGGAGCTTCCGGGAGAGGCCTCGCTGGCGGGCCTATAGAGCTCAGTCCTGAATGGGGTGTGTGTGTGTGTGTGTGTGTGTGTGTGTGTGTGTGTGTGTGTGGTGGCAGCTTTGAGGGTGCCCTTGGGGAAAGTAGCTTAGGAATAGAGGGTGGTGAGGACAAAACCTGTCAGATGGGAACAATCTTGGTGAAGTCAAGGCGCAGAAGGAAGGCCTGTGCGGCTCAAGGGGGTGGGGGTGGGGGTGGGGGTGGAGGAGGAACGCGGGATAAAACGAGAGAACCGGGACAGGGCCAGGCCTTGCAGGGCCTTACGGGCTGCGGTGAGGAGTTGGGGCTTATTTTAAAGGTGATGAGAAGTCATGGGGAGGGGTCAAGCAGAGGAATAAAAAGGATCCAATTTACATTTTAAAAAGATCATTCCGTGGACCCGTGAATTCAATTTCCCCGGGAAGACAAGACTAACCGACACGGAAAATCAGAGAATGACCTCAAAGCAGTGGGATTCCGTGTCGAGAAAGGGCACGCATCGGGCCCTTTGACACGCGTGTATCTCGGGACATGGGCTCGTCACTCAAGAATAATAACAGCGAACCCCTGTCTTATGCCAGGCACTGTGCTAGGCTCGGGGCCCAGCAAACAACCCAGCTAAACCACAGGGAGCTCCCATTCACGGTGAGAGCTTTGATAACGCGCTCCCCTGGGTGACGGGGGTTTAGAGCAAGCCCTTGGTAATGACGCTAAAGGGAAAGAGGTCACGGAAAAGATGGGACCTGGATTAGGTGGGAAATGAGAAGGGGGCACCTGGACAGATGGAAGAAACTGTAAGAACAACAATACGGCAGTAGTGGTGGGCATGGCAGCTGTCTCAACAGTTCCCATCTACGGAGGCCTTAGCACATGCCAGGCGTCATGCTAAGAATGTAGCGTCTGCCCGGCCGGTGTGGCTCAGTGGTTGAGCATCAACCTATGAACCAGGAGGTCGCAGTTTGATTCCTGGTCAAGGCATAGGCCTGGGTTGTGGGCTCCATCCCCAGTGGGGGGTGTGCAGGAGGCAGCTGACCCATGATTCTCTCTCATCATTGATGTTTCTTTTTTTTAAAAAAATATTTTTATTGATTTCAGAGAGGAAGGGAAATGAATAGAGAGATAGAAACATGGATCAGCTGCCTCCTGCATAACCTCTACTGGGGACTGAGCCCACAACTGGGCATGTGCCCTGACCGGAATTGAACCCAGGACCCTTGAGTCCACAGGCTGATGCTCTATCCGCTGAGCCAAAACAGCTAGGGTGTGCATGCTGATGTTTCTATCTCTCTCTCCCTCTCCTTCCTTTCTTTGAAATCAATAAAAACAAAATAAGGAATCTACAGTAAAAATCAAAGAGTGAGCAAACAAAAAACTTGACATTTGTTCTAGTTATGGTGAAAATATGATATCGGGAGACAGGGCATGGGAAAGGGAGAAGTAAAGACAGAAAGAAGAGAGCTGGGCGAGGACAGAGAAGAGGAAGCAGAAGTAGAGAGAGAAAATAAAGAAGCAAGAAGAGAGACTGAAGAAGAGAGAGGAAGTACCATAGGAGAGGGCACAGAGAAGAAAAAGAGGTGACTTTTAAAGAAGGTCACTTCTCGCCCTCGCTGGTTTGGCTTGGTGGGTAGAGAGTTGGCCTGTGGACTGAAGGGTCCCGGGTTCGATTCGTGCCCGTGTTGCGGGTTCCATCCTCAGCAGGGGGTGTGCAGGAGGCAGCCGGTCAATGGTTCTCTCTCATCATCGACATTTCGATCTCTCTCTCCCTTTCCTTCCTCTCTGAAATCAATTAAAAAAACCTTTTTTTTTTTTTAAAAGGTCACTCCTAAAGGTCCCAGCAGATGAGACTCCCTAGCTCGACTTTCCCGGAACTCATCACACGCAGCCTGTGATGCCGAAAGACGCTTTCCTGGCCTGGCACCGCTACCGCTGGCCCACCAGCCTCTCACCTCTCACCCCTGCGGGCGTTCTGAGTAGATCCGGCAGCCCGAGGTTCGGTGTCAAACCTGAGCTCAGCTGCCAATCCAGCCCTTAAGGAAACAGCATTGCTCCCTGGCAGATTAAAAAAAAAAAAAGAAAAAAGAAAAAGAAAGAGGGGGAAAGGTTACGTCGGCAGCGGACGACCTCAGCTTCAGCAGCTGGATATGAAGATGGCAGCGGCGGGAGTTAATTGGGCTTGGCGGTTTCTCTGCTCCCCACCTCCCCATCCTCCCCCCCCCCCCAGCAATTAGCTTGCAAACGGGTGATGGGGAAAGTGAGAGCGAGTCTCAGGGCTGGTAAGGGGGTGGCGGAGGGTAGGAAGGAGAAAGGCCGTTTTGGAAGCACTTTGGTGCTAAAGGGCTTTTCAGCGGGCGGTGCTCGTCAGGACCACGGACAGCCCCGGCCGCCGGCCTTGCGGGAGGGCCTCGGAGGCCAGGAGGCCGCTTTAATGGCGCGAGGCAAGACCTAGAAACTCCTGGATGGCTGTCTCCTACTGCCGGCCACGTTATTTAATTCTGCAATAATCAGCAACCTTTACATTTTAATTAGGGAGTCGCCGTAATGAAGCCATCCTGCGTCTGCCCGGGCAGGCCTGCCCCCTCTCTCCGCTCCGCACTAATTGGCTGTTTGGTCTCTCGATCTTGACAGTGCGAGGTGGGTAGCGATCCCCTCGACGTTCCTTCTAACGCGTCCGTCCTCGGGTCTCCTCGCCCTCCTCCTCTTTGATTTGCCTAATGAGTGCTAATAATTTAAAAGCTTTGAGGCCCCTTGATCTTGCAGTCGACGGCAGGCAGGGCCACTCCATTAGCAGGTATTTCATAGCGGGACTTCGTGGTGACACACAATTCCAGCTTGGGACCCCAGGGCTGCCTCACACAGACATACGTGCGCGCGTGCCCCCCCCCCCCCCCACACACGCACCATCCGCTTGATTCCTGGAGAAAAGTCATTCCGGGCGGCAGCCACCACTTAGGGCCCCGTGTCTTCATACCAATCGGAGGCCCCTTGATTGTGGGCTGGCATTGAAACCACCTGACTTATTCCCCGTTTCAGGATTTTAATGATTAATTCATGACTGTATCTGCAAGAATGCCAAGGTCTCCCAAATAATGAAAGCTCCCCCTCTAACCCCCCCCTGAGTTGTTTGTTTTCATTTCAAATCAAAGCAATCTGTCTTGAGCATTCATTTCTCTCCCCGTCACTCCCTTCACCCTGAAAAGGAAGGAAGGAAGAAAAAAAAAAAAAGGAGCTCATTTCATTGGGGTCTTGATAACGTTTTGACAAGCAATAGAATTCATTTACATGTATCAAAATAAACAGATAAGTCGTCCGTCTTCGGCGGTGCAGCTGACACGGACCCGTCTCTCGCCTCCAGCAGACGTCGGCGAGCGCCAGGGCTTGTGCAGCGATTCATCTGCGTGTGCCCAGACCGCCGACGTTTGTGTTGACATGTAAAGGGCGCTGAGGCTGAAGGAGCCGGACCTCCCCCACTTTCTGGGAAGGCATACCCTGTGGCTCTCGCTCTGGCCTGGGCTCATCACCCAGAGCCCACATGTGCTGACTTAAAGGCAGTAGGACTCCATGGTTCAGAATCGTGGGCCCGGCCAACGTGGCTCCGTGGTTGAGCATCGACCTAGGAACTAGGAGGTCATGGTTTGATTCCTGGTCAGGGCACAGGCCCGGGGTTATGGGCTCGATCCCCAGGTGGGGGTGTGCAGGAAGCAGCTGATCCATGGTTCTCTCTCATCATGGATGTTTCTATCTCCCTCTCCCTTCCTCTCTGAAATCAATACAAAAAATATTAAAAAAAAAAAAAAAGCTTAGCTCAGATGGGGCATGGCAGCATTCAGCCCTGAGAAGGAACAGCATGTCCGTTCTTTGATTTGGTAGAAGGTTATATCCCACACCAGCTGGGCGGGCGGCACCACTCCTGGCACCGAGGACTCGCTGTTGCCTCGACGGAGGCAGCCCGGTCGTCTTTTCTTTTTTAATCCTCACCCACGAGGATATGTTTTCATTTATTTCATCTATTTTTTAAAAATATATTTTATTGATTTTTTACAGAGAGGAAGAGAGAGAGATAGAGAGAAACATCGATCAGCTGCCTCCTGCACATCCCCCACTGGGGAAGTGCCCACAACCCAGGTACATGCCCTTGACCGTAATCGAACCCGGGACCTTTCAGTCCGCAGGCCGATGCTCTATCTACTGAGCCAAACCGGTTTTGGCTATTTCATCTATTTTTTTTTTAAATATATTTTATTGATTTTTTACAGAGAGGAAGGAAGAGAGATAGAGAGTCAGAAACATCGATGAGAGAGAAACATCGATCAGCAGCCTCCCGCACATCTCCTACTGGGGATGTGCCCACAACCCAGGTACATGCCCTTGACCGGAATCGAACCTGGGACCCTTCAGTCCACAGGCCGACGCTCTATCCACTGAGCCAAACCGGTTTTGGCTATTTCATCTATTTTTTAATTTCAATGATGAGAGAATCATGGATCAGCTGCCTCCTGCACGTCCCACACTGTGGATCAAGCCCGCAATCCGGGCATGTGCCCTTTCCCAGAATTAAACTGTGACTTCCTGGTTCATAGGTCGATGCTCAACCACTGAGCCATGCCTACCTGGCTGTTTTTATTGATTTTAGAGAGAGAGAGAGGGAGAGAGAGAGAGAGAGATGAGAGAGAAACAGCCATCAGTTCACCGGTTGCCTCCTAGACACACCGTAGGTCAATCATCGTATGTAGGATGTCTCATAGGTGACATCAGCTCCACCTCGCAGACAGAAAACCGAGACCCGGGGAGATGAATGGCTGGCCAAGGTCACGGAGGCAGGGTTTGGCCTGGTATCTCGCCTGTGGGCTCATATACGGGCTTCCTGGCGGCAGTGGCCGCCAGTGTCTCCTGCCTCTGGAGCGTCCCCTGGCTCCCACCAGGGAGTGGACTCAAGTGTAATCCCGTCTTCACAGACTCGATAAAGAAAGCGGACAGGGCCACGGCGCCTCCTCCCGTGGGCTGTGCGGAGGCAGCGGCTCTGCCAGCCTCTGTCCAGTGGCCTGGGGCTGACGTCACCCCTGGCCAGCCTCAGCCTTCTCCCCTGTGGGATGGACAGCCGGGCAAGGGCCTTGGGACTCCTTCCCACTTTGATGTTGGAACCAAGAGAGATCGTGTCACCGCGAAGGGAAAGTGACGATGTTTCACGCCCCGTGGGTACGTCCTACCTCTCAGCTACACGTTACGGAGCATCAGCGTCGCTTCGGCCATCAGATGCCGTGGTAATAAGCATGCAGTTTGCGACCGCAGTTCCCACCCTGTGGCAGGAACGCATTTGCACGAGGTGTTGTTTTAAAGCGCGTCGCGTCGCTTGTACGCACCCGCCAAGAGCCTGCTCTTCCGTGATGATTTCCCCGCGGGGTCAGAGCAGGTGCCCCGATGTAAGGAAACCACCAGGGGCAAGTTTCCAACACGCAGGCCTTGTGCCACTCTGGGAGGGGCATCGCATCCACGTGTGTGTGTGTGGGGAGGACGGTCACGACTCTCCCGTGTTCACACACGCTGTCCCCCGCTCGGCGGAGCCAGGTGATGGAGACTTTTCTGACAGGTGCTGTCAGACGCTGCCTGGGGGTAGGGGAGTGCCCACCAGGCGAGGGGCTGCCGGCTGAACTTGGAACCTCTCAGTGAGCCTGCAGGGCCAGGTCCCCGAGCGTCCCATTCGCCGATGTATCATCTATTTGATTTTTAAAAAATATATTGTTATTGATTTCAGAGAGAAAGAGAGAGAGAGAGAAACATCAATGATGAGAGACTCATGGATCAGCTGCCTCCTGCACACCCCACACTGGGGACTGAGCCCGCAACCCAGGCCTGTGCTCTGACTGGGAATCGAACCGTGACCTCCTGGTTCCTAGGTCGACGCTCAGCCACTGAGCCACACCGGCAGGGTGGATGAACCCTTTAGGTAAGAATTTGAAGGCACATAATTGAAGGGCGGGAGCCGACTGAGGGGGAGGGGCGTCCAGAAACAGGCCCTCACGGGGTGAGGCTCTTACTGTCCACTCGTCTCTTGGAAAATTGGTTCTTGTGCCAGTTAGCTCTGGACGAAATGACTTTTGGCGAATCGGTCTGTTTCTGAGCGGTGAGTCCGGCCGGGGCGAGGTCTGAGCTCTGAGCTTTTGGGGCGCCGATGCGGATTTGGACGCACCCCCTCCGCAGCCTGCAGCCACGGAGAACACGGCCGATCCAGCTCAGCCCCGGGAGAGAGCGGGATGGTAGCAGGGCAGGTGGCACGTGAGCGGCGCGTCTGCCTCACGCACCGCGCGTGGGGAGGATTCTAAGGCGTCTTTCTCCTTAATTCCGGCAGGAATGTGGGGGCCGGGAAGCAGGGCCGAGCACCAGCTCGTGGGAAACTTGATCCTCTCACGGCCGCCAAAGCCGTGCCGCCAGCCAGCCCATCCTGCCGCTGACTTTTAGAAAACTCCCCACCAGAGCACAGCGGCGCCCAGAGGCCTAGGCCGGGAGCGTGAGGACGCGTCTGGATGAAGCGTTGAGTTAGATGCTCCGTCCAGGTCTGCACCCGGACACGGCTGGCTGAGAAGCGGCTGGGAGGTGGGCCCTGTTTGAAACCCTCCCCGAGGTCACTCATCCGCTGGGGTTTCTCCCTGAGCCTGGCCTGGCCGCGGGGGCTCAGCCTTCGGCTCAGGCCTGCAAGGCCCAGCCGCCCAGGGCGGCAGCCCCAGGGCCAGCCCCGGGCCAGGCTGGGTGCAGAGGCTCCGTGAAGGTCTGTAGCCGGGACGGGCGGCCAGCAGGGCGTGGACTCGCCTCCTCCCACCCCGGCTGCTTCGTCACCGCGGAGGACCTTCTCGGACAAAGGGTTTCTCAGGCCTGTCATCATGCCCTTCGCCAGGAATGCCCCCTCCTGGTCTGAACTGGTCCTGCTCCGGCCCCCAGCCCAAAGGTCACGCTCCCCGGGAGACGCTCCCAGCTCCGCCGGCTCAGAGGACCGGCCTTGGGATTGTTTGTGCACATCAGTGTCCCCGCTGCTTTGGGAAACTTCACAGACGCACTCTTCATCCCTGTCCTCATTTATTTTTTAAAAAATATATTTTTATTGACTTTTTACAGAGAGGAAGGGAGAGAGACAGAGAGTTAGAAATAGCCCTGACCGGTTTGGCTCAGTGGATAGAGCATCGGCCTGCGGACTGAAGGGTCCCAGGTTCGATTCCGGTCAAGGGCATGTACCTTGGTTGCGGGCACATCCCCAGTAGGGAGTGTGCAGGAGGCAGCTGATCCATGTTTCTCTCTCATCAATGTTTCTAACTCTCTCTCTCTCTCTCCCTTCCTCTCTGTAAAAAATCAATAAATATATTTTAAAAAAAAAGAGAGTTAGAAACATCGATCAGCTGCCTCCTGCACGCCCCCCACTGGGGATCGAGCCCGCAACCCGGGCACGTGCCCTGACCGGGAATCAAACCGTGACCTCCTGGTTCATGGATCGACACTCATGCACTGAGCCACGCCAGCTGGGCTGTAGCTCTGGCTCTTAAAGTTTCCCTCATTTCTGCTCGTCATTGGCCAGAGCAAGTCACGTGGCCCTCCGTAACTTTAAAGGGGCGCGAGGTGATTGAAACCCTGGCCTGTGCCCTGAAGGAGGGGGACCAGGGCATCTGGGAGTGTCCCCGTGACTGACGTGGGCTGGACGCTGATGGCAGTTTCCTGACTGGTACACGACCATCTTCGGCCTAACAAAGAACCCCCAGTTCCAGGTCAGTATCAGCAGCCCCCCCGCCCCCCGCCCCCCGCACCCCCCTCCCCCGCTCCCCTGCTTCTGCTTCGGGGTTAAATTTTCAGACTAGGCCTTTTTTCTCTTCTCGCGTCCCGCTCAATGATGTTTTAAGCAGAAAGAAACAAACGTATGTGAAGCACCCCACATTCCAATGAACTTTCTCGACTCAAGGTCTGAGCTTGGATGCTGATTTGCACCTAAAAACAATCAAAACAGAAGCCCCGATTCAAGAAAACGTGCAAAGTGCTTTCACGTTCTCTCCCGGCTGACATGTAAATGGAAAAAAAAAAGAAGGCTTTTATTTCTCCCCATGACAACACCTTTGTTTCTGTTGCTCGATGGCTTGGAACAGGATTCTGCTTAAAGACGCTGGGAAGCAGCTTCTAAATGCGGACCCAGTGCCGCAGCCAGGGCGGGAGGTGCCCGGAGGGTGCGGCGGGCAGACCTGGCTCAGCCCGAGGCCCCGGGACACCGTCCTCACTGCTCCCCCCCCCCGCCCCCGTGCGCCAATCCAGTGAGGGCGTACCCCTCTCCCACTCCCGTGTCACAAATAACTCCCACCCTAAGGTCAAGAAACACGGACGATTTCGCACGCCTCGGCTTCGGAGGGTCAGGAAGCGGGAGCTGCTTGCTTGGGTGGTTCTGGCTCAGGGTCTCTCAGGAGCCGTGGCCGCCCTGTCGCCTGGGGCGCCACCTGAATGCTGGGCTCGGGCTGGAGGGGCCCTTTCCTCGCTCACGCACGTGCTTGCTGGGTGGCCTCCGTGTCTCTCGAGCTGTGGGCCAGGGGCCTCAGCTCTGTGCTTTGTATTCCTGTCCATAGAGCCGTTCATGACATGGCTGCTGGCATCCCCAGGTGGTCAGGTAGATAGGTAGGTAGGTAGATAGGTAGGTAGGTAGGTAGGTAGATAGGTAGGTAGGTAGGTAGATAGATAGGTAGATAGGTAGGTAGGTAGGTAGATAGGTAGGTAAGTAGATAGGTAGGTAGGTAGGTAGGTAGGTAGATAGGTAGATAGGTAGGTAGGTAGATAGGTAGGTAGGTAGGTAGGTAGGTAGATAGATAGGTAGATAGGTAGGTAGGTAGGTAGATAGGTAGGTAAGTAGATAGGTAGGTAGGTAGGTAGGTAGGTAGATAGGTAGATAGGTAGGTAGGTAGATAGGTAGGTAGGTAGGTAGGTAGATAGGTAGGTAGGTAGGTAGGTAGGTAGGTAGGTAGATAGGTAGATAGGTAGGTAGATAGGTAGATAGGTAGTAGATAGGTAGGTAGATAGGTAGATAGGTAGGTAGGTAGGTAGGTAGATAGGTAGATAGGTAGGTAGATAGGTAGGTAGGTAGATAGGTAGATAGGTAGGTAGGTAGGTAGGTAGATAGGTAGGTAGATAGATAGGTAGATAGATAGGTAGGCAGGTGAATAGGTAGGTAGGTAGATAGGTAGGTAGGTAGGTAGGTAGATAGGTAGATAGATAGGTAGGCAGGTGAATAGGTAGGTAGGTAGATAGGTAGGTAGGTAGGTAGATAGGTAGATAGGTAGATAGGTAGGTAGATAGGTAGGTAGGTAGATAGGTAGATAGGTAGGTAGGTAGGTAGATAGGTAGGTAGGTAGGTAGATAGGTAGGTAGATGATAAGTAGGTACATAGGTAGGTCGATACATAAATAGGTAGGTAGCTAGGTAGGTAGGTAGGTAGGCAGGCAGGTAAATAGGTGATAGATAGATGGGTACATAAATAGGTAGCTAGGTAGCTAGGTAGGTAGGTAGGTAGATACACAGACAGACAGACCACAGTGGGAGGCACCGCCTTTTACCCCTGCCCTTGGAAACGTACACCATTTCTGCTAAATTCTGTTGGTCACACAGACTGGCCAGTACATTTGGCAGGAATGTGCCCAGGATGTGACTCTCAGAAGGTGGAAGGCATTGGGGGCTGGTCACCACAGGATGGACACACACACACACACACACACACACACACACACACACATTGGTAATCAGTCAGCGAGAGAACGAACTTGCTCTGCTGTGGCCAAGCCTGGGCCAGGTGACGGACGCAGGCCGTCTCCGTCCTTACAGGAACCCCGCAGGGCGCTGTTATGAGGCCCATTTCACCGACAAAGAAACTGGACGTCAAAGAAGCTGAGTAGCTTACTGCTGTCAGGTAGGAAGCGGTGGAACCTGGCTCAGAGCAGAGTCTGCCCCGTGCAGAGCACTTCCTGCAGCCCCGTGACTCCCAGGTGGGGCAGCGACGGCAGAGCGCGACCTTGAGTGACCTTCGAGGTTAGCCCGACCTGGCCTCGACTCTAGTCTCTGCTCTTACCAACCCTGTGATCTTGAGCAAGCTCAGTCCCTGCATCCCAGTCTGTAAGTGGGGGGTGGGGTGGGGGGGGATGGAGTGGAGGGATGGATAAGGGGGGGATTAATGGTGTCCGCTGCCTGAGGCCTGAGGAGCTTAGCTGGGGTAACCGGCGCACTGCCGTCTTGGCGCTGGGCGCGAGTGTCCAGTGGGCGCTGGGTGCCGTGGCTGGAGCCCCAGGCGGCGCTGCTGGGGACATCGCATTCCTTCTCCGCGCTCTACTTCCGTTTCCCGGTCTGAGAAAGGAAGGCGGGAGACTGTATGTCCCGGGTCACGTCCAATTCATGGTCCATGACATTTTTGCCGACACATTTCGCATGTCTCTAAGTGGTGTGAAACCGGAGTATCCTAATCCTCATTCTGACAAGCTGAGATTTCCTTCACTTTCACTGGAATTTAAGGCGAGTGGGTGGCAGCTTTCTCTTTCATAATCAGCAGTCAGCGTGTCCGAAGGCGGCGCAGGGGGACGTATGCTGGGCAGAGGCTCTGGCCTCAAACCCCAGCTTTGACTCTCACCGGCTGTGTGACCCCAGGGAAAGTCCTTAACCTCTCTGTTCTTCTTTCAAATTTATTTGAATTTCTATTGGCTTCAGAGAAGAGGGGAGAGGGAAAGAGAGATAGAAACATCAATGATGAGAGAGAACCATTGCTCAGCTGCCTCCTGCACGCCCCCTACTGGGGACCGAGCCTGCAACCCCCCATGTGCCCTGACCGGGAATCGAACCGTGACCTCCTGGTTCCCAGGTCAACGCTCAACCCCAGAGCCGCCTCGGCTGGGATCGGCCTCTGTTCTGAGGCTTTCTCACTCTCCTGCTTTTGTTCCTTAGCCGAGTGCCTTGCGGTCGGATGACCTGGGGACGCACAACACAAACGAGGCGCCGTCAGGGAGGAAACAGCGGAGGAGGCTGTCCTGTGCCCTTCGCTCCGCAATCCATCCTCGGGCCCCGGGGCCGGAGGCCAGGCGTTAACCTCCGGAGAAAAATAGCAGCTTGCCAACCCCAAGCACCTTCTCACACAGCGTTTCCTAAGCGGTTTCTCAGAGGGAGAGGGGTGGAGGTGGCCCAGGCAACCTGACCTTGTCCTTAACCTTGGGGCCGAAATGCCGGCTCTCACGGACGGAGGGACGGACGGAGTGCTGTCTGCTGGGTGAAGAGCAGGCACCAGGGCCACGGGCAAAAGAAAGAGGGGGAGAGAAGAAAAGTGCAGGGTGGTGTATGCGTGCCTATGTGTGCGTGTACATATGCACGTGTATACACATATGTGCATGTGTTTACATATGTGTACACGTGTGTGCATGTGCCGTACTTTCCCTCTTCCCCGTGCTCATCTCTTCGGGGCGGGCAGTCTGCGACCAGCTCATCCACTGGCCACGCTCCCCTCCCGTGCTGCATGGATGGCGTTTCCAACCCGTGACCGTGGGCTGTCCCTGCCCCTCCAGCCACCTCACCAGCCTTTGCTTATCAGCCCTGTGGGTGCAGAGTTCTGGCCCGTCATCAGAGGGAGAGCCTGGTCCGGCCCCTCGGTACATGCTCCTCCCAGGACGCCCTGGGGTCCCTGTTCCTGCCTAGGGACTGAGCTCCCAGCCGCCTCCCCCACCCTAGTCCTGGAGTGTGATGACTCCACGCCCCGGACCCTGGCTTCACCGCCCCCGACAGCTGGGAGCTCGGGGCGCAGGCCTGGCTCTTCAGGGAGATGCCGGCTCTGTTCTGAGTGGCGCCCCCTCATGCTGCTGTATGTGTCCACCTGGTTCAGAGGTGGTTGGATGAGCCAAGCGTGGACATACACAGGAAGCGCGTGGTTGGAGACGAGACGTCTAAGGAGGTGCGGAAGCTAAGAGCCTTTGGGGCTCTCGCTGCCTGGTCTTATTAATTAATTAGAGAGAGGAAGGGAGAGGGAGAGAGAGACAGAAACACCCATGATGAGAGAGAATCGTGGATGGGCTGCCTCCTGCACGCCCTCTCCTGGGGATCGAGCCCACACCCGGGCATGTGCCCTGACAGGGAAGCGAACCAGCGACCTTTCGGTGCATGGGGTACATGGGATGATGCCCCACCACTGAGCCACCCCGGCCGGGGCCCTGGTCGTTTTTAAATGGGGGTGTGGGGCTTCAGACAGACTGGAGCTGCCCTCATCACCTTCCTGGGCTCCAGCCTGCTGACTGCAGGTCCTGGGACTTCAGCCTCCAGAATCTCATGATCCAATTCCTTATCATAAATCTCTCTAAATTATACACATGCCCCTCTGAGAACATAGCCAGTAAAATCTTTAGATATTAATCTTCTACACCAGTGATGGCGAGCCTATGACACGCGTGTCAGAGGTGACACGCGAACTCATTTTTTTGGTTGATTTTTCTTTGTTAAATGGCATTTAAATATATAAAATAAATATCAAAAATATAAGTCTTTGTTTTACTGTGGTTGCAAATATCAAAAAATTTCTATATGTGACACGGCACCAGAGTTCAGTTAGGGTTTTTCAAAATGCTGACACGCCGAGCTCAAAAGGTTCGCCATCACTGTTCTATACCTTAGGTATAAAGCCATAGATAGATATAGATCTGTATCTTTTTTACTTTTTTTTATTTTATTTATTGCTTAAAGTATTACAAAGGGTATTACATATGTGTCCATTTTATCCCCCTGCCCTAGACAGTCCCCTAGCCTCCCCTATCCCCCAGTGTCTTATGTCCATTGGTTATGCTTATATGCATGCATACAAGTCCTTTAGTTGATCTCTTACCCCCCTACCTCCTGCCCCCCAACCCTCCCCGGCCTTCCCGCGGCAGTTTGACAATCTCTGCCTCTGTATCTATTTGTATCTTTTTTACTTTTAATTGATTTTTTACAGAGAGGAAGGGAGAGGGATAGAGAGTTAGAAACATCGATGAGAGAGAAACATCGATCAGCTGCCTCCTGCACATCTCCTACTGGGGTTGTGCCTGCAACCAAGTACATGCCCTTGACCGGAATCGAACCTGGGACCTTTCAGTCCACAGGCCAACGCTCTATCCACTGAGCCACACCGGTCAGGGCTAAAAATATATCTTATTGGTTCTCTCTCTCTCTCTCTCTCTCTCTCTCTCTCTCTCTCTCTCTCTCTCTCCTCCTATTGGTTCTATTTCTCTGGAAAGCCCTAATACAATATGCATCTCCCCCCAAATCCTGTTTCGTGGGGGCGGGGCACATGCCACAAGTGTCCTGGGAGTCGATGGAGTTGGGAGCCACAGCTTCCCAGCCCCGTCTCTTCTCCGTGACCAGCCGTGCTTTGCTTGCTGCCATGACCTTGGGAGGAGCCATCCTGTACCCTCCCTCCCACGCCCCCCCCCCCAGCAGGATGGCTTCCCCCCAGTTCTTCTCGCTTTGCTTTTGCCACGAGGAGGCTGATGCGAGGAGAGAACTCAGCAAATATTTAAGTAAGTGTTTATGGAATGGCACGGATGAGTCCGATGGAGTTAAAAATAGAACGTTTTCTCATTTGACTCCTGGACGAGATGTTCGCCCAAACAAACTCGGATAGATCTGCGCATAGATCACCGCCACCTCGCTGACCTCCCAGTGAGCTCGGCCGCTGCGGCTCTGTTTTTCCAGACCACCCCGCACCTTCAGCGGCGGCCGCCTCCCTTCCGCATCTCAGATATTTAAAGCTTGTGAGATGCCCGGCCGGCGTGGCTCAGTGGTTGAGCATCGACCTAGGAACCAGGAGGTCAGGGTTCAATTCCTGGTCAGGGCACAGGCCCGGGCTGTGGGCTCCATCCCCAGTGTGGGGGGTGCAGGAGGCAGCCGGTCCATGATTCTCATCATTGATGTTTCTCTCTCTCTCTCCCTCTCCCTTCCTCTCTCTCTCTCCCACGTCTCGTCCATCTTTCTGTCGGCAGCTCTGAGCAAAGCCTCCGGTACCCCGATCTTTGGAATCGATTAGAACCTGACTTTCGCTGCTATGGCTCCTGACGCCTTCCGTCCTGGAACCCGAACAAAGAAACTGTAGGCGAAAGGGACTAAGCACCCCCAGCTGAGTGACCTTGGGGTCACTTCTCTGCGCCTCGGTTTCTCCGAGTGAAACACGAGAGACCGAGCAGGGCCAGGAGATGCATGCTCTGCACGGAGCCCCCCTGCTTCCTGGGCCCCGGAGGACGTGTCCAGGGGTCACCCCGCTTTCCCACGGGCCCCGACACGGCCTCTCATGCTTAGCCCGGGCTCCGGGCGGCCTCGGCTGGCTGGTCAGAACGATGTTTGGGAATGTAAGTCACAGTTCCTCCCGCGAAAGCTGCAGACGTGGTGCTCAGAGCCCCGCTCCTCCGGCTCCTGAGGCCAAGCTTCGCGCCTGACAAGAGCTCTCGCGTCCGGCGACACCGTCCGTCCTGTTGTGTCTGTTCCCGGCTGCATGTCTTCCTCTCCCGCGGGCTGCGTGCCCCTCTCAGAGGCTCTTTCTCTGTTGCCTCCCAGGCGGCCGGATGAGTCGAGGGAGGAGGGGCGCCGTCTCGGGCTCCCGGCCCACCCCACGGACGAGGCAGCTCTGCACGCGGAACGTGGACGAGGAGCAGGAGCCTACTTGCTGGACGTGGCGGGCCGGCCCCCGGAGCGGCTGGGACCCCATGAGTGTCCCTGCCGGGCAGCGTGCCAAGGGCTCTGTGCGTGTGATTTGTCCTAAACCCTCCACGGCGTCAGGCGGTGTTGACCTCAGTCTGTACACAAAGGAACCGAGGCGCAAAGTGGTCCCGTAATCTGCCGGAGTTTTAGAGCGAGGGGGTGAGTCCTGGCTGGTGTGGCTCAGCGGATAGAGCGTCCGCCTGCGGGCTGAAGGGTCCCGGGTTTGATTCCGGTCAAGGGCACATGTCTGGGTACTTCTGTGGACTCCTCCTGTTGGTTCAGGCAGTACCCCAAACAGAGGGGGGTGGGGGGAGGTCCCCAGATGGCGGTTCTGAGGGCACCAAGCTCAGGTGACAGCAGTTACACACAAAGACCAAGCACAGCCTCGCCGGTGTGACTCAGGGCCTGAGTGTCAACCTGTGAACCGGGAGGTCAGGGTTCAATTCCGGTCAAGGGCACATGCCGGGGTTGTGGCCTCCATCCCCAGTAGGGGGCGTGCAGGAGGCAGCCGGTCCATGATTCTCTCCAGTCATTTTTTAAAAATACATATTTTTATTGATTCCAGAGAGGAAGGGAGAGGGAGAGAGAGAGATGGAAACATCAGTGATGAGAGAGAATCTGGAACCCCTGCCTCCTGCACGCCCCCCACTGGGGATCGAGCCCGCAACCCAGGATCACAGAGAGCTAAGGAGCTTGCCCAGGGTGCATGGCACCCCGAGTTCCTCCTGCCCCCCTCTCAGGGCCCAGCCCACTGGCCTTCCCAGCCCCCCTTCTGGGGGACCCACTGCAGTGGATGGAGGGGCCTCGGCCCTCGGCTCTGCTCGCCCCCCCCCCCCCCCGTGAGTAGCATCTGGTGCCCGAGAGCACGAGAGGGTGGTAACCACCTGCCATTCCTTCCAATCGAGACTCGGCTTCCCCGGGCCTCAGTTTCTCTGTCTGACAGACGAGAGGGAGGGACTCTATTGCCTCTGACAACTCCCTCTGCTGAGCTGTGACTCCAGGCCTTGGCTCTCGCAGGAAGCCAGCCCCTCCCCTCCCTGGCTGGTCCCACAGGGCAGGCCCTGCTGCTGGGAACTGAACGAGGTCCCCTCCCCCTGTGGGCCTGTGCAGACCTGGCTGGGAGTGCAGCCCGGGTTCTGGGTTCAAGTCTCTGTCTCCCCACATAGCAGCTAGGACCTGAGCAAGGTCCCTCCCCGCCTGAAACTCAGCTTTCCTCAGCTGGGAAGCAGGCAGAGGCTGCCCTCGGAGCTAAGTCACTGTCTCCGAGGTCCCGGCCGGTGCCTGGCCGCAGGGCAAGCAGATCACTGACCCACTGCTGCAGGGCCCCACGCCCTCCCCGACGCCCCCGTCTCCCCACGCCTCCTGGTGGCACAGCCTCCCGGTGGCTCAGCCCCCTCAGGGGCTGCGGGGAGCTGTCTGGGCAGGTGGTGGCGGTAAAGGAGGCGCTGGACATGCTCGGCGGTGAACGCGGCCGATTTAGACGCTGGGCCCTAATTGAGGCTGAGCTGGGCCCGGCACCCGCGTGCGGGGCAGCTGTGCCTCGGAGGCGCCCGGCCCAATTGCTCCCACTTATCCAGGTCTCCCGGCAGCTAGGAAGCGCCGCTGTGTCCCCAGTCAGAGTGTGGGGTGGCCGGATGGATGGATGGCCGCCCCGCCCAGAATCAATCCCACTCGGGAGACGGTCGATGCTGCTGAATTCCCACAGCCCCTCCCCCGGGGTCTCTCCCGCCCCTCCTCTTCACAGTTCATCTCCTCTTTGGTGGCGCCCTGCCCACTCCTCCCTCGTCCGACCTCCCCTCTGCTTTTTCCTAGCCCCTCCCCACCCTCTCCTCTGTGTGTGTGTCGGGGGGCTGCCCTGCTCTCCCCATTCACCTGCAGTCCCTCCCCAGGCTCCCTGCCACTCTCTGGTTCTCCAGCAGATTCCGCATTTCTGAGGTCCCCGTCCCCCTCCCCTCCCCATCTCATATCCCTGGCCCCCGTCTGACATAGCCAGCCCCCCCTCCCCTGCAGGGGGCAGAGGAGCGCTCAGGGCGCTGGGTAATTGCTTACGGGGTGGGGGGGGGTGGGGGGGGGAGGACCCTCTGGAGCCTTCACATAGAATCAGGATCCTGTCAGCAGCGTCCCACCCAGGCCCTCCTGGGTCACTGTTAACGCTTTCCTCTGAGCCCCTGGGGGATGAGTCTGTCAGAGAGAGTCAGCACCAGGCGCCCACAGCAGCCAGAGAAACGCAAAGGGCCCGAGGAGAGGAGGGAGCCATTCCGTTCAGCCCCCCCTCATCCCCCCCAAACCTTTGAGGAATGGCCCCTCCTTGTGGCAGCCTGCCCCGCCCCCACTCTCTCTCCCCCTGAGCTCATGGAAGGCAGAGGCCCCCCTGGGCGCGGGCTGGATGCTCCCACCTGAGACCCCACACCTGCCCTAGGCATTGCCACCCTCCCGAGGGGCTCTGTCCGCGCCCACGGGGAAAAACGCGGCTGTTACAATGGGGTTTCTGCTCGCCATTCCTTCCGAAAGGGCAAATCCCGGTCTTTGAATCTGTCCCCTTTACTTATTTATTCTTAAAAATATGTTTTTATTGATTTCAGAGAGGAAGGGAGGGGGAGAGAGACATCCATGATGAGAGAGAATCTTGGATCGGCTGCCTCCTGCACGCCCCCTACTGGGGATCAAGCCCACAACCCGGGCCTGTGCCCTTTACCCGAATTGACCTGTGACCTCCTGGTTCATGGGTCCATGTTCAGCCCCTGAGCCACGCCAGCCGGGCGCCCCCATTCTCAGTTGGTCTTTAGGACTTTCGCTGTCTGTGTGTGATGACGGGAACGAGAGAGCGGCTTGGCCTCTGCGTCACTTTCACAAAAGGGCCCACAGTTAGACTTTCGAGCTCGCCCCCTGACCAAGGCAGTGAGTCCACATAGGCGAGGCCCCTTCCCACAAGCCTCTTTGCTGCCAGCTGCCGGCAAGTTGTGATAAAACCATGCAGAGCCACGTAGCTGAGGGTCTACCCCCGGTGCCCTTGGGAGCCTGGCTCAGGGTCCGAGGCCACCCGGGGCGCGGAGAGAGGCCGTCCAGCCCTCCGGGGCGTACGTGTCACTCATGGAGCAGAGCTGGCTGGGCTCTGCGGATTCATGTCTTCAATCAGCTCTGGATTAATCTTGCGATCAGCGCCATGACGCTCTATTACCGCTGACCTGTGAACAGCACAGGTGTGAACTGTGTGGGTCCACATTGCTTTGTGCCATTTTATGCAGGGGACTTGAGCAGCCTCGGATTGTTGTGTCCACAGGTGGTCCTGGAACCAATCCCTGAAGGTTTTGGGGAGTCACAAGTTATCTGTGGCCCTGGCTGGTTTGGCCTAGTGATTAGAGCGTCGGCCTGAGGACCCAAGGGTCACAGGTTTGATCCCTAGTCAAGGGCATGCACCTTGTTTGCAGGTTCAATTCCAGGCCCTGGTGGGGGTGCATGCAGGAGGCAACCAATGGATATGTCTCTCTCACATTGATGTTTCTCTCTCTCTTTCCCCTCCCTCCCTCCCTTCCACTCTCTCTAAAAAATTAATGGGAAAAATATCCTCAGGTGAGAATGAACAACAACAAAGAGTTACATGTGGATTTTCGATGGAGTGGGGTGTTGGCGCTCCAATCCCTGTGCTGTTCAAGGGCCAACTGTAGTTCCTTGGTGTGTTTGTTAAAAGTATACGAGTATCTCTTCATTTTTCTAACCGCCTTTGGCCTTTATTCGCTTCGTTCAATATATCCGAACTCAACATGGCCTCATGTGGCCTCTCCTGGCCTCTCGGGGGCCTTGGGGGCTGTGCCTAACTGTCAGGGAGCCCAGCACCCGTCGCTCTCCAGTATGTCCTTTGAAGAACCAACTCTCAGCTCAGGAGGCTCAGGGAGGTGTGGACCTGGGCCCAGTTGGCCAATAAGAGCATCCGATGGTGCATGGGAGGGTCACGTGACCAGATCTCCCCATTGAGATTGGGTTTCAGAACTTCGTTTCAGTTGCCTGTGGAAGACTCTCCATGTGCTTCTCCGTTGGGACTGCTCAGGCCTTGGGCTCCTGGCAGCCATTCTGCCACCACGAGGCAGACGCCAGGCGAGAAAAAATCGAACACGGAAGAGCCAGAGCTGGGGAGGGGGAGGCACCAGCCATCGTGTCATGCGGTGAACGGAAGGCAGTGCTTAAGCCCGTGGAGCTGTCCTGCCAGCCGAATGGGAATTCTGGGAAAGGATGTGGAGGTCACAGTCCAATCCTCTCCTTACAGATGCGGAACCCAAGGCGCGGAGACCAGGGAGCTAGAAAGAGCCAGAGCCCGCGGAGGACCCAGGGCTCCTGGCCCTCGTGTCCGCAGGAGGCTGGGCTGCTGGCCCGGGTGGGGGGAGGGCTCCCAGGAAAAGCAGCCTGAACAGCTGAAATTCGGGCTTTTCATGAAACTCATTGGACTTCTTTTGAGCAGCTCCGATGCTCCAGCAGATAATGTGCTAAACGCTGGCCCAGGGTCGAGCATGTGCACGCTGCCGGGCATTCCAGGGGCAGCAGCGTGCACGGGCAGACTGGGGGTAGGAGCTCGTGGGCTGCTGAGCGGGGTGTGCAGGTGGCACGCTGCCCACCTCCACCAGGGCCTGGGACCGTGCACAGCGACATGGCGCTCTGGGCTCCGGGCGGGGCTGATCGGGAACGGCGTCAGCCCTGTGCACGGGGTGCAGAGGACGGCGCCTGCCCGTCCCCGCGGGCGCTGGCTCCGTCCCACGGGCACCCGTCTGTACGGTTCATTAGGTCTGATTCCCTGACTTTAGAAACGAGGAGCGAAGTGCCAGGGGCGCCCGAGGGGACGCGTCCGCCCGCTCAGTGCCAGGCTTTCTTCATGACGCTCGGCGACTGGGAAGAGCGGGATGGTGAGTGGGGAGGCCGGAGGGGACGTGATGGAAAGCAAACGCTGCGGCCAATTAGCTGAGACGTTACAGTCAGTGCGCCCCGGCTTGATGGGCTCATTAAGGCCCCGAGCTCCTTAACAGCTCCGGGGTGCGGTGGAGAGCGGGCGTGAGCTGTCTGCCTCGCACACGTGCCCACGGCGGCCCCCCCTGTGCAGGCTGCCCGTGTCTCTGAGCCCCCTCTCGCGTCCCCCTGATCCCCCCACCCCCATCTGCCCTCCTCGAGGGTCTGTGGCTTCTGCGGACGGTACCCCCTGAAGTTTTCCCCAAACACCCCACGGCCCCCCTGCCTGCTCAGACCCCTCCCCTTCAAGAGCTCAACCTGAAGGCTCAGGACTCAGTCGCCAGAGGCTGTGGGCGAATGTCTCCTGTCGCTGCCACTTGGTGCACATGTCATCACCGGGAGGCGGGAGAGGGCAAGGGAGGGCGAGGAGGGGCGAAGGGGACGAACAGGAGGGTCCCAGACCCCCCTCTCTGCCCCCCACCAAGCGATTCCTAAGTGCCGCAGCCACGAGAGCCGGGCCCCGGCAAGCAGCCCAGCCCGTGTGGGAGCCGGGTGTGGGCGCTGGGAGGAGGTGCGCCCGCTGACAGCTTGGCTCAGCTCCCTGGGCTGGTGCCACGCGCTCGCTCTCCGGCCAGTGCCCTGGGGACAGGCAGCCAGAGTCCCGGGTGACCTCCGTGCTGAGGAACGTTGGGGGAGAGCTCTGGCTTTTGCAGAATCACTGCTCACTGCGTGACCCGCTGCGGCTTATGTAAGGGTCCTTGCAGGAGCGGCTCCTTGCCACCGAGCAAACTCGCCTGCTGCCTGTGCCCGGCGGTGGCTGAGGGCCCAGCCCAGGCCCCTCGCACCAGGCCTTCCCACCCGCAGCCAGAGCCCTGGGAGCCCGCATTCCCAGGTTGAATGCAGGGTTCGGGGCCGCCACGCTTGCCCTTAAGCCCCGCGGCCCACCTGCCTCCCCCAGCTCCCCCCACGCAGCGTCTTTGCTTCCAGAGGCCTCCCCCCCCCCAATACTCAGTCTCCAAAACTGGGCCCAAAGAGAGCAAGCGGAAGTGGCCCCTCACTTCAGATTCCCGGCGACGTCAGTGTCTTTTCACCCAGACCCAGACCGTCTCTGAGATTCCCCTGGACTCCGGGGTCAAGGCCTGCGTCACGGCCCGGGGCCCCGTGGTCACAGCTCTCACTGAGCATCTTCTGTGGGGAGAGTCCTGGGCTTGTTGCTAGGAGACAAGCATCCTCGCCTTCCAGGAGCCCCAACGTCAGGTTTCCTGGCAGGTCAGGAGCGAGTGCCTGCTCTCAGGGGCCACTCCGTCGAGGAGGGAAGCTGGGAGACAGGAGGGTAGCAAGTCAGCCTCCTGCCTTTCCTCTCAGATCAACTTTCCTAAGAACGTTCCTTCCCGATGGCCTCATTCCACCCGCCCATAACTCTGTGAGCAGTCGGGGGACCGAGGGTCAGAGGCCAGGGTCTCTCCGAGGTCACACACCCACTGTGAGAATTTAAAAATATGTATTTTTACTTATTTCAGAGAGGAAGGGAGAGGGAGAGAGAGAGAACATCAGTGATGAGAGAGAATCATGGGTCGGCTGCCTCCTGCACACCCCACACTGGGGATGGAGCCTGCAACCGGGCCTGTGTCCTGACCGGGAATCAAACCGTGACCTCCTGGTTCCTAGGTCGATGCTCAACCACTGAGCCACGCTGACCACGTGTGAGAATCTTTTAAAAAAAATTATTGCTGAGAGAGAGAAAGAGAAACGTTGATTTGTTGTTCCACTTACTTATGTTGGTTGATTCTTGTATGTGCCCTGACCAGGGATCGAACCTGCAACCTTGGTGTATCAGGACGATGCTCTAACCGACTGAGCTACTGGCCAGGGCTCGCCCACTGTGGGAATCAACACCGAGACAAATCAAATGTATTTGCCTGGCCCCCGTGTCTGCTTCCCTTCCATGGCTCAGTGCTTCACCGGATAGGTTGTGAACGACACAGTCATCGGAGGTGTTTGGGGGAGAGAGAGAGAGAGAGAAAGAGAGAGAGAGTGAGCGAGCACCAGCCTTAGGCCGGGGTAGTCCAGGAAGGCTTCTTGAAAGAGGTGGGCTTGGCTGGGCCCAGACAAAGGAGAGACTGTGGCCAGGCAGCGGGGAGACGCCTCTCAAGGTCGCTCCCGGCCAAGGTCGCTCAGGTTCTGTGGGATCCATATGCCATCCTCACCCCTGTCTGCACCTCTCACCAGGGACCCGGGGCTGGAAATTAAAAAGCCGTCATGTGCCGAGCGAGGCAGCGCTGGGGCCTGGGGCCGGCCGCCGGGACCATGCTTGACGGGGCCTGTTCACAGCCTGCCTGGCGGCCGGACGGGAGAGGCCGTGCCATCTGGCTGCCGAGCCAACAGGGCCGAGGAAGGACGCGGGGGCCCGCGGGGGTCACTGTCACTCAGGCTGGCCCGGAAGCTGCGCGGGGACCTCGCTTCCCGCCGCTTCTCTCCCGCCGCTCCCCGACTCCCATCCCGGCCCCGGCCCAGGGGGATCCGAGCGCGGAGGAGGAGGAGGGGGGAGGGAGGCACCCCGAGACGGTTTCCTCCACGAGTGAGATGTGCCTCTGGCTTTTGCTGTGACCTTCCTGCCATGGAGGTGGCTGCATGTCTGCTCAGGGCCAGGCGCTGTGTCCGCGCTGGGGGTGCGGAGAGGAACCAGCCACGGCCCCCCCTTTGTAGGAGGCCGGCTCCGGTGTGCGAGTCTATGACGGGACTTTGACCCGGCTTGTTTCTCGTTCGAGCGCTGAGCCATGCTGGCCAGGCAAGCGGTGTTTCTTTTTCAGCTGAGAATTCCAGGTGTACCGGTTAATAGTGCGGGTACCGGTTAAAAATGCGGATACTGGTTAAAAATGCGGATACCGGTTACTAGTGCGGATTGATCCCTTACCGGTTAATAGTGCGGGTACCGGTTAATAATGCGGATTGATCCCTTACCGGTTAATAGTGCGGGTACCGGTTAATAATGCGGATTGAGCCCTTACCGGTTAATAGTGCGGGTACCGGTTAATAATGCGGATTGAGCCCTTACCGGTTAATAGTGCGGGTACCGGTTAATAATGCGGATTGAGCCCTTACCGGTTAATAGTGCGGGTACCGGTTAATAATGCGGATTGAGCCCTTACCGGTTAATAGTGCGGGTACCGGTTAATAATGCGGATTGAGCCCTTACCGGTTAATAGTGCGGGTACCGGTTAATAATGCGGATTGAGCCCTTACCGGTTAATAGTGCGGGTACCGGTTAATAATGCGGATTGAGCCCTTACCGGTTAATAGTGCGGGTACCGGTTAATAATGCGGATTGAGCCCTTACCGGTTATTGATCCCTTACCGGTTAATAGTGCGGATTTTGTAATCAAAGAAAACATGGTAATTTCAAGAGAAACATCAAAAGTGCTTTATTCAAAGTCATGTCCATCGCTAGCTACACATTCCCCCCATCTTTCAGGTGATTTGTGGAGACCGTCCCAATAGAACTTCTCTTGTTTTGAGGCAGACCGTTCAGAGACCCAATTTCCCACTTCTTCGTACATTGTGAAGTGCTGCTCAGAAAGTGCGTGTGCCATCGATCGGAACGAGTGGTCATCTGAGGGAGCGAGGTCTGGTGAATAGGGCGGGTGGGTTCATACTTCCCAGGCAAGATCTTTTCACGTGTCTTAACTGGTTTTGAAGTGTGTGATGGTGCGTCATCATGAAGCAAAATTACTTTGCTGGGTCTTCTGGCCCATTCTGGTGGTTTTATGATCAAAGCGTGGTTCACATTGATTATTTGTTGTCGGTAGCAATCAGTAATCACGGTCTCACCTGGTGTTAGAAGCTCCTAATACACCACACCTTCCTGATCCCACCGAACGCAGAGCGTTGTCTTCTTTCCGAAGCCATTTGGCCTTGCAGTCGATGTTGATGGTTGACCTGGGTCAACCCATGATTTTGTGCGTTTGGGATTCTCAACATAAATCCACTTTTCATCGCCAGTCACAATTCGATGCAAAAAAGACTTTCTTTTGTGCCGTTGAAGCAACATTTTACTGATGACTTTTCGTTTTCCATTTGTCTTTCATTCAGTTGCTGTGGCACCCTTTTTCCTTCCTTTACAATCTTTCCCATTGCTTGTAAACGATCGGAGATTGCTTGCTGAGCAACGTTTAATCTTTCTGCAGGCTGTTTCTGAGTTTGACACGCATCTTCACCCAGTAATGCTTGTCATTGTTGGTCTTCAAACTTTTTCGGTTGACCTGGACGCTCTTTGTCTTTCACATCGAAAGCATCACTTTTAAAGCGTTTAAACCGGCGTTCACAAGCATCTTGAGATGGAGCATGTTCACCATAAGCTTCCTGAAGTATACGATAACTTTTTCTTCAAAATAATGAATTAAAACTTCCCACAAATGCTCTTTGTTTTGGCACAAAATTCGGCATTTTTAAGCGTAAAAATATTTATGATGTTAACACCTTCAGAAAATTTGACATATGAAGTTTTGAAGCTTGTTGTCAATACAACAAAATAGCATACACATCGAATCGCATGTATATCAACATAGGTGTAACTCCATCTATTGAAAAAAATCTGCATTATTAACCGGTACATCTGGTATTTAAAAAAGTAAACTTCAAAGTGGATGGGAGAGGGTGTGACTGTCCAGATGTGTAGGTCTTGCTCTCTCTCCTCATCCAGTGGGTACTTCACATCTGATGCTGCTCCCCCCCCCCCCCCCCGCCCCGGCAGACCCCGCCCCCCTGTCCCACAAGGTGACTCGACTGGGCTGTCCCTGGGCTGCAAAGGAGCAGCCACAATTGCTCAGGAAAAGGGATTACAGTTTTACCTCCTTGTTCTGTTCAATAAAACATTAGTGCCTCAGCATTTTTATTTAACAATAGGCAACCTTAGGCCAGTAATTATGCAACAATTACAATCATAGAAACTGTCCCCTGCTGCTCACCTAGAAACACGCATATATTAAACCGAGACGAACCCTCCAAGAGGCAGGCAGCGAAGCCCCCTCGTTTTTAATGTCCCCGCAGTGCACCATGGGAAGCTAATAACTCACCCTCTAATTAGGGTCCCTTCTGCTGCTGTTGGCGCAAGGACAGACAAAGAGGAGGCTCTTCCTTACAAAGTCGCCCTGGCAATCTTTAACTGCCGGCTGCTCTGCGGGTCGGCCGGGCGGAGCAGCTGAAATGGGGTGTGCGATTGGAGGGGGGGCAGGAGCCTATCTGGCCCTGACTGGGTGTTCTGGCTCTGATGAGCTCAGGCCAGTGCCCTCCAGTGCACCCCGAGCCCCCTCCCTAGGGAGCCATGCCTGATTTCTTCTCAATATGGGGTGGCAGGGGTGGCAGGGGTGGGTGGCCCCCTTGGTAGAGCAGGTGGAACCTGAAGAAACCTCAGCCCCTGTGAGGGCTGCAAAGCAGGGGGCTCCCCAGGCGGGGCTGGCTGGAAGGTGGGGGCAGTCAGCGGGCAGTGATGGAGGGGCTCCCCAAGGGGTAAACAGCCTGGTTCTCAGACCCTGGCTCTTCTGCACACAGCCCTCCAGGCTTCCTAATGGCCACGGCATCCCTTCTGGCCACCCCTGGCCACCCCTGTCCACACACAGATGAAAAAAGCCAAAACCCAGGTCAGGGAACAGTCATCAGGGGTGACAAAGGTCTTCTTTCTTTCTTTCTTTCTTTCTTTCTTTCTTTCTTTCTTTCTTTCTTTCTTCTCTCTCTCTCTCTCTCTCTCTCTCTCTCTCTCTCTCTCTCTCTCTCTCTCTCTTTCTTTCTTTCTCCTTCCTTCCTTCCTTCTTTCCTTCCTTCCTTCCTTCCTTCCTTCCTTCCTTCCTTCCTTCCTTCCTTCCTTCCCTTCTTTCTTTCTTAGAATATTTTTTTTTAATTGATTTCAGAGAGGAAGGGAGAGGGAGAGAGAGAGAGAAACATCAGTGATGAGAGAGAATCATTGACCAGCTGCCTCCTGCACACCCCACACTGGGGATCGAATCCACAACCCAGGCATGTGCCCTGACCAGGAATTGAACCCTGACCTCCTGGTTCATAGGTTGATGCTCAACCACGGAGCCACGCCGGCCGGGCACAAACTAAGGTTTTCACTGGCTCCAGTGTCAAGGGCAATAGGGGGTGGTGGGGAGTGCGGTGGACTGAGCGCACACACCTGCTGGCTGATGAGTAGCACACAGAACACGGGCCTGTGTGGCTAGATCTTCGGATTTGCTAGGAAGCCAGAAATCTAGATATTTTTTAAGGTAAAAATCTTCTGAAGGAAATGTTTTTAGTTGCCCAGAACGACACGATTGTGTATTATTTTAAAGTACCATGTGCTTCTCCGAGGCAGACATAGCTGCGCCCCTTTGGTGTGGGGCTTCTGGGTGGCGGGCCAGCATCTGTGGGCCACCAAGCCGAGCGACATGGCTTCTCTGTGACCATTAGCTGGCCGCCCCCGCACCTGCCCGGTGTGGCCGGCAGGGGGACCGGGCTGGGAGGGCGTGGAGCGGCGGGTGCAATTAGGCAGCCGGTTCAGCTCCCGGTTAAGAAGAGGGACCGTTTTCCTCTCCATCACCCGCTCATTAAGCTGCCCCCGTGACAGCTGGAGCCTCCGCAAGACGGGCCGGAGCCAGACTGCCTTCCCTCCAGCGCCAAGTGAGGGCACCTACGCCTTGGCCCCCGCTTCTCGGTGACCTGAGGTGCCAGCGCAGCAGCGAGCTGAGTCATGAACTCCGGGGGCGTTTGTGCTGGCTTTCGGGGGGGGGGGAGCCCTCCTGTGCCCAGGGAGCTGGTCCTGCCCGGGGGCGTGGGTCAGGGGAACTGAGTTCACAGGTCAGAGCTGCTTGGCTTGAAAAGGGGGAGAAGCCCAGGCTAATGTCGGAGCACCCGCGGCTGCCGAGGCCTTCTGGCCACCAGCCTTGGCCACGTCACTGCTCTGACCGCAGCCCCACTGTTCCCCACACGGGCGTCTGGGTCATCAGCCGGCTGGGCCGATCCGGGACAGGGCTGGCAGGAGCCTCAGCGAGCCAGGTGAAGGTTGGGGAGACCCCCAAAGGGCCTTTCTTGAGCCCCAGGAGCCAGAGGGTTGGAATATCTTTTTCTTTTTAAATATATTTTTATTTATTTTTTACAGAGAGGAAGGGAGAGAGATAGAGAGTCAGAAACATTGATGAGAGAAAAACATCGACCAGCTGCCTCCTGCACACCTCCCACTGGGGATGTGCCCGCAACCAAGGTACATGCCCTCGACCAGAATCGAACCTGGGACCCTTCAGTCCGCAGGCCAACGCTCTATCCACTGAGCCAAACCGGTCTTGGTGGGTTGGAATATCTTGAACGCATGTGTCTCAGCTACAGGGAGCGAGCCCAGGGACTCCCTAGCTAAGGAGAATGCCTTTTATTTGACCCTTTTGTTTTTCTCAAACAGCATGAACACACCCAGTCCAGGAGCTCTCCTCCGGGCGGGGGGTGGGGGGGGGAGGAGTGTGTGTGGAGGGGAGTCTGTGCCCCCAGGGGGGCGGTGGTGGCAGGGCAGCTGCAGGAACTGGGTGGGAGGAGGACCCCCTGGGGGCTCTGGGGGTGATCTTGGGGCGGAAGCTGAGCGCTCTGTTCCCGGGGAGCAGGTTGTTTTGTCTCTGTATACGTTCTGGATTTTTAAGCATTAAAATCTGTTTTACAGATTTTTTATTTTTTTTTTTTACTTTAAAAATATATTTTTATTGATTTCAGAGAGGAAGGGGGAGGGGAGAGAGAGAGAAACATCAATGATGAGAGAGAATCATGGATCGGCTGCCTCCTGCACGCCCCCTACTGGGGATCGAACCTGCAACCCAGGCCTGTGCCCTGACCGGGAATCGAACCGTGACCTCCTGGTTCCTAGGTCAACACTCAACCCCTGAGCCACACCGGCCAGGTGCACCTCCGGCTTAGAAAGACGGGCGCGAGCCCTGCAGTCAGAAGGCTGGGGCGTGAGTCCTGTCTAGCGCCCTTCTCACCTCCACCCTCAGGCTGTCATCGTAAGTCGAGCTCCAACACGCACTCCCCTGGAAGGTTGTCCGGGGGTCAAATGAGCCTCCGGGCCTGCGGTCCTCCGCGAGCTCGGGGCTTGTGGGCACATGGTGGCCGTCGCTCTCGCAGACCCACCGAGTCGCCGGCCCGGCCCGGCCCTGAGAATCCCTCACGCTCAGGGTCACACGGGACGGCTTAGCCAGGAGCCCGTGCTTGCTGATCCGACACCTGGCTTCTCCTTCCTGCAGGTTGTTTGTGGGTGATGAAATTATTGCAAATTAGTTCTACTCGTCGGATAATAAATGTCATTAGCATGACTAATCGCACACCCATACAACCCACTCCCCCGCCCCCCGCATGTGCGCGCCCCACGCTGATAAATGCCGGCTGACGCAGAGGCCTTGTTAGGGCTGATGAATGGAGTGGGTGTGCGTGTGCGGGTTATGCTCTGCTCCCTCCCTCGACGGAAAGACCTTCGGGGAGCGGCCAGACGCCAGGACGGAGGTGTCCGTCCTGGCGCTGGCCCTGCTCACTGGGCGTAGCCTCCAGGCCTTCCTGTTTCTTCTGTCGTTGTTGTTACGTAGCGACTACGAGGACCACCATCTGCCGAAGTCGCACTGTATCAGGCACCGTGTCAGACCCTTCAGACTCATTATTTATTCACGGTGCATTGCTTCCTTGATTCCTTCCGGAAACCTTACGCCGTGGGCATTGCTATTATGGTTCCCAACGTAAAGAAAGAGACACAGAGGAGGCAAGAGACTTGCCCACGTCGCCCATGAGGGCGTGGCAGAGCCAAGCTGTGCGCCTGGCTCAGGAGCTGACGCTCACGGCACTGCCTGCAGGGCCCGGTTGGCCGGCGTGGAGAGAGGCCGAGCTAGACCCGCTGGGCGGGGAGACCCGGGCCTCTCAGCGGCTGGATGAGGGAGGGAGACGACACGTGTCCTCCGGCTGTCGGTGAGGTGGGGGTGGCCATGGTGTCGGCGGGGGGCACGTGGCCACGGCGGGCGGTGGCAGTGGAGGAAGGGAGGGTGGGCTGTGCGGAGAGGAGGGCGTTCTGATGAGAAGACCTGTGCCCCGGGCGCCCTCCCCCTCCCGCCTCCTGCTGGCCTCAGACGTGCCACCGACCTGTCTGGACCTCAGTTTTCTCATCACAGGGCTGCGCTGAGGACCCGGTGAGATGGAGGCGATTGAGGCGGTGAAAGCAATTTGCAAGCTGTGGAGTGATTTCCATATGCGAGGGCCTATTTTTAACCTTCCCGCGCGGGCCGCTGTGCGAGGACAGCCAGACCTCGACACCTAAAGCCTGGAGTTCCAGTCCAGTGGAGACTCTCCTTCCAGCTTCTCTGGCGGGGGGGGGGGGGGGGGGGGGGGAGGGGGGGGATGCAGGCGGTGGTCCGAGCTGCTGTGAGGGTGTCTGTTCCGGAGAGACCTCACCCCAGGGACTTCCTAGGACGTTATGAAGATGACTGTTCTGTGCTTCCCACAGAGAAGGCACCTTTTTAAAAATATTTATATATTTTTATTGATTTCAGGGAGGAAGGGAGAGCGAGAGAGACAGAAATATCCATGATGAGACAGAGTCATGGATGGGCTGCCTCCTGCACCCCCCCTACTGGGGATCAAGCTGCACCCCAGGCACGTGGCCTGACCAGGATCGAACCCGGACCCTTCAGTCCGCAGGCCGACGCTCTATTCATTGAGCCAAACCGGCCGGGGCGAGCTACTCGTTATTTTAAAGTTGATTTTCAATGACACTTCTGCCCAGAGCCAAAGGCTGCTTTCCGGTGTGCACGGCCTCAATGCCGTTGCCGAACCCAAGGCCGCGTGCTGCAGGGATGGCGTCGGCTGCGGCCCGATGCCCCAGATCTGGGCCCTGCACTCAGCTCTGGTCCGTCTGTCCAGGAGGCCTGGACTTGGCCTTTACCTGTTTTTGGTCTTTCTCTGCGCCCTTTACCCCTGACCTCTGACCTCTCAGGAAGGCCTGATAGGAAGCCTGCCCCAAACTGAGCTCTACTCACGTCCTGTTCAATGGCCCGTGAGTGGCTCCACGTACGTGGCCCCATCCCTCTGTCCGGCCGCATCTCCTTATGCTTCCTTCACGGGGAGCATCCCCCAGGCCAGTGGTCGGCAAACTCATTAGTCAACAGAGCCAAATGTCAACAGCACGACGATTGGAATTTCTTTTGAGAGCCAAATATTTTAAACTTAAACTATATCGGTGGGTACATTGTTATTAACTTAATTAGGGTGCTCCTAAGGCTTAGGAAGAGCCACACTCAAGGGGCCAAAGAGCCGCATGTGGCTCGCGAGCCGCAGTTTGCCGACCACGGCCCGTGGCACCTGCCTTTCCTAGGTGTCCAAGGGCCCCTCTCTCTGTCCCTTTTCACCTCCTGAAATCCAGGCTCTGTCCGCGTGTTAAGGCGGGGACTAGGTTCCACCTCCCGGGACGTTTTCCTCGACCTCTTTCTGGGAGTCATCGCTTGCTCCTCTGCGCCCCCGTGACGTGTTGGGGGTGTTCAGGACACAGTTGCCCGGCCGGTGTGGCTCAGTGGTTGAGCGTCGCCCCATGCACCAAGAGGTCACTGGTTCGGTTCCCGGCCAGGACACGTGCCCATGTGGTGGGCTTGATCCCCAGCAGGGGGCGTGCAGGAGGCAGCCGCATCATCGCTGTTTCTCTCTCTACTTCTCCCTTCCTCTTTCGCTAAAAATAAATAAAAACGTATTTTGAAAAAGAGTATAGTGAAGGGTGAAGCCTTTGGAATTGGCTTAGAATCAATGCCAGTTCCATCATTTATTGGCTGTGTGACCTTTAAAAAAAATAGTTTTTATTGATTTCAGAGAGGACAGGAGAGGGAGAGAGATATAGAAGCATCAATGATGAGAGAATCATGGATCGTCTGCCTCCCGCACACCCCACACTGGGGGGTCGAGCCCACCACCCAGGCATGTCCCCTGACCAGGAATCAAACCGTGGCCTCCTGGTTCATAGGTTGACGCTCAACAACTGAGCCCTGCCAACCGGTGGCTTATAACGCATTCTCTCCTCCCTCTGTTTTTTTATTCTTCTTATTCCGACTGCAGCCTGAACCACCTTTAAAAAGTAAATTCATACTCAGCGATGTTCTGTTTGAAACGAGCCGGGAGACGCCGGGCTTCTGACACTCGGCGCCCGCCCGCCCGCCTCTCCCTACGGCGGTCCCAGAAGCACGTCTTCAGGTCCCCGGGTCCCTTCAGGCCCTGGACGCGGACACCCCTGGCTCCTCGGCTCCTCCCGCCTTTACGCCTCAGCGTCCTGAGAGGAACCCCAGCGCTTTAATTAAAGTCATTTCAACGAACCCGCATTAACTGTGATGGATGCCCCCGCCGGAGAGTAAGTGCATTAACGCCATAATTATCTGTGGAGGATGTTTTATTGATCCTGCAATGATATTTCCGTCAGTTTGTATTATTTAGTTTCTGACTTACATCAGGAAGAAATGGCAATTGGTGGGGAAATTAATCATCTCAATCCAATTGCCATCGACGCGCCTGCACGCAAACGCCCAGCGCGGCCTCGCTGTGTCTCCCGGGCCGGCGCTGGTGCGACGCTGACGGGTGATGCGGGCGAGGCGCAGGCTTCGGTTCGCAGTCTCCGGGCGCCAGGGGGCATGTCCTGCTGCCCTGGGAACTCGGGGAAAGTCTTGCCTCCGGCCCAGCCTTCTGGAACCCGAGCTGGAGGTGGTGGGCCAATAGGTAACTACAGGGCAGGGCCCATCTGTAGGCGGCCAGCTCCCGGGTCCTTGGGGTTCCCCGGGCGCCCCTGCTCCCGGCCCCTGGACTCCTGGTCTCCGAGGGGCAGCGGGGAAGGTCTGGGAGGCCCTTGGCATGGAGTCTGTCCCGGGGAGGACTCTCCGGGTGCGATGGCAGCAAACCCGCTGCAAACAGGCGTGTGGCTCTGGTCATGGAACTGTCCGAGGAGGATGTGCTTTCAACGGGGCTGGGTCTGAGCTCGAGCGATGCCCAGGCCTGGCCTCTCGGGCTCAGGCTGGTTTTCCTTCACACCCCGCCTCGTTTCCTCGTTCTGGGGGGTCAAGAAAGGGACAGCCGGCCGGCCGGCGGGGCTCAGTGGGTGAGCGTCGATGTATGCACCGGGAGGTCATGGTTCGATTCCCGGTCAGGGCACATGTCCAGGTTGCAGGCTCCATCCCCAGTAGGGGGTGTGCAGGAGGCAGCCGATCCATGATTCATTCTCTCTCATCACGGATGTCTCTCTCTCCCTCTCCCTTCCTCTCTGAAACCAATAAAAATATATTTTAAAAAAAGAAAAAGAAAAAGAAAAAGGAGCAGGGCCTGGAAGGAGAAAGGCGAGACTGAAAGCCATTCTCTCCGGAGCCCTCCATTCTGATGTGGGCGAGGCCCTGACCACGCCCTCCCCGCCCCCCACACACCCCAGCTGCACCGGGAGGCCCATGAGGGAGCCCAGGCGAGACCTCGGGGCCGAGGGCAGGGCCTGAGCAGCGGGAGCACCACTGACTCCTCTTTGATGTGGCCCCGGATGAATTATTTACGGGCACTTGCTCTTCATCTACTGTCCAACAATTAGTGGTGGCGCGACGCAGCCCATCATCTTCTGGAAATGTGTCTGTGTGAGGGGGCTCTTAATTGCAGCGTCAATCAGATGCCCACGAGCCCGGGCCCCGCCGGGGGACTGAGGCCGGCGAATGGAGTCACGGGAGCTCTGACTCTAATTTAGAGGCGAAGGGACACGGGGAGGACGCGGCCCCTTTATGCTTTCCTCCCCTTTTGGAGCCAATGGCCTGTGATGTCATAGATCCCGCCAGGAGGCAGTGGCGGGACAGAGCGATCGGGTGTCCCCCCCAAATGTATACACACTTCACAGCGGACAGCTCAGTGGATGCTTCTTTCATCCCAGATTTAACCCATTGAAACGAACAATTATTCAAAGTGTGTGCCCGGCTGGCGTGGCTCAGTGGTTGAGCGTTGACCCAGGAACCAAGAGGTCACCGGTTTGATTCCCAGTCGGGGCACAGGCCTGGGTGGTGGGCTCAATCCCCAGCGGGAGGCAGCTGATTGATGTTTCTATCTCTATCCATCTCCCTCTCTCTAAAAAAAAAAAATTATTCAAAGTGTGTATACATTTTGGGGGTGCACCCTATATAATGGCAGTAGCTTGACCTCACTTAATTGGTGACATCTACGGCAGGAGCGACGGAGAGCCCCATCTCCTCTGCTGGAATGCTCTCCCCCTAGAACCTTGCTTGGCTCACTCTTCTTCAATCCAAACCCCAATCCGATGGTGCCGCCGGGGAAGGCTTTCTGCATTCCTGACCCCCTCTCCCGGCCCCTCCGCGCTACGGGGCCCCCTGGGCACCTCTCAGAGCTCCCAGAGGAGGGATTTTCCAGCCCAGGTTGGCCAGGGAGCCATCTGACAGCGTAGAGTCACAGACATCAGCCCTCAGCAGCGGAGTGGACAGCGTCCTTTTAAGAACTGGCCCGGAGCCTCTGGTAAAATGCGGTGAGCGATCAGAGCTCCCTGCGCCGTCGTTAGGGGAAAATCGCTTTTGAAAAGCTCAGCGCAGGTCCTGCTTCTCCATGCTTGACAACCGGCTGAACCATTTGCTTAAAATACATGGACGGGAACGGAAAGTGGCTACGTAAGGGGAATGGAACCGATGCACGGGCAACACGTCTCCGCCTCGAAGGGTCCGGCGCCGGTGGAGGGGGCTTCGTGGGCGGGAGGGAGGGGCTCCCGCGGCGTCTCCTCCCCACGATTTCCGGGGCATCGGCCAACTTCCGGCGCAAACGGGTTCGATCCACCCTGAGGCTGGACCAGGCCCGCGGTCTCCGGTTTGTCAGGTTCCCAAACACGAGCCGAGCGAGTGACCGGCTCCGCGGGCCGTCTTTGTTAAGCCCGTGCCGTGCCGATCGGTGATGCCGGGCCTGTCAGCGGCCTTTTAACACCGTCGGTGTCCCCTGCGTCCCCTCCCCGGAGAGAACGCGCGGCTCTGAACACGCAGGGACAGGATGTCCCCGAGGTCAGTGACAAGGTCAGTCCCCATGGCCCTGGCCCGGGATTCCGGCGGCAGCTCCGGAGAGCGGCTCCGCACGGGGACGCGGCTTCGCAGACCTGGGGGCCCCTCCGGCCGTGGAGGGGGCGGGCGGACGCTGGGTGCCGGGGCCAACGGGACAGTCGCTGCAGGCTCGGCGCCCGCCTGGCCACCACGGCGGTTCCCTTCATGACCTAGCGCCGGGCCCTGGCACGGGACACGTGGACGCAACCCACCTGGATTCGGCCCGTTCTCTCCGGGGGCCAAACCCTCAGCCTATCGGTGCCCCGACAAGGTTCCCAACCGACCGAGCCCCCCGCCCCAGGGCTCTCCTCTCCTTTCCTGCCCCTTTTCCTCGTTTCCTCCACTCACGGTCTCTCTGGCTTTCACGGAATTCCAGAGCAAACGTGGCCTCAGAGCTGCTGGTGCCGGAGCAAACCCCGGTGGCCTGGGGGCGGGGGTCACGCGGTACCTAAAGCGGGCAGGGCGGGCGGGCGCTCAGGCCTGGGGAGCTGCGGGCCCGGCGGGAGCTGGGAAAACCATGCAGTGGCCCGGCTCTGTCCCCGCCCGTCTCCACACAGGGACCCCCGGGAGACCCTCGCCGGCCCCCCTGCCAGGGCACAGCCCAGACCCCAAAAGTGTCCCGCTCCCCATCCTCGCTGAGAAGGGCTGACGCCCCCCGCCCCCAGCCCTGCACCCACCCCGGCCACTCGAGGGGTCATGGCTCCTTTCGGGACCTCAGGTCCCTCCTCTGTGAGACGGGCGGAAAGCAAGGATTCCACCTGCTCTGGGGACCAGGAAGCCCCCCGGGTTTGACGGCCTTGGGGGGTGGCACACGCCTGGCCTCTGGGGCCCCTCCTGGCCGCGGGGCCCCCGACTGTGTCCGGAACCAAACGGGGGGAGCCCACGGCTGGGGGGCGGCCCGGATGCTGTGCGGCGCTGGCCACGGTGCTGGGTTATTAATATTCATTTCAGTTTATCCCCCGGTTCAGCAGAAATATGACAACGCCATCGCGGATAATGCAATCACCCACACTTTCTGCTGCTCACAGCAGGCTTTCGGGGGCACCGGCCTGCCCCCGCCTCCCCGCGCTGATTGAGTTACACGTCCACGGGAGGGGCCAGCTCCGCGCTATCGATCGGCGTGTAGTACATCCATTGGCGTGGCCTCCGGACCTGTTTTTTCAGAGGGTCAGCGACTGCTCACGGTCAGCTGGTGCAAGGGGAGTCTTTGCAGAACAAGCGACTGTCATTTCAAAGGTCTCGGGCGGGTGCTGGTGTTGGGGGGCCCGCAGCCCTGTTGTCGTTGGGGAGCCGGCCCTGTCCTCCCTGCTCCACTCCCCCAATCCACCTGCCACTGAACCTTCACACCGCGACCCGTGCCCTTTTCTGGCTTCTGAGGCACCGCACGGCTCATCTCAGCGCTTGTTTTAAATCCTCACTTCAGGGTGTCTTCCCTGATTTTTATTTATTTATTTATTTACTTTTAAACATTTAGAAATTAAAAAAAAATGTTAATTGATGTCAGAGAGGAAGGGAGAGGGAGAGAAAGAGATAGAAACATCCATGATGAGAGAGAATCAGGGATCGGCTGCCTCCTGCACGCCCCCCTCCTGGGGATGGAGCCCACAACCTGGGGCATGTGCTCTTGACCGGAATTGAACCCGGGACCCTTCAGTCCACAGGCTGATGCTCTATCCATTGAGCCAAACTGGCTAGGACTAGTCACTGATTTTTAGAGAGAGAGAGAGAGAAACATTGATGTGAGAAATAAACATCATTGGTCGCCTCCCACACGCACCCCGACTGGGGGATCAAATCTGTAACTTAAGCGTGTACCCACCGGGAATTGAACACGCAGCCCTTTTGTGTATGGGAAGGTGCTCCCACCAACTGAGCCACCCAGCCAGGGCCCATCTACGCATTTTTATAAGAGAAGGGACTCAGTCCCGGGTTATGTTGTTGTTGCTTTAAATTCCTTCCCTGCTCTTCCCTTTACTATCTCTCCACGACCCTGAGATGGAAAAATCAAAAACCCCACAAACTTACCATAGAATTACTGTCTGGGACCCAGAAAGGCCAGGAGCCCCTGCCTGCTTTCCCCTCCCTGGCCAGTGGCTCTGGGTCAGTTGCCACCATCAGCTTCTCCGGGCACCTCTGGCTTTCATTTTCTCCCCTCCAACATTATCTGTTGGTTCAATTCGTCCCAAAATAGCCTGGCCCAGCCATCCCATAATACCCTGCCCTGTGGCACTCCGAGCCCCTCCTCCCTGCCCATCCTCTCCTTTAATAAGGCACCGGCACCAGCAATGCCTGGCCTCCGGTTCAGGAGCCGGCTGCCTCCAGGGTGACCCCAGGTCCTGGCCGATAACTCCCCCCCCCCCGCCCCACGCCCTGGAGCTGTCAGCCCAGACAGTGGGCAGCTCGGCCTGGTCCTCCGGCCTCTGAGAGGGGACCTGGAGATGCCCGAGTTATCTCCACCCCCACCCCCGCCCCCACCCTCTCCCCAACGCCCGAGGGGTCACCCGCTGACCTTGAGGATGCAGCAGGGGCCTGTCTGTGCTTTGCTGTGAGGGACCCAGAAGCCAAAGGCGTGCCCCGCTTGTTCCTGTGACAGACGGGGAGCCTGGTCACCGAAGACGGGGTGAGGGGCCCGCTCGCTCCCCGTGGAGGGGTGACGGTTCGGCAGGCCTTGCTGAGGACTCACGGCCACTGGGGGAGGGTTGGGGCGGTGGAGGGGGGCGACACGCTGATCCCCGGCCGCTCTCCAGGGTCCCTCTGGCTCACGGGCGCTGCTTCTGTGCCCCTGAACGGGCCGCCCATTTTTCCTCCTTAGCCCCGTCCCGGCGCCGGCCCAGGCCCGATTGAGACGTGCGCGTATGACAGCGTTTCCATGAAGACAGATCGCTCCTCTGCAAGGTCAGCGCTCCCGCGGGCCGGGCTCTTTGGCAAGTGATTCGTCAAACAGGGCAGCGGGCAGCGTCGGAACCTTCCGGAGGATCGCTGGGCCCTGTGGACCCGGTCTCCCTCCTTCCTCTGTCCGTCTGGGCTCCCCCGGGGGCCCCCAACACAGAGGGATGGCTTGGCGCCATTTGGACACGATGGCGGGGACCCAGAAGGCGAAGCAAATCCTTTGCAGAAACTGGCCGTTTCCCAGTCTCGGTGCAGCCGTGGCCCCTCGTGCGGTTTGAGAAAGCGGAACAGCAAAGCCCGGCGCCGGCCGCTCAGCTCCCCTACACCGCGGGCCGTCCGGTCTCACCCTCCGGGCCCACAGCTCGGCCGGGCTTTATTCCCGTGCCCACTGAGCTCACCGAGCCCCTGTGTGAGCCGGCCCGGCCCTGCCCGCCCGGAGCGCACTATTCAGAGGCGAGAGCAGTGACCACAGGGGAAGCTGTTAGGAAGATCACCCTGATGGGTGCCTCTAAAGGACCCGCAGGGACCCGCCTCGGTGCTCACGCCGCCGGCCACGCTCCCCCTCCCACTCGCACGTCCAAGTGGCGGCTTCCAATGGGCACTCCTTCCTGGGATTCTCGCACTTCACCTCAGGCTTCAAAGCTGATCCCCCCCGCCCCCCGCCCCCACCACCCCCCCGCCGGTGTTCTGAGAACTGGACTCCCCAGGAAACGCCCACACTCAGTTATTTAGACCAAAATCCCCCCCCCCCCAGGAGGCAGCATTCGGATGTTGGGCGCGGCTCCCTGCGCCCCACCCACCCGCTCCCCACGGGCTCTGCGTCTGACTCACAGCGGGGACATATGCGGGCGTTCACAGGCGGTGTGGGTCCCTCGCAGAGTGCGGGCTGGGGGCAGGTTTATGCTGCTGCCACACAGGCTGGCAGCGACATGGCTCCCCCCACGGAGCAGGACGGAAATTTCCCCCCAAGTCCACGGAGCCAAGCTGTTTGGTGCAATTATCTCCCCCGAGCTGCGCAGCCAGCAGGGAGGGAGGCTGCTCACGCCCCACCCCACTCCCGCCCTTCCCAGTGGAATCCCAGCTCCCTCTCTCCGAGGGACATGGGGTCTCGGTGAGTCACCCCAGACTCCCTCCCTCAACCCCAAGTCCTACTGGTTCTTTCGCTTGCCTATGCTTCCTCCTCCTCCTCATGATGATTATTATTTTTTATAGATTTCAGAGAGAGGAAGGGAGAAGGGGAGAGAGAAACATCAATGATGAGAGAGAATCATGGATCAGCTGCCTCCTGCACGCCCCCCAGTGAGGATGGAGCCTGCAATCCAGGCCTGTGCCTTGACCGGGAATCGAACCGTGACCTCCTGGTTCATAGGCCCACGCTCAACCACGGAGCCACGCCGGTTGGGTGATATAATATTTTTAAAATTAAAAAAAAATTCAAGTACTTGGAGTGGTACTAGAGCCCCCTCAGCCTGCCTCCTGCCTTCCTGCCAGTCCTGCCCTGGGTCCCTCTGCTCCCGGCCTGAGTGTAGAGCAGGCGGACCGAATGCTCGCAGGCCTGGCATTCATCCAGCCGGTCCCGGGGCAGGAGGAAGCTGGGTGCTCCGGGGTGGGCCCCGAGCCATCTTGCCAACGGGGGAGCTCTTATGGGGAAAAGGGGGGTGGACAGACCTCAGGTTTCCTGCTGTGGACACGCCTGCCTCTGGCATTTCCCACTCAATACGTGTGATTGAAGTCGGACCCGTGGGTGCCGGCTGTGATGGTGAACCCGCTCAGAAGGGCCGGGCAGGGAAAGTGCTTGTGGGGGGCCTGGTGCTTGGCTCCGAGGGCTCTGGGCCCGGTGGCCTGAGCAGAATGAGGCCACGTCAGCTCCTGCGCCTTCATCACCCCTTCCCCGGGGCTGGTGGAGGCAGGATTGCGTGTGTGTCAGGCGGCGTCTGAGGTCCCGTCCACTCGCCCTTGCTAACGTGGCGGGACAGTTTTTAATTCCGTGGGGTCAGGTTGCTGGAGGAAGATTTCCCTGGCGCGTTGGGCCCGGCAGACCCCGGCCTGGCAGACCTCTGCCAGTGGGAGGGATGGGCACAGACCTGGGAGACGGAGGGAGAAATGCAAGGCAGGTCTCCACACACCCCAGCCGTGCCCCCTGGGTGGGGGCTGAGTGGGGCTTGGAGGACACTAACTGGGGGCTCCTCTTACTGAAACCGCCCCCCGCCCCCGCCCCCGCCCTTTCACTCTCCCGGGAAAGACTTACTGCCTCCCTGGGCCCAGCGCTCCCGAGAGAGCCCGGGAGACACCCCCCCCCCGCCTCGTTCCTGTGCGCAGGCAGGCAGAGCGAGTGTCCAGGCCACGTGGGTTGTTTCCAGAGCGCGGCTCGGGTGACAGGAGTGGTTCCTGCCACAGTGACTGATGGGGCCGGGGGCTCCGAGGGGTTTTCCCTAGAGAAACGGAAATGTATGTCCCTTCAAAGACCCGTACACAGATGTTTCTAGGATCTATCATAATTGCCTCAAACTGGAAACAGTGGCCCCCAACAGGTGAATAGGTAACCATTCCCAGGATGGAATACTACGCAGCAGGGAAAAAGGATGGATTACAGATACAGGCAACTACTTGGGCGACTCTTAAGGACTCTGCACTGAGCGAAAGAGAGACTGTCACAGCGCAGATGCCTCCATGCCTCCCGAAAGCCATTTGAAACGTTCAGTGTCCAGCAATGTTCCCCAAAGAGGGACACGGGCTGTGTGGACTCTCCTGGACGTCGGAGCTTAAATGCTGCTGAGAAAAAGAGAGGACATAGTTTGGGGGTCCGCTTTGTGGGGTGTATTGCGCCAGCAGGTTGGACGGGACCAGAGTGATGCATGCTGTCACATGACAAGCGACTCACGACCTCAGCGTCTTACAACGATCGTCGTTTCTTTGCTTAGGATCCCGTGAGTCACCGATTCGAGGTGGGTCCCGTGGCTGCCGTCATCCAGCCGCTTGGCTGGCGCCGCCTGGTCTGAGACCTCCTCTCCTGTGAGGGGGCTGGCTGTCAGCTGAGCCATTTTCCCAGCAATGGATCCTGGAATCTAGGGTGATTATTGCTATTTACACGGTGGCTGTGTCCCAAAACAGCGAGAAGTAGACAAGCCCCGGTGCGCACGCTGATGCTTGGGTCATTCGTGCTAACGTTCCACTGGCCGAAACAGGTCACATGGCCAAGCCCGGATTCAATGTGGGAGGGGCCTCCACCAGGTCAAGAATACAGCGAGGCATGTTTCATTGGGGCGGTTACTATGATAACCTTCCACACTGTGTTCAGGAAGAAGTTGGGTGCAATTCCCACTTCCTCCTTTCGTTTACTCACTCATTCATTCATTCATTCATCCACTCACCCATTCATTCATTAATTCATTCACTCATTCATTTATTCATTCACTCACTCATACATTCATTCAATCACCTATCCATTCATGTATTCACTCATTCATTCATTCATTTTCAAGAAGTATTTATTGAGCATCAACCAGGTGGCAGGTACTCACAGGCGCAGGGGACTTCACAGGGAACCAGACAAATTCCCTGCTCTCACGGATTTTATAATATAGTTGGGGAGTCAGACAATAAACAAGGAATAGATACAATATAGTCAGAGGGCGAGAAAGACTTCGGAAAAAAACAAAGCAGAAGAGGATGGGCTGCCCCCTGTGCCTGAGCTGGGCTCCTCGGGCTGCTGGGTCCCGGAGGAGATGCGCCCAGGAAGCCACCGTGTTTGTGGGGCGCAGCAGTGGCAACGGCACCTCCACTCTGTTACCGTCAAGTTATAATTGCTGTTTTCCCGAAGCGTGGCTCGCCTCATCGGGCTGGAAATAAACATCTTATAATTTGGTCGCAGCTTCCAGCCCGGCTTGGTGTCTGTGACCATCTCCTCCTGCTTCGCAGAGCAAGGTGGGGACCCTGGACTGAGGGGGCCGTCACCAGCGTGCTTGATATTTACATGGAGCCCAGACTCAAAAGTTCACCCCAGGGAGGTGCCAGGCCCAGACTAATAAGGGGGGGGGGGGAGAGAGAGAGAGAGAGAGAGAGAGAGAGAGAGAGAGAGAGAGAGAAGCTATTACAGCATAGATATCTCCATATCTCTCAAAAGCCATTTGAAATGTTCAATGTCAAACAATGTTCCCCATCCCTCACCTCACTTGCTACCAAGGCCCCACTCCAGTCTCCCCTGTGCTTCTTTTTTTCTTTATTTTTTAAATATATACATTTTTTATTGACTTAAGAGAGGAAGGGAGAGGGAGAGAGAGAGAGAGAGAGAGAGAAAAATCCATGATGAGAGGGAATCATCGATTGGCTGCCTTCTTCACCCCCCGCCCCGCCCCGCCTCCCCAGTGTGGATCAAGCCCGCAACCTGGGCTTGTGCCTTGACCAGGAATCGAACTGTGATCTCCTGGTTCACAGGTTGATGCTCAGCCACGGAGCCACACTGGCCGGGCACCTGTGCCTTTTCATACGGGAAGGAGAACATGAAGGAGGAAGTTGGCCATGCCTACTAGAATGGCACCTGACCCACGTGCCTGATACACGTTCACAGAAAGCACAGAAGCCAACGTCATCACCTGAAAGCGGGGGCTGAGGGCGGTTCCCTGGGGGACAGGGCCGGTGACGGACAAGGCTGATACCACCACGAAGGGAGAAACCCAGAGAACAGCACAGGTGGTGCCCACGTGTGTGAGCTTTGGATTTAGAGCCGGTATCAAATCCCGACTCCGCATCTATAAATGGGTTCAGCATGTTTTTTTTTTTTTAATATCTGCGCTGTGCCAGGCTCCATGCTGGGCTCTGAGGCCAGCAAAGGTGGCTGAGAGAAGATAAATCGGGCAGATGCTCTTCCCTCCAAGTAAACAAACAAGCACACAGTCCATGAGGACGAAGGAGGAACAGAAGCACAGCAGGGGGACTCCTGGTGGCCAGAGAGGACCCGGAGAAAGAGCTGGGGACGCTGGGAAGGTGTGCGAGGAGCATGTCGGGCGGGGGCACAGCACACAACAGCGAGGAGCGAGGCCAAGAGCCCAGATGTGACCGTGTGTGCGAGATGTCGTGAGGCCGGAAGCAAGAGATGAGTGTGGAGACAGAGGCACAGGCCGGATAAGCTTCACAGGATGGCGAGGAAACCAGAGGACCCTTCGTTCGTTTATGCACCTGCTTATTCAACAAATGATGAACTGAGTGTCTTCTGTTGGCCAGCGCTGGGGGCAAATATACAAAGAGATGCCCCTAAAGCACCTATTCTAGACGGGGAGGGCAGATGATAAGACAACAGCCAGGAAAGGGAATTACTGACTCCGTGGGAAGGCGCGACAAGCTGTGGAGGACAAGAAAACAAAGGTTGGGGCTGAGAGGCCATCGGGGTGGGGGGGGGGCGTTGCAGTCTTACGTAGTTGGTCAGAGCGGACCTCAAGGAGACCTGAAAGAAGGTGATTCACAGGAAGAAACCGAGATGTCAGCACCGTGCCGATACCTCAGAAGCCTCCATAAGGCAGTCACCCAATCAACCATACGGTGGTGATGGTGGTGGTGGTGATGGTGATGATGGTGATGATGATGATGATAGTACTGATGGTGGTAATGATGATGGTGATGGTGATGGTGGTGATGATGGTGTTAGAACTGATGGTGATAATGATGATGGTGATGGTGGTGATGATGGTGATGATTGTGATGGTGATGATGATTATGGTGATGGTGATGATGATAGTACTGATGGTGGTAATGATGATGGTGATGGTGGTGATAATGGTGATGATGGTGATGGTGGTGATGGTGGTGGTAATGATGATGGTGATGGTGATGGTGGTGATGATGGTGATGATGGTGATGGTGATGATGATTATGGTGATGGTGATGATGATAGTACTGATGGTGGTAATGATGATGGTGATGGTGATAGTGATGGTGATGATGAACTTGGGGATGGAGAAGATAAGGAAAAGGTCAAGGAGAAGAAAGGGGAGGGTCAGTAATGGGAAGTCCTTTGCAAGAGCCCTTTCCTGACCAGCCCTTCACCAAGAAGTATTTCTCTCTCTCTCTCTCTCTCTCTCTCTCTCTCTCCCTTTCTCTCTACCTCTCTCCCCTCCTTCCCTCCCCATTAATGGCTCCTCCAGCCCTCAGGCCTGGCAGGGTCTCAGGCAGCCATTTCCGGCACCAGGAGAGGTGCACAAATGGTGGCCAATCCTTTCAGAAATTCATCTTTCAGAAATTGCTTTCCATCCATTTGCTCCTATTCCATGTTATTTATGACCTTGCAGTGAGCAGATGGAGCCATTTTCCCTCCGAGTTGCTTGAAGGAGATGCACTGCAATGTGGAGCAGGCTGAGGGCTGATTTATGGGGTGTGGGCACGGGAGCCCGGCCTGGGGCCCCCACCCACAGCTGCCGCTGGAAGCAGGCGACGCCGTCTGGCCTGGCTCCCTGAGGGCTGTCACTTGGGGATGGATGCCAGAGGGGCTGACATGTTACCGGGTCAGACGCCTTACCCACTCCCCTCTCAGGCCCGCATCGGAGTGTCTCCCACCAGGCCCCCAGCCCTGGTCTCGGCCCAGGGATCGGAGAGAAAACGCATCCGCAGACAGGGGCCATTTCCCACGGCCCGAGGAAACACGGGCCACGTCTTTCATCATCTGAGTCTTCGGAGCGCTGCCAGGTGAGCCATTTAGAAGTTATTATAGAAGCTAATTTCTTTTTTGACATTTTTCTACTGAATTTCCAGTTCCCTCATTCGAACCCACAAAGATTATGACCCCATAACGTGGCCTATCAACCCACATTCTATCGACAAATCGGACCAGGTCTTTGTCTTTCCTGCTTACTTGCTGGGTGGCTACGGGCAAGATCGTCGATCGTCTCTAAGCCTCAGTTTCTGTGTCTGTGAAATGGGGTGGCTCCCCATTCGAGGTGGGTCTAGTGCAGAACGGAGACCCTCGGGCCTCCCGCAGCCCTCTGCCTAACTCCCCCAGGGCCTCTTTCCCGCCACCAGGGGCCTGGTAACAGCACAGGGACAGCGTGAGTCTCCGCCCCCGCCCCCCCCCCCCCCCGCCCTGATGAGCCTGGAGCTCCCCCTGGTCAGGTGGCTTCAGCATCTGTTGGAGGCAGAGAGCTAGTGGGTTCTGTGCCTTCGGTGTTGGAGGGATGCCGAGACGGCGTGGTGCCTAGAGCTCCCAGGACAGGAGGCCGAGGCCACGGTGGGGGAGGAGCTACAGTGGGCGCTCACCCACCTGGGCCCTCCTGATGGCGCCCTTCCTCCTGGCACCTGCCCATCAAAACGTGCCACAGGAGGAGGGAGCGAGAGCCGGAAGTGTGGCTCATCGCATCTTTGTGAGTCAGTCGCTCCCTGTGACGCCAGGCAACCCCTAAAGGCAGGGATGGCGAACCTATGACACGCGTGTCAGAGGTGACACTCGAACTCATTTTTTTGGTTGATTTTTCTTTGTTAAATGGCATTTAAATATATAAAATAAATATCAAAAATACAAGTCTTTGTTTTACTATGGTTGCAAATATCAAAACATTTCTGTATGTGACACGGCACCAGAGTGAAGTTAGCGTTTTTCCAAATGCTGGCACGCCGAGCTCAAAAGGTTCGCCATCGCTGCCCTGAGGCGTGGAGGACCGTCTGGACCAATACAGTCTCCACAGATCCTTCCGCCGGTTGTGCCCTCTGTCTCAGAGACAGGATCCGAAGGTCCGGGCGCTGACGTGTCTAGGAGGCTGGGTCGTCGTTGAATATTATCCCCTTTCCCTTCATACGTTCTAGGTCAGCACAGCCCATGACACCGCCTGCAATGATGGAGATGGTTTCTACCTGGGCCACGCGTGGCTCTCGTGATAGAGGGACTAAATTTTTTTTAAAAAATATATTTTTATAGATTTCAGAGAGGGAGGGAGAGGGAGAGATAGAAATATCAATGATGAGAGAGAATCATGGACCGGCTGCCTCCTGCACGTGCCCTCCTGGGGATCGAGCCTGCAACCGGGGCCCGTGCTCTGACCGGGAATCGAACCGGGAATCGAACCGTGACCTTCTGATTCATAGATTGACACTCAACCACCGAGCCATGCTGGCTGGGCTGAATTTTTAATTGGATTTTCATTCATTGACGCGCTGGTGGCTGCCATGTTGCACAACGCGGCCCTTGCACGTCTCGCCTATATTTCATGGAGTCACTGTTTGCCCGAGAGCAGTTGCTTGAGGACCTCAGGTGCCAGCTCCCGGGCCAGTGTCTGCGGGACCCACGGGAGGAGGAGGCTCGGTGGCTGCTCACCCAGGAGGAGGGGCGGGAAGGAGCCCCCTGCGCACGGAAGCCGGTGCCGGGCGCAGGGTCCAAGGCCTGTCCGTCCTGCCGCCCAGCAGAGTAAGGGCCCGGAGGGCAGCCGTCGGCTCAGCCCGGGCTGAGGACACGGTGCCCCAGACAGAGCCAGGTCGTGGCAGCCTGCCAGGCACTCCCCGGCCTCGATGGCACCCTGAGCTGGAGGGCGGGCGCCCATCAGCATGGGCGTGGGCACCCCCATCCCTCCTGCGGGAAGGGTGGGGCTGGCTGCTCAGCTGGGAGCCACCTCACTCTCCCCTGGTTTGTTTCTTTCTCGTTAGGCTTTTTATTAGCTTCCCTTTCACACAATTCCTTGGGTTTCTTTCAAGGTCGAGGAGGAGGATGCCACTGAGGGAGGGGGAGCACCCCCCCCATCCAATTGGTGCAGAGACAGGGTAACAATCGCCCCTCATTTGCACAGGTAAACAAACATCGCCTCTTCCACTCCCACCGTCCTTGCGATGGCCATGCATCTGCAGGTCTCCTTGGCATCTGCCAGGTCTCCTCCCCAGGAAACACTTTCTCCTTAAAGGCTCCACGCGGGATGGTGAGGGGATGGGGATGCTGCTCTCTCCTAACCCTGGGCGAGACAAAGAGCCCCCGCGGACTGGAAAGGCGTCAGCTCAGGCCGGATAAAGATCTGGGAGTTCTTCCAGGGAGCCAGGGATGACAAAACCCGGGATGACGGGCGGCTGGCCTTCTGGTCCCCATCGCCGCGTGCCTTCGCCCGGGTCAGCGCCGACATTGTTTCCGGAGCCGCGGTGACAGCGAGGCGACAGAGATTAATAGCTTGGTATTGACTGAGCAACTTCCAGTTCCTTATCTCTGTCAAGTCAAGGCCGCGTCCAAGGGCTGGGAGTGTTATTAGACGTATAATTGCACAGACATTTAAGGGTTTCCCCTTAAGGGACGATGAAATCCAATAAACCTTTCACAGAACCTCAAGCTCCGCTCAGCCCCCCGCCGCGGCCAGCTGCCCCCCCTCCCCGCCCCCCCTGCACCGGGGAACCTTGAAGCCGCCGACATGGAATAATGTTTGATTTATGAAGTTGGTTTTGAATTTGTATCAGTTGTTTTATTAAAAATATATGAAAGGAAGTTTTAAATATGAGCTCACCCCGGAGGCGCGTGTCTGCGCCCATAGCCGCCTGTCTGGCTGCGCCGGGCGCTGGCCCCCGGCTGTCACTCCATCGCATCATCGCATCAGCGAGGGCGCGGGAGGGTGGGTGGGTGACTCGTGGGTCCTGGGTCGTGTTAATGTGCCCTGTGGGGGGTAGAGTCTCCAGGGGCACCAGGTTTACAGAGGCGGTGCCAGGGCTGGGGGAGGCTGGAGGGGGCGTGGGGGGCTCCGGGGTGTGGCTCACAGTCAGTAAGGTGGCGGGGACGCGGCTCAGCATGTGGGGCTGCATTGGCTTGACAGAGAGCCACACCGAGGGGCACGGAGGAAGCTCTGGAAATGGAGGTTCGGCCCCTTCTGGAAGGCTCCAGCCGGAGGCCGGAGGCGGGGTTCAGGCTGGGTTGTAGGAGACCCACGGTGTAGGGGGATTACAGAGTGGGCCTCAGTTTCCCTGTCTGTCAAGTGATAGGATTGGACTGATCCCCCCAGAGTCACCTCTGGTCTTAACGGTCCTGGGAGCCGTGAGAGGAGCCTACCCAATGGGGTGTCACCACCTCACGGCCAGAGCCCCCCCCCCCCCCTCCAGGGAGCAGAGTGCTTATGAGAAGGGCAGGGGCCGAGGCCCGGAGCCGGGCGGGCTGCTGGCAAACGAGCCATCCAGGAATGAGGCCGAGCGTCGTCCAGCTGGAAGGGGACCTGCCTCTGGCCAGCAGAGGTGGCAGCCAGCACACAGACCCTACTGGGGTGCTGGGGGCTTTGGCAGGGCCTTGGGGGGGCCCCTCTTAAGGACCCTGGGGATTGGCCTCAGCGGTCCTTTCTAGTGGCGAGGGCACAGCTCCCACAGCCCTGCCTTTCCATCATGGCCTCGTGCCATCTCTCCCTGCTGCCCTGCCCTTCACTTCCCACTTCCCATGTCTAATTAGTTATGAATTCAATGTTAATATGTCACTTGGAGAGATCTTTCCTCTTTCTATGCCTCAGCTGATGCAGAAGAGGGGGTTGGAGTAAGTGGCCTCCATGGCTGCTCCCAGCCCCTACAAGCTAAGTTTAGTTTCTGCCTTCAAGCCTCAACGGAAGTGCCTCCTCCTCCAAGCAGGCCTCCAGGATCTCCCCCCCCCACCCTTCTCACAGTGCTGACTTTGCTTTGAGTCTTGGCTACTGTGTAGACACTCTGCCTCCCTCTCACCCCGTGAGCTCAAGGGTCGTGTGTGATCCACCCCAATTCCCTGACAGCGCCTGACGCTCAGGAAGTGCTCAGAGCCTGTCGGGAATTACAGAAACCTGGGTAACTTCTACATAGCGAGTCCTCCTCTTCGTTAAAAACATCGGGACATGCCAGAACAGGGCAACAAAAATTGTATATTATCAACGTTTTCTTTGAACAAAGTCATGCTTTAACCCCAAAGCAAATACAACACGATAATTGACTGCTCTGCTCCCATAAAATACATGACTGAATAAATTGTTTTTAAAAATCCTCACCTGAGGATATGTTTAGAGTTAGGGAGGGAGAGAGGGTGGGAGGGAGAGGGAGAGAGAGAGAGAGAGAAACATCAATGTGAGAGAGAGACATCGATTGGTTGCTTTCTGCAAATGCCCCGACTGGGGATTGAACCCACAACCCAGGTATGTGCTCTGACCAGGATTCGAACTGGCAACCCTACGGCGCACAGGACAACGCTCAGCCAACTGAGCCACCCGGCCGGGCAATCATTGCGACTAACGCAAAGTGATAGAACATTTATGGCGAAATAATAACACTTCAGGACTCCGCATGCCACCAGCTAAGCCATCCGATCACGAGGGTGTGAGTGAATGAGAGCGAGCTGCCGGCACTCAGAATCCCCGGCCTTAATTCTGTGTTCGGCGCCATTTGCTATTCACCAGGTAATTGCAGGATTTATGTCTAAGAACTTAATCCGCAGTGCACGCCGGGTGGGCGGAGCGGGCGCGGGCACCGGGTTCAGGTGCCAGGATGAGGGCCCTGTATGAGTCGTCTCGCATCGCTGTGGCTTGGTGGGGAACGTCATTTGGTGGCTGACCGTGTGGGGGCTGAGCTGGAGGCCTGCCGTGAGCCTGCGGCCACCCCCTTCTCCCCGGGCCACGCCCGCCACGGTCGGGGGTGTGTGCCCTGGGCTTGAGGCCTTCGGTGAGTGCAGCTCATTCCGAGGCGTGACAGGGCAGTGGCGATCTGGGGACGGAGGGGAAGGAGGGTGGTGCTGAGGCCGGCTGGGCTGGCGTGGGCACGTTTGGTGACAGGCTGTGACGGCACCGCGGGAGGCCGGGCAGCCTTTCTCAGCCCATGCATATGCATCCGCCAGCCCCGGGGAGCTGGGGACCTGGCCCGCCTCCAGGAGGGCACCATATGGAAAGCGCGTGGTGTTTTATTTCATTTCTTGCAAGACTTTCCCGAAAAAAACGAAGGGAAAAAGGAGACGAGACAAGAAAGCCCAGCGACGGGAATCATACAAGGTGAGTGACTAAGGGCTCTTCAACGTCAACGAACCCCTTCAGCCCCGACAGGGCCCGGAGGGAGGCACTGAGGCACAGAGGGCCAAGTGGGTGTGCCCGAGTCCAAAGGTGGACGGAGAGGCGAGGGTCCGGCCCAGCCCCCTGGACAAGCATGACCTCCAGCCCCCCAGTTTCCTGCGGTCCCTCTTGGGGCTCCCGGACGGCCGGGGCGGAGGGCTGTGGTTTGCGTGTCTGTATTCTTCTAACAACCGAGTCATTTCTTAGCCGCTGGGGTTTCACAGGATCCGCTCTCTAAGTCTATCCCCCAGGATAATTCTGAGCAACTCCACGGAGCCTTTAATCTCCCCGTCGGCTTAAACCCCGAAATGCTTAATTGTGCTAAAATAAACATCACAGAAAACGTCCCGTCTTAACCGCTTTTTGTGGATGATTTAGCATTTATTGACGTGGGACTATCTGCACGGGAGAGCCCTTTTTCATTTTAGCAACGACAACGACAACCCCACGCAACGTGAAAGTCATCCTCCCACCAACCTCCAAGCAGACAGGACGATGTTGTCAGAAACAGACCTCGCTGCACGGCAGACCCCCAGACGCCCTGGCACCCGCCAGTCTGCTGTCTGTTCCGAGTCTGACCGCTCTGCTTACCTCACCTAACGCACCACTTGTCTTTGTGACCGGCTTATTCCCTGAGGGTAACGTCCTTACGTCTCATTCATGCTGCAGCCCGAGTCAGGATTTCCTTCCTGTTACAGGCTGAGTAATATTCCATCGCATGAACACACCCTATTTTGTAATCCATTCACCCATGGATGGGCATTCAGGTTGTGTCCACCTCTTGGCTATTGTGAATAATTCCTTCTTCTCCTCCTCCTCCTCATCCTCCTCCTTCTTCTCCTCTTCTTCCTCCTCTTCCTCCTCCTCCTTCGCTGCAAAAAGCTCTCTTGCTTCCATTTGGTCCACTGCGCGGGAGAGGACTCCAAAGGCTGAAAGGCCGCCTAGAGGCTGCAGGGAGGGGTCAGGCAGAAGCCAGACCCCGGGGGGACGCAGAGGGGCCCCTCGAAGGCCTCTGGGCGCCACAGGCTCCTGGTGGTGCCTGAGGGTGAGCCTTTCACAGAGACGCTCGCCGGCCCCACCTGGGCCGTAGCCTGCGGAGGTGAGCGGAGGTGAGCGGAGGGAGTCAGGTGTCGCCCATCTTCCCGACGAGGTTCACCTCCTCACCCGGAAGGGGTTCTCCCGGAATCACCAAGCTGAGGGTCTGTGCGGGCAGGACCAGGGCCTGCGGGTCCTCCAGGGCCTGGGCCAGGCTCTTCTCCAGTACCACGCGGCCTCCCTGGCGCCCTGATGTCACCCACTCATCGGGGGCGGCTTCTGCGCGTCCTGGGAGAGGGCGCGGCTGCCAGGCCGGTGTTGCCTCTTCAAGAACCACTGGGGACCCTCGAGCTTCTCCTTGGCCAACTCGGGGCAGAAGCGGCCCCGTCTCCAGAGCCACCGCATCGCTGGACCAGAAGCCCCAGAGAGAGGTGGGTGCGGAGGCGCAGAGCAGGGCAGGCAGAGAGGTGGGTGCGGAGGCGCAGAGCAGGGCAGGCAGAGAGGTGGGTGCGGAGGCGCAGAGCAGGGCAGGCGGTGGCAGGGCCTCCACCCGGTGGGATGATGCTGCGAAGCTGGGAGCTCGTGGTTGCTCGGCAATGAGGAGTTTCGCTCAAAAACGGTGTTGGCTGGTCTCGGAGGCCGAGGGTGGCTGAACTGGCTCTGATGTTGGCGACTGGAAAGAGGTTGGAGGGTGGTCGGGGGCTGGAAGAAGGGGGTCCCTGGGTCCGTTTCATCCAAACATCGTTGAAGCAAGAGGCCCATCGGGGACCCCAAGGGCACTGCCCCTGGGGGATTCCTTAGGAGGACGTGCCTCTGGCCTCGGAAAGCGATTCCGAGTTTGGGGTTGAAGCGACAGTGTGCCTCTGGGACAGGGGCCCGCACCCGCACCCCTGTGGGCTGCTGGGAGAGCACCCCCTGCCCTTCCCCGCCCCCCCCTCCCCCCGCCCCCAACACTCCTGCTGCGTGTCCGGGCTTTTCCTTAGGGAGGGCGGCGAGGCGCACAGGTGTCAGGCAGCTAGAGCGCTTCCCTGCCGGGAAGGCCCTGGAGGAGCAGGGCTTGCGTGGGGGCGTCAGCGTCTCCTGCCCAAGCCAAGGAGGCCTGGGGACCACGGAGGGGAAAGGCCGCGGCGGCTCCCAGGGAGTCGGGATTTCGCGATCCTCTGGAGGGGAGACCAGGGTCTGCCCCCCGCCCCTCCCCCCCCCCCCCAGAGACCGGAGCGCCTCGGTAACTGATGAGCTGCTTATGCAGGGAGGGAGCTTGCGTCACCGCACCTAGCTGGGAGCAGTTGGGGGTGTCAGTGCGTGCTGGCAGCACTGGGGCTGCTGAGGCCAGGACCCCCCGGGAGAGGGGGTATCCCTTCCCCTTGCCCCGCCTCCTGCCCGCCCACCGTGAGTCAGGTCCATCCTCATTGTGCCCCTGACCTCCTCGGCCGAGGCCGCATCGAGTTGTCTGCCCTTCGCCTCTTACAGGTTCTACACATTTAGGCAAGTCCCCTTCCCTTTCTGCCGTTTTTAAAATCCTCAGCAGAGGATAGTTTTCCACTGATTTTTAGAGAGAGTGGAAGAGAGAGGGAAAGACAGAGAGAAACGTCGATGTGAGAGACACATATCGATGTGTTGCCTCCTGCACGTGCTCTGACCAGAGCCCGGGCCAGGGAGGAGCCTGCAACCAAGGTCCGTGCTCTTGACCGGAATCAAACCCAGGACCCTTTGGTCCACAGGCCAGCGCTCTATCCACTGAGCCGCACAGGCCAGGCGGAATGTTCTAGTTTTAACAAGTTGTTTATTGGGCGAGCGTAGATGCCCGGCACCCACATTGCTTCAGGTGCTCTGCCCTGGACCCCCGAAGCTCCTGCCAGCCCCCGGCCACCTGGCCTCGGCCCCCGGCCCCCCAGCCCTGCTCTGCTCTCCGTACGAAGACGGATTTTAATGAAGTTGCTGCGGGTGGGAGAGAATTACGGGTTCATCTGATTTCCGCTATGGGAAGTCCTGGGGGAAGGAAAGCCTTGTTTAACTCCATTCATAACACCATTAATCCAACCGTAAACCTTCCGGAGACTTGAAAGGGGAGAGGGAGATTCATTACCAGCCCGTCTCCAAGTGGCAAACCCTCCCTCTCGCACGCCAGCAGGGGGACTTCCTGGCCGCCCCCCCCGTCCCTCCCCCAAGGTCACTCTCAGAGGCAGGGTCCCCGCACAGAGCTGAGTTACAGGAGCTCATGTCGGAACTCCCCCGCTTCTCTCTGCCTCCACGCTTTCCACATGGGGCACCTGGGGCCCAGAGAGGGTGTGTAAGTCGTCTCAGGTCACACAGCCCAAGAGCAGGCGACGGGACCAACTCACCTAACTCCCGATCCTTACATCTGGAGTCCGTCTGTTGTAAAGACAGTTTGAAATGTGCTTCTACAGGTTTACGCACACTCACTCTGCCAGCTGGAAAGGTAGCCGAGGGAAGCGATTCTAAATACGGAAAAGGCGATACCCGCTTAGGGCATAACTCCTCATTTAAAATCCCGAATCGGGCTCAATGTGTATCATTAGGGAGACAGTCTGCCAACAGTCACCTTCAACGGGTTGTTACTCCACCATTAAACATGTTTCAAAAGGCTCCTCGTGCGTAATACTCGCACTGAGCAAACGAGGCAGGATGACAACGGCATGTGTATGGTTGTTTATGGAAAATGTCTGTGCAATCAAGGAGGCTGGGAGAGACAGAGCCAATTGCCACGGGAGGAATTGCCACCCATTTCCCCCACGTTGAATAATCCACGGTGAAATGTGCTTTATGTTAGTGTAGTAGGAGCATGATATTTATAGTTCTCTTTTTTCATTCTTTTCCTCCAAATATTTTGAATGTGCTAGGATTATTTTTAAATTTTTTTTTTTATTGATTTCAGAGAGAGGGAGGGAGAGGGAGAAGGAGAGAGAGAGAGAGAGCTAGAAACATCAATGATGAGAGAGAATCATGGACAGGCTGCCTCCTGAGCGCCCCCTACTGGGGATGGAGCCCACAACCTAGGCAGGTGCCCTGTCCGGGAATCGAACTGTGACCTCCTGGTTTGTAGGTCGACGCTCAACCACTGAGCCATGCAAGCTGGGGTGTTAATATTACTTTCTCATCAATAAACTTGAATTTGGAAAAAGCGATTTCCCCTGTCGTCTTAGGTCAGTTGCCCTGGGAAGTAGATGCCACAAGTCTCTTCTCAGCCCACCGCTCACCCCTTCCCTGTGTCCAGCGACCACGGAGCCACGAGTCAGCATCTAGGGGCACGATAGCGGCTACGGGGGGGCGCTCTGGGTCATGGCTCGTTTCTGCCCGGGTCCCCCATGACCTGTGCTGTGGCCATAAAGCCGTGTGCGTGGACATTTAGGGCTGGTGGGCTGAGCGGGGTGGCTCAGAATTTTCTGTTAGTTACCAGCACCACGATGTTGGCCATATCTGCCTAAAGCTTGGGCTATCCTTGACTCGAAAAAGGTGACTCAGATTTAGAACCCAAAGACATTTATTTTTTAAGGAAACTTTATGACCATGACCACACATAGAAAACAGCGCTCCATGGCCATAACGTCATAACTTTAAAAAATGATTACGAATGCCTAATAATTGAAATCATGTTGGGGGTCAACTGGGGTACATGTTGGACTCTGGGGTGGTTGTAAGGACCCAGGATTGGGTGTCGGGAAATTGTATCCTGGTCCAGGCTCTTCCTCCAGCGTAATAACAACAGCAGCAATAAGAATAGCAGCCAGCAGACGCAATGAACCAGGCGTCGTGTGAAATGCTTCCCACAAGTCCTTTCGTTTAATCCTCCCGCTTTTAGTTTGGGGTCACAAGGAGCAGACCTTGGGATACAGATTCAAGTGCCAATGAGGGTTTAAGGGACTGCGTTCAGGAGAAACAAGAAGCTAACGGCCGACTCCGGGGTTCGGTGTGGTTTTAGGGAGCTCGTGGGGCAGGCCTTACGGTCAGGGGGATAGTCCCTGTGCCCCTGAGGCTATAGGAGAAAGGCGTCTGCATTTGTTGTCAGAGACCCAAGTCAATATAACTCACTCCAAAGACATATATTCTCATAGTTCCTTCAAAAAACCCAGGGAAGGCCCTCATTGGCCCAGAGTGAGTCACATGACTATTCCTGAAACAATCACTCAGGCCAGGAGATGTGCTCTGATTGGCTAGACTTGGCTATGCCCATCACTGGATACCAAGGAGTGGGAATGAGTCAGACTTGTCTGAGCTCCGCACACTGAGATTGGGGAGGGGGGGAGCGGAGGGGGAGGGTTGGAGACGTCCCTGAAGGAGAGGCGGGTCCACAGGAAACACATACCCAGCCCCACCTGTCAGCTCCCCAAGTTTGCTCTGCGGGTCAGAGAGAAGTGCAGAGGACAGCAACCAGCCCAACACTTCTAAATGCGCTGACGGCGTCCGGGGATGGCGGGGGGCGGTGGGTTCCCACTGGCAGCCCGGAATGCAATCAACTCGCCGCTTTTGCCAACCCCAGCACCTGTCATATTTCATCTTCTTTTAAATAACTTCAAGGATATGAAAGTCATAAAAGCTCACCCAGGTAGGGTCGGAAGTCACGGGCTCCTGTGCGCAGGGCTGTCGCTCTCTGGCCCCGTCCCCGGCCAGGCGCCTGCGTGGAGCTGCCCACACCCAGCCCGTATTCCAAGGAGGCTCCTGGTCTGGGGGCCATACATCACCGCCTGCCCGGGACGTATCAGAGCGAAAGGGACGCGGGAGAGGACCCTCTCTGTAATTGTTACATATTTCTTTGACCTCGCAGCCGCCGGAGTTGGCCTTCAAAGGGAAGAATGTTGCTGAACAGCACGGAAACGTTTTAATGAACGCCACGGGGTTTCCTGATCCCTGCTAATGAGCGGGGAAGGGCGTCCTGCAGGAGCCTCTGTCTGCAGGAAGCAGCCCGCGTGATGGAGGCGGTGGCGTGGGGCCGGCCCGCGCCTGCAAACAGAAAACAAAACAGAAGCCCGGCCCCTAACGCCCGGAGCGGCCGGGGCCTGGTTTGCTCTCTGGTTCCAGCCCCCAGTCAATGCGGCAGCGAAAGGGAGAGTTGCTGACTTCCGTGAAGAGAGGCGGGAGCAGGATTCAAAAAGATGAGACTCAGAGAGCGCTCTCTCCCCCGGCTCTCCGCCTGCCTTTGTGGTCGGGAGGATGCGTGATGGGGAAGGCCCGTTCTTGCCAGCACCCGTCGTGTGTGTGTGTGTGTGTGTGTGTGTGTGTACACATGTGTGTGTATGTGTACACGTGTGTGTGTGTGTGCCCTGCCCTCAGTATCCCCCCATGAACAGCCCACAGTCCGCCCTGGGGCTGGGGCGCGTTCCACTCACCCCACACTCCTGAAATTGATCCGAAGCTTAAAAAAGGAAAAAGCAATTTCAGGAGGCCAGCAATTTGCTTGTCGACTGGGGGCCTTCTCCTTGTGAGCTTATTAACGTTAAGGGCAGGGAAGAGAGAGTCTACTAACTGCACGGAACAAACCGCACCAAATAGGCTTGAGTTTTGCTTTCGAACAGAAGGGCCTGGGGTGACGGAGGCAGAGAGGGAGACACACACGGAGACGCAGGCACACTAAGCGCAGGGTCACAGAGCCAGGCGTGGCGGTCAGGGCTCGTGGGGGCAGCGTGGCGGTTAATGCCTGAGCCGCCTTCACTGAACCTGGGGTACGGAATGGGTGTCTATGAGCCCCCCTCCCATCTGTTAATTGTGTGTGGTCTCCCCCAAACCCATCTACCACGCCTGACTGGTGGGATGACTGACAGATCCCTTATTACTCCGTCGGCCCTGCCTGGCCCTCCCTTAGCCCCTCCCCTGGGCGGGTTTGGGCTCGGAACACGGCGGCTCCCGGAGGGGTCTCCAGGTGATGGTTTCTCACCCGGAAGAACGCACATGTATTGTTTTTGAAGGAAAGGAAAATCTCATTGAAGTAAAAGAGGAGTTGACGTCTGGCTTTTCCCGGGATGTGTCTAGGGGGCAGGCGGGCAATGCTACCACCGCGGGGACGGTCATTTCCGAACACGAGCGTCCGGTCCTGCAGCCGCTGTCACTCCTCTGAGGCCTCTTGCCGCAGCCCACGTGTTACATGTCCACCTCACGGCGATGGAAATGCACGTGCAAATGGACGCCTCGCGGGGTCGCCAAGCTCCTAAATCCCGGAGCGCCGCCGAGAGCCCCCCGCTCCCCCCGGTGCCACGGGGGAGCCCGCCCTCCGCCGCCTCCTTCACTCACAGAGCAGAAAACCGGATGGAGACGATTTTTCAACAAATGGACAAACTGAGCTCAACTTTATTTAATTTAACTTCAGGAAGGTTGGATCTGGAAATACATCGCTGGTTTCACGTGCTGGGAAAATCGATGCGATGATTTCTCATCCTCTCCCTGGCTATTCCCTGGCGGGAGGCCGCTGCAATAAGTCATCGGCTTGGCCAAACCAATAAGCCGCCGCCGGCCCCCGGCTCATCGGCACCGCCTCGGGCCTCTGGTGACGGACAGGCCGCAGACTCCAGCCCTGTTCTCAGCTCGGAGACCCTGTGAATCTGTAGCAGGACCCCCCCCCCCCCCAGGACAATGCTCATTGCCTGGCGTCTACTTCTCTAGGCCGGGAACTATTCCAAATGTTTATTTACATCAGGGGTGGGGAACCGTGGGCCTGGGGGACACGTACGGCCAAGGAATCATTTGGTCTGGCCCTGCCAAGGCATCAGGGGTGAGTGAGTGAAATGTTTGATCCAACATAGCAGGCTAATTTTTTCCCTCTTGACTTTAATTCTTTTTTATTTTATTTTATTTTATTTTTAAGAATTGGTTTCAGAGAGGAAGGGAGAGGGAGAGAGAGAAACATCCATGAGGAGAGAGAATCATGGATCGGCTGCCTCCTGCACGCCCCCTCCTGGGGATCGAGCCTGCAACCCGGGCCTGTGCCCTTGGCCAGAATTGAACCTGGGACCCATTAGTCCGCAGGCCGACGCTCTATCCACGGAGCCAAACCGGTTAGGGCAAACAGGCTACTTTTTAAGTGGGTGATTTTGCGTGGCCCGCGGGTGATGTTATCAATATGCAAATGGCCCTGGGCAGAAAAAGGTCCCCCACCCCTGCTTGACATAATAATCTCAAGGACCCCTCTCTGCTCTCTGAACTGGGCGTGGAGAGAGAAAGCCACACCTCGGTTACACAGACTTACCGGCGAGGACACCGAGGCACAGGGGAGCCTGCCGCTGCCTAAGAAGCCAGGGTCTGAAAGGGCCCAGCGTGGCTGTCTCAGCAACTAGCACACCGCCTCCATGGTCTCTGGGCAAAGTGTCTTCCTGATCTTTGACTTGAGCGTCTCCAGTGACCGCGAACTCACCACCCATCCCGTTGGAGGCTTTGATATGGAGAAAGCCCTTCCCCAAATCCACTAGTTTCCGCCGCCCAGGAGGCTGTAGGTAGTAGGTATTACTCAGAGTTTTGTCTTTTGGGGCCAGGGGACTTTTCATAACCAGCACCCAGATCGAAAAATGGAGCACAGCCCGGCCGGCGTGGCTCAGGGGTTGAGCGTCGACCTATGAACCAGGAGGTCACGGTTCGATTCCTGCTCAGGGCACATGCCCGGGTTGCGGGCTCCATCCCCAGTGGGGGGCGTGCAGGAGGCAGCCGATCCATGATTCTGTCTCATCATGGATGTTTCTATCTCTCTCTCCCTCTCCCTTCCTCTCTGAAATCAATGAAAAAAAAATATATATTTAAAAATGGAGCATGGCCAGCACCCCAGAAGCCACTGTCCTCACCCCCAAAGTTAGTCGCCATCTGGACCTCTAACACCATAGACTGCCTTGAAGCAGCCGCTTACACGGCTTCTGGGGTTGGTCCTCCCATGTGTCTTAATAAGATCATTTAGGCACAGCTGTGTCTCAACCGGCCAGTCCCAGACCCTTTCTATTGTGTTCCGTAGCCACAGTCAAGGCGGTGCCGTTTGTCTATAGGTTGAGCTAAACCTTGGCGTCCAATGAATGACGCGTCGGTGATTTTTACAATAGTGTTTCTGTCCAGCAGTGTCCCGGGGGGGGGGCCGCCCTCCCCTGCAGATTCGATCGCATGCCTCCTGCACCCGCAGGGAGCGTCTTCCCGGAGTGTGCGCCCCCTTCTACTCATCTTCACACGCGCCCCATGGCCGACGGGAGAGAGAGGCCGTGACGTTAGGGGCCCGGGAATGCCAAGGAGCCAGTCAGCCTGAGCCTTCGGTGGTAGCGATAGGAGAGAAAACCCACACCGCCCACACGCAGGTATAGAGGAGAGGCAGCCTCGCGTTCTGTTGTGATTCCCGTTCAGAGTGTGTGCTTTGACCCAGAGATTCCTGAAGGCTGGTGCTCCCAACGGGGGCGGCGGCGTTTACCTGGAGGACGACTTCAGGACCCGGGAGAGCGGCGTCGAAAGCCTTGCCTTCTCCCATGCGGGTGTCATCAAATCAGGGGCTGCTGGGCGCTCGAGGAGAAGGGTGGCTCCCGGAGAAAAGTACAGTATGGGAAGGGGTTTCATTTTTCGCGGATTACCCTTTCCCAGGTAGCGTGTGATTGCATTAGTCATCGCGGTCCTCGGAGCAGAATCTCAAACAAAGGGCTAGCGGGGAGGGAGCCGGGAGAGTGCTGACCGCACAATAACTCACGGCCTCCCTAACGCGATTATAGAAATAAATTCAAGCAATATTTTCCGAGACGCCGGAGCCCGATCGGAAAGGCGTGAGGGGGCCCGGGGCCTCGCACGGCCCCTGGGCGGCCAGCGGTGACTGATCGCGGCGGCAGCCGAGGCCGGTCCCCAGGTGGCAGGATGCCCGACGCCTCTGAATGATCTGTGAGCCCTAAGACATGATTGAAGCCGCCGCCGTCTCCGGTGGGTGGGAGCGGGGCGTCTTGGCTTTATTTGGCTGCACAATGGGGTGAGAATGGAAAGACGCCCGCAGGGAGGCGCCCCCGCCCAGGCGGCCCATTCGGCCAGCTGCCCGCGATGGGAGCCGTGCAGGGCTGGCCCCGGACACGGCGACCCCCCTGACCTCTGGAGTCCCGGAGTCCACGGAGCCGAATTTCAGGTTCCCATCTCGCGGCCGGCGGGGGATTAGCTAATCCATCCTGTTTTGTTCTCGCGTCCACGCCGACAAAGGCGGCTGAATGGATCAAGGTCTGGATGACACATCGGAGAGCAGCGACCCGCTGTCCACATTGTCTGCCGGGGGCCTTGGAGTCGCTGCTTTCACTTCAGCCAAAGCCCCCCTCGGAGGCCTTATTCCATTTGCTGGGCAGGCGAGAAGCCAGGAAAACAGAACAAGGCCCTTCCCCCCTGCCCCCCCGCCCCCCGCACGCCCCCCCCCCCCCCCGAGCTCTGGGCAGTTGCTTCCGAGAAGAGTGGCCATCCCCAGTGCTGCCCGGCCACGTCCAAAGGGAGTCTGTCTCGTCAGGTCACGAGAAACTCTGGGCCCACGGACACTCTGTGGGAGGGGCCGTGTGACACTGGGCTCCGGGGACTTGGGCAGCGGGTGTCACCCCCAAGCTGTGACCGTGGGGAATGCCAGCGTTGCTAAACAAGGTTTCAATCCCAACCTTCCCAGCTGGTGCCTGAGCGAGTCACTGGGTGTCGCAACCTCAGTTTTCTCACCAACAGAATGGGCGCCCCACGTTTCCACGCCACTGGCTCTGTTTTCTCCAGGCGGACTGATGAGGCTCAGAGGGAAGGGGTGGGGAGGCAGGAGGAAGTTCACCAGAGAATGTGCATTGCGCCTATGCATCCCCATGGGCACAGGCGATGGGGTGGGGAAGGCCTGGGGCGGGCGGGGTGGTGCCCAGGTGGAGGGGAGCAGTGGGGGGAAGATGGGGGACACCTATTATATATCCAACAATAAAGATAATAAAACGGGAGGAGGCAGCGAATGAAGCGATGGCCGGGCGCTTTGCAGGCCGTGTGCGAAGGCGAGGGGTGCTGGGGGGACCCTGGCCGTGCTCTTTGGCATCGAGGCGGAGCCCCAATCACATGACTTTCCGGGGGGCCCCTGATGACCTTGGCGTTCTTCACCCAGTTCTCTGCCTGAGACGTTCTCCTCTCCCCGCCCCCCCGCCTGTCTGACTTCAGCCCACCCCTCACGGCTCTAGGGCCCCTTCCCCTTGGTCTTCACCAACACGCTTTTCTCCCCCAGCCTGGCCTGTGTGCGGGCCCCCGGCCCCGTGCCAGGCGAGGGGGTGGTCCCGACAGGGGCCCGAGGGAGGCTGGGAGGCGGGCTCTGTGTTGGATAATGAACATCAACCACCCTGAGCCTGGGAACGCCCCGAGGACAGAGATGGAGACGGGGTGCCCCACCGCGGGCCACTCCCGAGTTAGAATCAGATGTGGTTCGCGGAGGGCCTTCTGCGTCGACCACACGTGCACCGCGCTGAGCCGGTCCCTCCTGCGTTTCATGTTCTGGGCCCCTCCCTCGCCTCACCCGCGTCCCAGCTCTGTCTCTGTGCGCCAGGCGCGCCAGGAGTTCAGCGCCGACAGCAGAGTGTGGCTGTTGCTGTCAGACACCTGCCCTCTGTTAGGAGGGACGAAGGAGCAGCATAAGCGTCGGTAACAGTGTTGGTTTGGTCATTTGTACAGCACACATTTTCTGCCTTATTCCAGGCACTGGGCTGGGCACCGTGGGTTCGGACGGGATGAGCCCTTGGAGAGCGTAGAGCCCAGAGGAGAAGGACTGGTCCCCAGATGTTACAGTAGGGCATGATGGAGGCCATGGCACGGAGATGCAGGGCCGCGGGAGAACACCAAGGAGACAGACAGTGCGGGATTGCAAGTCGGGAGGGCTTCTTGGAGGAGGCAGCACCCAGCTGAGACATGAGAGGCGAGAAGGAGCTGGCCAGTTAAGAGGAGGGTGGAGATGACTCCAGGCAGAGGGAGCAGACATGTGCAGAGCACTGATGGGCCACGAGATATCTTGGCGTTGCCAGTGGTGAGAGCAGGTGGGCAGTGGGGAGGGGGGGGGTGCGGGGGCGTCTCACGGAACACTTGGAATTGCCCCATGAGATAGGTTCTGCTGGCACCGTATCCAATCACAGATGAGGGGAAAGACTCGGAGAGTCTGGGCAGCTGGTTCAGGGACTAAAACTGAAATGTTGACCTTGACCAGTCTGGTTCCAAAGCCTTTGCCCTTTGGCCCTGGGAGTGTGGGAGGGCTCCCTGGGAGGGGCGGGAAGTACAGGGGCCGACGACCTGCTTCCGCCATGGGTGAGCTCCGTGACTTGGGGAGAACTCCTTAACTGCTCTGAGATCAGACGCTTCCGCTGACAGGTGGCCGTACGCGGAACATCTACTCCACACGGCAGGGCACCCTCTGAGGACGAGATGAGTGAACGCGGGTAAAGCACTTGGTAAGGGCCTGTAAGCGTGAGCGATTAGTGCTGGGAGGCCTTGGGAAGAAGCGAGACCGAAGCAAACATCGCAACTCACTTTGGAGGCGATTGCAGGGCTGGGGCCGAGAGGCGCTGGCCGTGGGGGTGACGAGAGGGAGAGCACGCAGGGGAGACGCCGCAGGGCCGTCAGGCTGTCAGGGCTGGGCCGTGTCCCACGAGGCTGCCCGCAGACGGGAGGGGAGGTGCGGCCTGCAGAAGGGCTGGCTGCCCCTGAGAACCAGATAGATTTCCTCTGTGAGCGTCAGGGAGCCGCGTCCCAGGGAGGCCGCCGTATTGACTGGGCCCGCGGGGACGTGTGGTTGCCAAGGGCAATGCAATCAGCGTCGGCTCATTCCTTCTCCTGGGCTCCCAGTGTCTCTGTCCCCAACCGTGAGTGGTTCAGGGCACTTCCAGAACTTTCTGTTTTCCTTCCCTGGAGGAGGGGGAGCCAGATGTGAGGGCCTGCGTGGGAGCGAGCGGCTGGAGGAGGGACCAGTCCGGAACTCCCTGGTCTTGGGGGAAAAGGAGACGGCTTGTCGAGGGCCCCGGGTGCCCCAGGAGCCACGCAGCTTCAGCCTCATGGGGTCTGTGGGGCCCCAAGCAGGAGAGCATCACCCCAGTCCTCCCTCCTAAGCCAGGGAGCCCGCCCCCTGGCCGGCCACTCCTGTGGGGTTACTTGTCCCACCTCTGTCTGTGTGGGTGCCTCTGGCAGAGGAGTCCACCTCAGAGCAGAGGGACAGGGATGGCTGAAGCAATCCCCGAGGGCTTCTGGGAAGAGGGGGCATCTGGGTAGGTGGTGGGGAGGATGGGGTGCTTTGCGGCGTCTCTGGAGCATGCGTTCCTGTGGCAGGGGCAATGGGGCTGGGGTGGCCCACCCTGGGTTGTAGAGGTGAGTGGGGTGGGGGTGGCCCAGGTGGAAGAGGAGGTCGGCGAAGAGCCTTGGAGGCCACGATGGGGCCTTTTCTTCTTGTAGCCCTGCCTCTGAATCCGCCGCACCTCTGCAGCGGAGCCTGAACTTCCCCTCTTGGTGTCCAAACTCACTGCAGGGCCCTGGCCGGTGTGGCTCAGTGGATAGAGCGTCGGCCTGTGGACCGAAAGGTCCTGGGTTCGATTCTGGTCAAGCGTATATACCTTGGTTGCAGGCTCCTCCCCAGCCCGGGCCCTGGTCGGGCTCATACACATCGATGTTTCTCTTTCCCGCTCTCTTCCACTCTCTCTAATCAATGGAAAAATATCCTTGGGGGAGAATTTAAAATAATAATAATAATAAATAAACCCAGGGCAGGTGCGTGGTCCTGGGAAGCCCCCGGTCAGCCGTCGCCCAGGCGGTGGGTCCCTGGTGGGGTCTGACCGGGGACGGCGGTGTCACGGCAGGGGAGCCGGGGGGGGGGGGAGGAGGCGCTGCCATGCGCCCCGAGTGGGGAGGGAGCCCTCGCCATCTCGCTCTAATTAAGTGCCAAGTGGTTATTAAACAACACATTCGCAGAATTCTGACAACGGCGTGCTGACCGCGCCGGCTCCCCCGCAAATACACTTGTAATACTCCGCTGGCTTTTAATTAACCCGACGCGCCCATACGCCCATTTATCTTTGAGGAAGACGGTTGCTCTGTGTGCCATACGTGTCAACAGATAATTAAAATGTTTTTCTTCCAGGATGAGCCGGGAGATGGGATCTATGCATTTCAGAACCTTATTATTTTAAAAAATGTTATTTATTGAGGCCTAAGCACTTGTTCCTCGGTAACTATATAGCGAGCGCGTCTCTTTAATATCGAAATTAAACGGGCGCCGCCGACAGAATGTGCAGCGTTAGCGACCCTCTTGGGTCACAATTAAATAGCAAAAGTGACAAACATTCAATTCTTGTTTGGAAAACACCCCCCCTGTTCCACCCCCTCCCCCGCCCCCCGCCCCCCGATCTGGCTCGCTGTCAGCCGGCGTCGGGCGGGCCTGTGTTTTTCCCGGAGCAGCCGGTCCGTGCCGCTGTGTCTGATGCAGACACGCCGGGGTTTCTTCTAGAAAAACGGCCGCAACCGGTTTTGGGTGCTGTGGAGCAGGAGGTAACGTGTGACTGCTTTGGGGAATAGAGACTTTTCTGGAACTGGCGGCTGACCGGAGCCCACCCCCGGGGGTAGACCCGTCTGGGGGATGTCACCCTCAGAGAGGACACCTGTCTGCAGGTGAAGGCAGCCTGGCCCGGGGGCTCCTCCTGCTTCTCCGGATGCCCCAACCTGCCCCCCCACCACGCCCCCTGAGGAGCTTCATGCCCACGCCCGGGTCTAATGGCCTGGCTTCCTACCCCCTTCCCAGCAGCCCTGGCTGGGGGGTGATTGTGTGTCCCTCACCGATGCCGGCGTTTTAACTCCCAGGACCCGTGAATAGGGCTCATGTCACACAAGCCCGCGGACTGGGACGGTCAAACAACAGAAATGTCGTCTCTCGTTTCTGGAGGCTGGACGCGCAAGATCAAGGTGTGGGCAGGGCTGGTTTCTCCTGAGGCCTCTCTCCTGGGCTTGCAGGCGGCCGCCTTCTAACCCTATGTCCTCGTGGGATCTGTTGAGAACACAGGCCGTATTGGATTAGGGCGCTGCCTTTATGACCTCGTTTAACGTTCATCACCTCTTTAAAGGCCCTACCTCCAGTCCTGGCCAGTTTGCTTAGTGGTTAGAGCATTAGCCCAAGAAACAAAGGGTCATCGGTCTGATTCCTGGTCGAGGGCATGTACCTGGTTGCAGGTTTGATCCCTGGCCCCTGTCAGGGCTTGTGTGGGAGGTGAGCGATCAATGTGTCTATGGCGTCCCACTGGGGAGGGCTAGGGCGTCGGCATCTGGACTTTCGTGGCGGGCGGGGCACGGTCCAGCCATAGCAGGGGCCATATTTGGAAACAGGCTGGTCAGGCTGCGATCCGTGAAGATGAGGCCATCAGGTGGGCCCTCACCCTGTATAACCGTGTCCTTTAAGGAAGGGAATCTAGACGGGGGGTGGGGGGGGGGACAGCCACATGCACAGCCAGGCCCCCCTGCGAAGGGGAAGGTGCCACTCAGGGTGACCCGCCTACAAGCCAGGGAGGGACAAAGCCAGGTCCCCAGTCACTTAAAGGGACAGAGCAGAGGAAGGTGGGGTGCACATAGTCCGCTGGGGTGAGGGAAGAAAGAGACGATACCATCCCGTCGCTTCCTTTTGAATTCCAGTCTTCGTGGGTATTTTTATCACGAACAGAACAGTAACAGAGTAGCACATGTATGTGACTTACAGATAACACATGCACTTATGGGGGGGGGTGTCCTCGTTCAAAACACTGGCTGCGTGGTCCGCGCGGAGACTGCTGCTCTAAGGGAGGGGGCAGGAACTGAGAAGTCAGACGGGGAGGGGGAGGGGCTTCTGGTGAGGAGGGATCCCCGTGAGCCCGAGGAGCACACGCTAAGGTTGTAGGAGATTCAGCAAACAAGAGATGGGGAGAAAGGGCAGGTCTCCCCGGCCCTCGGCACCGCCCTGGGTGATGGAAGCCGTCAGGGCACAGGCCGCAGCGGCCGGTACTGTGACCGCCTGCGGGCAGAGGTCTCGGTCCTCTCACCCCGAGGGCCCCTGTGTTGGCACCGTGCCTGTGCACAGGGAGGTGGCGGGGAGTGGATGATGGTGACGGCATGGCGTGCGGGGGGCAGAGCCCGTGTGGCGGCAGCACCGGGACTCTTTCTCTCCCAGCGGCTCTGTCCTGAGAGCGACAGGTGGGCTGCGGGTCAGGAGGAGGGAGGCGACGAGGGGGGATGGAGAGAAACAGGGGGAGGGGTGGGTACCAGAAACATCCCGGAGGAGAGCGTGGGCGAAGCAGAGACAGAGATGGTCGGGGGCTGAACCGGGAGCAGGAGGTTGGGGCAGGGAGGCGGGCGAAACCAAGAGACCGATTCAGACTCAGCGCCGCTGACGATGGCGCAGACCCGCGGCGATTTTGTCGTGATTCCTAACTGCGGTGTGTTTAGGGCTTTGCTTATCTTTTTTTTTTTTTTTGAAATATTTTTATTGATTTCAGAGAGGAAGGGAGAGGGAGAGAGACATCAGAGATGAGAGAGAATCATGGACCGGCTGCCTCCTGCACGCGCCCTACTGGGGATGGAGCCCACAACCCGGGCCTGTGCCCTTGACCGGGAATCGCACCTGGTTCATAGGTTGACGCTCACCCCCTGAGCCAGGCCGGCCGGTGGCCTTGCTTCTCTCGCTCACTCATTTGAATAAACACCTTTGTGTCCTTTCCATCGTGCACGTTGGACATTGTGTGATAGGTTCCCGCGTGGGCCGGGCCCTGGGCCTGGGGAAGGGCACCGTCTTCAGGTTGGGGAGTGGGGTGCTCTGGGGTCAGGGCCGCCCATGTGGGGGCTCTGTCCCCTCCCCCTGGCAGCTGAGAACCGACGTCCTCTCCGCCCTGGTGGCTGCCTCGATTCCAGGAGAGAGGAGAGCGTGAGTGAGGAAGGGCCCTGGTGACTCTTCCTCTCCTTCCTGTGTTGCCATAGCACCTCGTTTCCTTGGTAACCGGCGGCCAAGGAAAGGACACGGGGCAGGTGCAGGATTTTGATGGAACTCTCGAAAGAGAGATGTCAGCAAGCACTTGTCTCTCTTAAAGCAACGCTCGCTCTGAGAGGCTGCTCGAGCCTGGGGGTGGGAGGGAGGGCCGGGTTCCCGGGAGGGGGGAGTGTAGACATTTTCTCCCGCCGGACGGAGATGCAGACCGCACTGAAAAGACCACGCCGAGGAATCAGGGCCGGCAGGCCTCGCCTAGCTCCGTGCATTGCTGGGGACGTGGGGCGGGCCGGAAGGTCATGATGCTAATGAGGCAGAGATTTCCGCTGGCTCCGTCCTGGGCTGGTGTTTGCCCTGGTCGCTAAGCACCACTGGGGGGCGTGGAGTGAGCCCTTTCTCCTGGGCATGTCTGGCGTCAGCCTTAACTGTCCCAACAAGGCAGCCGTGGACCTGGGAAACCTTCTCGGGGCTCTGGAGTTGTTGTCTTGTTGTTTTGACAGCTAAATGCTGTCAGTGAAACATCTGCAGGAAGTCTGTCCCGGCGTCTGAACCCAGGTCGGACCCGTCCGGAGCCCAGCGTTCCTGAAGGCCACCCTCGGGCTTTCTGAGAGCAGAGCCATAGCAGCCTTGCCATGGGGTTAATTGTGCGCCCCCCTCCACCCCTATATGTGGAAGTCCTAACCCCAGAGCCTCAGCATGGTTTGGGGAAGGGGTCGTTGTGGAGGTTAGCCAGTTAGAATGAGGTCATGAGGGCGGGTCTTTTTAAAAATATAGTTTTATTGATTTCAGGGAGAAAGGGACAGGGAGAGAGAGACACATCAATGGTGAGAGAGAGTCATGGATCGGCTGCCTCCTGCACGCCCCACGCTGGGGATCGAACCCACAACCTGGGCATGTGCCCTGACCGGGAATCGAACCGTGACCTCCTGGTTTATAGGTCGATGCTCACCCCCTGAGCCACATCGGCTGAGCATAGGGTGGGTCCTGATCACTGGGACTGGCGTCCTATACAAAGGAGAGACCTGGACCCAGGCACCCCCAGAAGGGAGACTGAGTGAAGACACAGGTCCACCCCCCAGACAGGGCCCCGGGGCGGGACCTTCCTCACGGCCTCAGGAGGAGCCAGCCCTGCGACACCTGATCATGGACTTGCAGCCCCCGGGACTGGGCGACAACGCGTGTGTGTTGCCCTGGGAACATATAAACAGGAGGTCATTTCCCAAAGCCCGGATTCCAGGGAGCTGTCGGGAGGGACGGTGGGACTGGAGGGCGGGGACCTTGGAGATGGGCAGGGCACGCCGGCGGTGGCTCTCTGAGTGGCCTTTGGCAGAGTTTCCGTGGCAGGTTCTCAGGCCCTGCCGTCGCCCGGAAACCCCCTCGCAGCGCCGTGCGGAGCTCCGGAGCTTGACAAAGGCCACGGGCTGCTAATTGCTGCCCTGTCAGCCGTGCTGGGCTCGGCAGACGAGGGGGGCGGGCCTCGGGGCGCCCTGTTGCCGTGGTGTCCCTTTCACAGGGTCTGACAAGTACCCTCTTACACGCTCAGCCTCCTGCCTGTCTGGGCTAATTGGTCGGTAGCTGTGAGCCGGACAAGCCTCTCTGTAGGGCAGGAGGCAGCAGGACTTACAGCAAATTAGCAGCGGAAACATGATGAAACCCCAAGCGGCCGGGAAAGACCGTGAGGGCATGCGCGTGCATTTGACTCCCCTTTGCAGCTGTCTCCTCGTTTCCTTTCTCCGGGGAGCAAGGTCCTCTGCCCTGTAACCCTGCTCTTTAGATACGGAGAGAGCCCGGCCGGCGTGGCTCAGAGGTTGAGCGTCGACCTAGGAACCAGGAGGTCACGGTTCCATTCCCGGTCAGGGCACAGGCCCGGGTTGCAGGCTCCATCCCCAGTAGGGGGCGTGCAGGAGGCTGCCGATCCAGGATTCTCTCTCCTCATTGATGTTTTTCTCTCTCTCTCTCTCTCCCTCTCCCTTCCTCTCTGAAACCAATAATAAAAAAAGATATGATTGATCTATATAGGAGTCCTTTAAAAGGCTCCCTCGCTCCCACTAGTTTCTGGAGTTCATACTTAAATCTGAAGGTGATGGAAGAAAACTGCTGAACTTTCCAAAAAGTTGATTAGACTAGCCAGACATCAAAATCCGATTTGGGGGGATCTCCGCGGCACACGGCGCCCAGCTGTCAAAGGCAATCAGGGACGCAGCCGCCACGGGAGCGGGGACCATGGGTGACAGCTGCCTCCACGTGGGAGACCGTCTTGCGGGAGAGGAGGCTGTGCCCTTGAGCTGTCTTACTTGCGAGAAACCCAGTCCGCCAGCAGCAAGACCCGGCCGATAGATAGGGGGCGCCCTTGTTTCCTTGGCGAAGGGGCAGTTCTGGGCGTTTCCAGGGGGAGCTGGTGGGCGCGCTCCCAGACCACAGGCAGCTGTTTCGTGCAGCCACTCGCTCCACCACGGCCGCCTTTCCGGTTCTACTTACTTACTAACTCGGTCTTGGGTGTCACGATCCCTTTCAGGGAGATGGATGGCCGCCCTGCTGAGGTGCGAGCCAGCTTTCGGTGATGGGGCCCTGGCTGCGCTCCAGAGCCTTTGGGAGAAGCAAAGGACCACGTGTCCCTCGCTCCCTCCAAGTCCGGGAGCCGTGCCAGTTCCGAAACCTTCCCGGTGCCCTCAGGTCTCCGTGTGGTGTCGAAACCAGACGACCAAGGCGTCCGGGCTGCCTGTCGCTACTTGAGCCAATGAAGCCGAGACAGGGTTGACTCCTATGTGAGTGTTTATCCCAATCCTGCCGGCAGCGAGGCGAGCAGCAGGTCAGCCACAGACATCTGCTCTGTCTCCCCCACCCCCACCCCCCAGAAGCCAGCTGCTTCTATGGGTAGGACGAGGATGACATGGGGACGTAGGAATCACGGGGATGGGGAAGGAGGCCATGCAGGCTGGCGTGGGACTCCATTGTCTGGGCAACAAGGTTGTCAATCTTCCCAAGTGAATAGGCAGGTCTTGAATGAGAATGGGCTGCGTTCCAGAGCTGGCTCCCAGGTCCAGGGCTGGCTCCCAGGTCCAGGGCTGGCTCCCAGGTTCAGGGCTGGCTCCCAGGTCCGAGGCTGACTCCCAGGTCCGAGGCTGACTCTCAGGTCTGAGGCTGGCTTGCAGGTCCGAGGCTGGCTCCCAGGTCCGAGGCTGGCTCCCATGTCCGAGGCTGGCTCCCAGGTCCGAGGCTGGCTCCCAGGTCCGAGGCTGACTCTCAGGTCCAAGGTAGACTCCCAGGTCCGAGGCTGGCTCCCATGTCCAAGGCTAGCTCCCATGTCCAAGGCTAGCTCCCAGGTCCGAGGCTGGCTCCCAGGTCCAAGGTTGACTCCCAGGTCCAAGGTTGACTCCCAGGTCCAAGGCTGACTCTCAGGTCCAAGGCTGACTCTCAGGTCCAAGGTAGGCTCCCAGGTCCAAGGCTGGCTCCCAGGTCCAAGGCTGACTCTCAGGTCCAAGGTAGGCTCCCAGGTCCAAGGCTGGCTCCCAGGTCCAAGGCTGGCTCCCAGGTCCGAGGCTGGCTCCTAGGTCCATGGCTGGCTCCCAGATCCAAGGCTGACTCTCAGGTCCAAGGTAGACTCCCAGGTCCGAGGCTGGCTCCCAGGTCTGAGGCTGGCTCCCAGGTCCAGGGCTGACTCCTGGGTCCAGGGCTGACTCCTGGGTCCAAGGCTTCCCATCTCCCAGACCCAGGGCATTCATCCAGGGAATACCCACCACGTCCCCATGAGCCCTAGTTTCCCACCTGCGCTGTGCTCCCTGAGTGTCCCCTGGGTGCCGGCCATGGGGACATACTGTCACTGGAAGGCGGAGCTCCAGGTGTGGGAGTGAGGGTGAAGGGCTCAGGTGGCTGGAAAGCCGAGGTGCATGAGCACCAATCACCGCCCGTCTCGGTGGGCATCGCTCAGGAGGGGAGAGCATCTGGTTGGCTGAGCCTGGTAGGCGGAGACCAAGGCACTGTGATGGACAGTCCCATGAGGCGCTGTCCGATGCAAAGGTGGCCCCTCTCCCCACCACAAACCAGGGAGTCATTGTCCAAAGAAGGGGGGGCACATCCTAGCCAGGCAGGCAGCGGCCTACACCAGTCCTCTGCCTCGGGAGGGGTCTGGACCCCACGCCACCCAAAGAATGCCTGCAAACAAGGGCACCGGTGTCGGGGTGCAACTTTAGATTCCCGAGGGGCCGTCACGTGCATTATTTTTTTCGCTCCTCACAGCGATGCTCGGGAATGAGAATTTTCTTGGCGAGGAGACAGACACCGAAAGATGGCCACCTCACGCTGCGAGCGGGCGGGCTGCTCAGACCTGGGTGGGCTGCTCAGACCTGGGTGGGGCTGCTCAGACCTGGGTGGGGCTGCTCAGACCTGGGTGGGGCTGCTCAGACCTGGGTGGGGCTCGACGCTCAAGCCCAGGCTGACAGCGACCTTTCTTCTTGGCTCCTCAAGGGCAAATCCAAGGGCAATGGATGGATGGAGGGACGGGAGGGAACGGGCGCTTGGCTGAGCGTCAGGGCGGCTTTGTTTCTGGAAACAGGGAGCACCCAGCAGCTTCTGTGGGAACAGGCCCTTCCTGGGACGCACAGTTGCTATTTTTGTTTCCCGGCCCCTTCCCTCCCTCCTCCCGTCGCTCATGGCCCATGCTGCCTCGAAGGTGACCTCAGGAGTCGCCCTGGCTGCCTGGGCATTTGCCTTTCTCCCCTCCTGGGTTTGCGGTGGGTACCTTTTCAAGAATTCCTTGGCCGGGCTCTCTTCGGAGTGTTTTCCATCCACCGATTCACTGAAGTCCCGCCAGTGTGAGGAGTGGGAGCAGTTGCTGTCCACGGGGACCCCGAGAGAAGGGCCCCGGGCGCCACGTGGCCAGGGCCACAGGCACGTTGGGCGGCGAGGGCCCTGTTCTTGTCTCCTTTCATCTCAAATGAGCCGGGAAGGTCCCCGCCTTCTACATCCCAGCTCAGGAGACAGACCACGGATGAAGGGAGGAGATCAGGAAGCAAGACTATGACAGGTGTCTCTGTAACCGGACAGACAGCCGAGGGCTCCGGGCTGCCTGTGGCTACCTGAGCCAGTGAAGCAGAGACGGGGTTGAGGCCTATGTGAGCGTTTACCCCAGTCCCGCCGGCAGCGAGGGAGAGCAGCCGGCCAGCCACAGACATCTGCTCTGCCCGCCCTACCCCCCCAGAAGCCAGTGCTTCTATAGGGCAGGAGGGCTAAGATTCCCTGGGGACGTAGGAGTTACAGGCGTGGGAAGTGGGCGCGGGATAATCATTACAGGTTACAAGTCATGCTGGGGGGGGGGGGGGCGTGTTGCAGAGGGCGGGCACCTCCAGGCGCCCCAGGACCAGGTCACAGGCAGAGGGCGGGCACCTCCAGGCACCCCGGGACCAGGTCACAGGCAGAGGGCGGGCACCTCCAGGCGCCCCGGGACCAGGTCACAGGCAGAGGGCGGGCACTTCCAGGCGCCCCGGGACCAGGTCACAGGCAGAGGGCGGGCACTTCCAGGCGCCCCGGGACCAGGTCACAGGCAGAGGGCGGGCACCTCCAGGCGCCCCGGGACCAGGTCACAGGCAGAGGCAGGGGCTGTAAAGGGCAGGTCCCTCCGGGGCGAGACTGTGTCAGCGAGGAGGCTGTCAACCCTCCCATCACGACAGGCGGCTCTCGGGACAGAGGAGGGACTGCGTTCTGACGGGAGCGCCCAGGCCCAGCGCACAGCTCCCGGCAGGTGAGCAGGTGCCTCTGATCACAACAGAACCGCCAGGCTCACCGAGTGCGGCTCCTGTTTCTCAGGGCTGTGATTAGTTCCCGATATTCCGCTTCTGCCCCTGACAGGTTGGAGGGCAGACCCAGGATGCCGAGAGGGAGGAGGGGCAGGGCGGCCCTGGGGTGATGGGGCAGCATCTTTCTGTGGCGACGATGTAGGGTCCAGGGGCCCAAATGGAGCCCTCCTCCCCCAGGTTTTCACCTTTGTGTTTCCAGGCCTCGTTTTCTAACCTCCACTGACCTTCCACCTAGAAGTGTTTGTGGGCACATTTCCGCAGGACTTGGGGGCGGCGCCTGCACAATTCTTCTTTTTTTTTTTAAATACATATTTTTAATTGATTTTAGAGAGGAAGGAAGAGAGAGAAATAGAAACATCTATGATGAGAGAGAATCATTGATCAGCTGCCTCCCGCATGCCCCCCACAATGGGGACTGAGCCGGCAGCTGGGGCCTGTGCCCTGGCGGGGAATCGAACCGTGACCTTTTGGCTCATAGGTGGAAGCTCAACCACTGAGCCATGCCGGCCGGGCCTGCACGATTCTTTAATTCCAGGGAAGGGCAGGACGTCGACGTGAGCTCAGAGCCCTCAACATTCTTGCTCCTCTGGTATCTACAGTGCCTGGCCCGGTGCCGCACACGCAATCTGCGTGGATGAGCCAGTGAGGGAGTGAGTGACGGACGAGCCAACCACACACCCTAAGACACTGATGGCAAACCTTGTGAGCTCGGCGTGTCAGCATTTTGAAAAACCCTAACTGAACTCTGGTGCCGTGTCACATATAGAAATTTTTTGATATTTGCAACCATAGTAAAACAAAGACTCATATTTTTTATATTTATTTTATATATTTAAATGCCATTTAACAAAGAAAAATCAACCAAAAAAATGAGTTCGCGTGTCATTGGTTCACCATCACTGCCCTAAGAGGAGGTGAATCCCTGCCCACCCATGTCCCCCCCTCGCCCACTCTTTTAAACCAGGGCTACTGAGAATCACGCTTTCCCCCCTTTGTAATATGAGACCCAAGTTAATTAAAACCAACTTGGGAGGCGGGGCTAGTTCCTCCTCCCAACGCCCCCCCCCCCCCAGGAGAACCCTGCAGGTTCTAATAGCGATGGGGAATTGTTGATTTAGGAGGGCGCTGGGGTAACACTGCTTAGAGTCAAATCTGATGCGACCATATTTCCACCATTTGATCTGGCAAGGCGTGCAGCCTGCCCCAGCCTCGGTTTCTGTGCCTGTAAAATGGGCTAACAACGGTCTCTAGGTCAGAGTGGAGAAGCAACACTGGGCCCCGCCTCTGGAACACGGCAGACACCCGAACGTTCGCTGTTGCCAGTCTTGCTGGAAAGTGTGCGTTTGTGTGTCCGCACGTCTGTGGCGGCCTCCGTAGTCAGTCAGCGGGCACGCCGCTCAGGTCCGCAGCGGCTGGGCTCATCCCGCAAACACTCCTGGCTCTCGGCCCCGCGGGGCTCTGACGCTTCTCCACAGTCACACTCTCCTGGCGGTTACCGGCCTTACGGCTTGTCAACAGCTCCCTCCCGCTCCCCACACCTGCTCTCCATCGCTAGTCTCTCTCTCTCGATCCGTCCCCTCGGCCAAGCACTCGACTCTCCCTCTCTCTATTTTTAAACATATTGTTTTCTCTCCCAGTCACCTGACATTATGTCTGTTTTTTTTGTTTTCTTTCTTCTCAGTTTCTTCTCCTTCTCTGGCAGGAATAGAAAATGGGTTTCATGTCCCGAGCCGGCTCAGGTGGCCGGGAGAGCGACACCGAGGCCCCTCAGGCCATACCCGGGTGGCTGGGACAGAGTCAGGATTGATCAGCAGCGTCTGCCAATGATGAGGGACGGAGTGGGGAAGCTCTGGGTGGCAGCCATTGCCACTCTCATTCGGGCAAGGGAACCCTGGGACTCGTCTTGTTACGGCTTCACTATAAATCTTCGCGCCGAATCCAATGTGGGCTGAAACACAGTTAGAGCCTCTAATCCAGTCTCCCGCCGCGTGGCCAGGTGTGGCGGAAAAATGACTCCCTCTCCCTCGCCCGGAGCCAGAAGGCCCGTCTGCAGGCCCCTGTCTGCGGGGACCGGCGGAGCCGTGGTCAGATTCAGGCTCCCGCCTCTCAGGAAGCACAGGGTGTCCTGAAAGGGGGCAGGTGCCAGCCCTACCGCGAAATCTGCTGGGAGCACGCGGGGGGCTTTTTGGTGAGCCGAAGAGCCAGGCTTTCTAAGAGGTGGGGCGTGTGGCCCGTGTGTGGGGCTGGAGCCGCCGGCCGAGGGCCCGTCCTGAGTGGCAGCTCGTCGCCCTGACCGCCTTCCTACCGCAAGAGGGGCGGGGGGTGGCCAGGGTGAGCGTGCGAGAGCTTAGACGCGTCCGTGCCGGGGTGCCAATGCCCGTGTCACCTTTGTTCACGTAGGAAAATGCTCAAACCTGCAGGGAATTGTGAGTTTATTTGAGCCAAACTGTCGACAGTTGCCGGGACGCAGAGTCTCAACGGATCGGGACGACGCTCTGGAGAATGGCGGTTCTTCACCTTGTTTTATACGTGACAGTCGAAGGAGGAGACGTAGGTGGGTGACAGGACATCCACTGATGGTAGAGGAGGGAGGCGGGAGAAAGCAGAGGGGGGAAACCTCTGGGATTGGGTAAAAAGTAAAATGATGGACGCGTTTCTCAGGTGGGTGGAGGGTAGTTCACAGTCAACAGTGAGCTCAGTAACAATGAAGGGTTGGGGTCTCCACAGAGCGGTGCCTGTGCGTTGAGGGGTCCGGAAAAAGGACTGTTACTCTGACCTCCCAACGATACGTTATCGTAGATGCAAAAGGACAGTAGGCTCAGTTCAGGTGAAGATCGACCTTTGTCAGGGACGATACCGGCCGAGGACATGACCACCCCCTGTAACGGCTTTGGTTGAAGTTTAATCTCAGACCATCCTTTGTGGTGACTTTAGGCCCTTGGTTTGCAGGCCCACCACGCAGACCTCCCCTGGGCCAGTCAGTTAGCACGTGGCCCCTTTGGTCCTCCCGTTCACTGAGGGTCTCGCCTGGGTGGGCTGGTGCTGGGCCCAACGGTTGCAGTTCCTCAATCAGATGGTCCCCAGGGCGTCTCCATGGCGCCTGGACCTCTGGGCACCTGGTGGCTCTGCCCACACGGGTGGGGGCACGTGACTCAGGGCCTGAGGCGGGCGGTCCTGAGCTGCAAGGCTGCTCCAGGCCTCAGCTTGGGTTTTCCATCCACACGGCTGCGTCAGCACCCACCTCAGGGACCCCTTCCGCAGCCGCACCCTGGCCGGGGCCCATGGACCGGGAGAGCGGTTGTTTCTGCGAGTGTCCTGGGCTCGCCCGCCTTCTTCTCCCAGCTCCCTGGTGCATACGCTCTGTCTGCTCCGGTGTCAGCCATTGCGGGCTCTGCCGACGCCTCCTACAGTTGATGCCATGGTCCGTGTCTCAGTGACCACCCGGGTGCTCGGCTCTCAGCACGCACTGCGGGTCCAGCTGCAGCAGGAGGCGGGCCGGTGAGACCGGAGTGAGATTGATTTTAATTAACTCATGTCTCATATTACGAAGGTGGAAAAGACCGGTTCTCAGCAGCTCTAGGTGGAAAGGGTGGGAGAGGCGGGTGGCGGGGGGGTGCGGACGGCAGAGTCTTCAGGAAAGCGATGGCTACAAGGACGTTTGTTCCTCAGCGTCCATGTCCACGCTGTGCTCTGTGACGGCAGGGCCCGGCTCAGCCCCGACTCTCTGGCAAGGCCCTTGCGCCCGCCCTAAGAAGTGGGTCCGGAGAAGGCAGGGAGTGGCTGTGCGGCTCTGACCAGGGAAGCAGAAAGGACCCCCGGGCCCTGCACAGTCCCCTGCCTTTTCCGTAGGAAATAAACTTTCCCCTCAGACCGTCTGCATCTGTGCTTCCATTTTTAAGACTTTTTATGTATGTTTCTACTTGCACCTCATCTTTATATTTATAGGAAAGACACGTGCATATCCACGAATCTGTGTGTATATATTGTGAGAAATGGGGAAGATGGGGGGGGGGAGAGAGAGCAGTGTGGGGGCCAGGGTCCCTCCCCCCAGGCTACATGTGGTCCCCCCCTCGCTTGTGCCCTGCCCAGATGACAGTCAGGGATGGGCGCTGGGAGGGGGGTGGTGGGTGGGGGCGTGAACCCTTTCGCTGGCTCTCTGCTCCTCATCACAGCACTCCTGTCCGAGGGCCCCGGTTTAATTTGCTGGAGCTGAACGGTGGCAGGAAGTCTCGGGGGCAGGGCACGCGCTCCTCTCCGCCCGCCACCCCCCCGCCCCCATCCTGAAATTTTTCATTAAGTGCAGAGCGCTGTAACTCAGCTAAGGGAGAGACAAGCATGCTGTTAGCCTGGGTTTGTTTCAGGCTGCGGTTTTAATTTTCAAGGCTCCTGATTCCAGCATCACAGCCCGGGGTCTTGCTGTGGAAGGAGCTGCTCCTCCCCCGTGCAGGCAGGGGGACAGGGGTGTCCCTGCCGGGGCCGGGGCCGGGGCCGGGGGCAGTGGTGCGTGGTGTGGGGTTTTCCAATGTGTTCTGCTGGGTGTTAGTCTGCAAGGGGGTCGTGAAAAAGAAAGGTCACAGATGCCTGGAAAATACCGTGTATCTCAGGGCGTTCCCCCACCCGAACCAGGGTGTCCCGTGCACGCCAGCGTACAAAGGCCCTGACAAGTCCTGCGCCCAGCAGGCCTGTTTGCCCTGGTCCAGTCCTTGCTGCCCACGATGACTGACCACGGGCTCTCTACCGGGCAGCAGGAGTGTTCGTGGAATTCAGCCAGGCCCTCTCCTGCAGGGACGGACCTGAGAGGGGACCCTCCCCGGAGCCCCCCGCTTTCCTCAGCTCTGTCACTATCCACTGCGCAGCCCGGGCACGCTCCCGCCCCTCTCTGGCCCTCAGACTTCCTTATGCACCAGGACGGGGCCCTGGTCTTGGACTCTATGACCTGTGAGGCCCGCAGAGCAGTCAGCTCAGTGAAAACCAGAGGCCACGAAGGGACCGGGAGGGAGGGGGAGAGGCGGATGTAAGGAGAGAGGGAGAGATGACAGGGCCCAGGCGCCTGCAGAGACGTCTTTCTTAGGAGAGGGTCAGGGTGCGCAGCGAGGAGTCCAAGGTCACCTTCCCTGGAAGCATGGGGACTGGCTTCCAGTCTGCGATGCCACTGCCTCCTGCAGAGCTCCCGCCTCCGGTCACACTGCTCCGTCACCGTCTCCCGCCCCCACCCACCGTCCCCGCTCCCAGCGCCCCCCCCTGACTGCCATCTGCTCAGGGCACCAGTGAGGAGGGACCAGCCTGGTGGGAGGGCCCTGCACCCCCTAACACCCTGCACCCCAACCCCTACCCTCTGCACCCCCACCTCTGTACCCCCATCCCCTTGCACCCCTACCCTCCTGCACCCCACAACCCTCTGCACCCCACATTTCCTGTACCCCTACCCCCTGCACCCAAACCCTCTGCACCCCCAACTCCCTGCACCCCTTACCCCCTGTACCCCCACCTCCCTGCACCCTCGCTGGAGGTGGAGGGAGCCCGCAGCCCTGCAGTGGAAAAGTCGCAGCCCAGAGGGCAGCCAACTGGCTTGAGGCTCCGGGGAGGGAGGGCGGGCGTCAGGCTGCAACAGTCGCTGAGGCTTCCTAGCTCCCCACGTGACTCCTGTTGTGACCTTCCCCACAGGCCCGAGGGGTGGGCGGATGGGGTGGAGGGGTGGGGTGGAGGGGTGGGTGGAGGGGGGCTGCTGGTGCCGTCACCCGGGAAGATGGCCCGGCCACCGACCACCGGGGTTTGCTCTCTCAGCCCAGGCGCTGTCTGCTGCCCTCAGATCTGCGCTCTGCGTCAGTCCGGCTAAGAGCCTTGATCACGATCGATAAATCGAAGTCTTAAGTAAGAATCGTTCTTAATGCAGATGAAAACCATTGTGAAAAGGCAAACCTCACGGAGCCTGGGTGCTGGGCCCCCGTGCTATGGAGACGAGGTCCCCGAGTCCAAAGACGCGAGGAGGCCTGGGCGGCGGCCTCCTCACCGTCTGCCGCTCGGAGCAGGAGCCCAGCCCGCGCTCCCTCCCGCCGGCACACAAGTCCCGGGCCTGTGACTCAGGGAGGGAGTGGGCCTGGTCCACGGCTCAGCGGTTGAGCATCCACCTAGGAACCAGGAGGTCACGTTCCATTCCCCGTCAGGGCACAGGCCCGGGTTGCAGGCTTGATCCCCAGTGTGGGGCGTGCAGGAGGCAGCCGGTCCATGATTGTCTCTCATCACTGATGTCTCTCTCTCTCCCTCTCCCTTCCTCTCTGACATCAATAAAATCTCTATATTTCTTTTAAAAAGGAGAGAGTTGGAAAGACTGGTTCTCTGGGCTGGCATCTCGATGGCCGGCTCCTTTTGCACAAGGACATGTCTTTTGTTACAAGGTCGCCAGCGGCTGCTCCCCCCAGGCCCTCTGGTCCCTGGTATCACTGAATGCGGACTTGGGAGGGCTTTGCGACAGCGACAGGCAGATGGAACCCACTGTCCTCCGGTGACACAGCCCACGGTACCACGTGACTCTGCCACCCTGGCCACCGCTGCACGGATCCGCCAATCCCTGGGCGGGCCAGTCACCGTGGCACAGTGCGGGGCGCCACTTCTGCCTGCCGGGGCTGCCTGTACCACGTGCTGTTGCCTGAACCAATCAAACCCTCCCTTCTAGGGTTTGGACATGAGCTGTAGAGATGGAGACGTCGGGGGCAGGAGGTTGGGTCTGAGACAAAGAGCCACAGAGAGGAAGGAGGGGAAGGCCTGAGGGAAGGGAAGACAAGAGGGCGTGGCTGTGGAAACCGTGGCCGTGGCAACCGTGGCCATGGAAACCGTGGCCGTGGAAACAGCGGCTGTGGAAACATCAGCCGCCTGGTGAGGAGGAAGGTGAGGTGGGTCCTGGAGGGGGCTGGCCAGTGCCCCCTCCTCTGCCCTGCGTCCTAACAGGAACCCCCTGCAACTATGAGGGGCTGGCACAGGCCTCTGGCCAAGGAAGAAAACCCCCACAAAAAAACTCAAAAAAACACAGAAAACCACAGAGGAACGCATCTCGGGATTCTAGGGTTCTGTCAGCGCCTTCGGCTCACCAGTGGACTGGCACCTCTCCCTGTGCCGCCGAATCGCTTCCCTGGTCCCTCCCGTCCGGCCCCCATCAGAGGAGGACACTCAGATCCTCTCTCCCTCCCTCCCCCGGGGCCTGCCCCTGCCCCTCTCCCCGCCCTGCCCCCTCCCTCCCTCTTCCCCTCTCTCTGTCTTGGCCTTTCAGATGAGATGGCAGAGCTGCTCCGAGGGGGTGCGGTGCTGAGGAGCCTGGAACAGGGGTGGGAGGCTGCGCTGGATCCAGGGGAGCGGAGAGCTGCCTGGGGCCCTGTCGGGGCGTCTGGGCCCACCTGGCCTGCCGGCCGCTGTCCATCCCTCTCGGGGCGGCAGGAGGGTCCCTCATTGTGCTCCCCGTGCCCAGGCATTGATGTCTTACCAGCTGCCCCCGAGATCCCCGCTCCTGCCAGGCGGGTCAGGGCCCTGTGAGTCAGGGCCCCGCGGGTCTGATGGGCCTGAGTCTTGGAGTCCGGGACGCAGTGCCCGGGAGAGAGCTCTCGATGACGGCCCCCCCCACCCCACGGACTCAGCGTCCAGGAGCGATACGCGGGGAGAGACTTACTGGTGCCGTTTCTCCTGACTTTCCTACACAGCGGGCCACGTGACCACGCGCCACGCCACGGATCCCGGGGAGACCCTGTAGCCAACCTTCTCGACTTTGACCTCGTGTCCCTCAGGATGGTCTGGTTGCCAGTGACAGGAGCCATGCTGGCTAATCGACTTCTTTCTTTTGAAGAAGAAATGTATCACCAGGTGGAAGGCTGCTCAGAGGAAGAGCTGCCTTCGAAGCTTGGAGGAGACATAACTAGGCCAGTCCCGCTGGGCGAGGCGCCGGGAAAGTTCGCGTCGTGGCGGGCGGGGTGAGGCCGCAGCCAGCGTTCTCCTCCCTGTGTCCCTGTTCCCTCTGCTCAAGGCAGACAGAGAGGGACTAACTGGCCTGGTCGGGGCGGCGATGGGAGTCCCATGCGGTAGGAGGCGGGGACTCCAGGTCTGGGAGCAGAGGGAGGGGGCATGGGTGCTGGGCAGCTGGGCACCCTCTGCACCGCTGACCCTGGTTCTGTAGGTCAGGCTGTTCCACCCTCCTGTTCCCCTGCACCATTCACTAGGCTCGGGGTCTTCCCAGCATTCCTCTGCTGTTTCCCCTCAGGTCTTCATTCATTCATTCATTCATTCACTCATTCACTCTTCATTCATTCATTGTTCACTTGTCCGACAAAAATGCACTGAGGCCCTAGCTGGTTTGGCTCGGTGGATAGAGCGTCAGCCTGTGGACTAAAGAGTCCCAAGTTCGATTCTGGTCAAGGGCACACATCCAGGTTGCAGGCTCGATCCCCAGTGTGGGGAGTGCAGGAGGCAGCCGATCCATGATTCTCTCTCATCATTGGTGTTTCTAGCTCTCTCTCTCCCTCTCCCTTCCTCTCTGAAACCAATAAAAATGTATTAAAAAAAACACCCAAAAAACAAAAAACGCACCGAGCACCTACTAGGGCTCTTGCACTGGGTAGGGGTTCCGACTTGTGCCCTTTGACCTGGGAACCCTCTGTGGTCCCCTCAGTCCTAGGCTCAGCTGATCTCAGCCCGTCTCCTGGACTGGCGTCCACCTCTGGCCAGCGCTAGGCCCACAGGCTGTGGGACGGGTGGGGGAGGGTATGGAAAAACGTGACTCTCTGTCTTGCCTGTTGCTTTGGGTAGTTGGAGGGATAAACGAGGCACAGCCCCGTGTGAGCTGAATAAAAATGCCTATAAACTGTAAAAAATAAAAGAAGAAAAAAGGTCGCAAGAAACAGACACCTACCCAAGCGAGGAGGCAGGAAAGGGAAGAGGCAGGCTGCGGACTGAGGTCGGGGACCCAGACAGGGAGCGTGGCCTCGGCTGGAACCAGGAGCCTCGAAGCCCCTGCAGCGAGGCCCCTTCCCCCTTGCCTGCTCTCCCTCTGGCCCGGGAGGGCTGGCCAAGGCCCTTTCCCTGCTCAGCGGGGGGCACGCCCTCCTGACCGGCTCCAGGGTCCTCGAGGCCAGAAGCCAGGTCTCGGAACCCACACCCCAAAAACAGCCAGAAAGTTGAGCTTCCATCAGAGGAGAGAAAACTTGCCGTATCGATTGGGGCCAGGGAGGGAGGGGGCGGGGGAGCCGCAAACAGCCAGAAGCTCCCAGTTCTCTGCGCTGCTAATCAACTGTGAGGCTCGCGTCTCCGCTTCATCATGTCGGGGAGGCGGGGAGCCCCTCGCCCAGCGCACCTGCGGGCCATGTCTCGGCTTCCCCATCTCTCCTTGGACCCGTTTTCCTTATTAAACTCGCCGCGGGGCGTCTCCGTGGCCTATTGATTCGAGCGCGGGAGAGCGTACGGAAGATATGAAAATACAAATTGCTGCTCCCGAGAGCACTGCTGTCTGTACAGGCTGCTCCTCCGGGCTCCGAGCATCCCCGAGGGCTCGGCTGAGGAGCATCAGGACAAGGGCACCGGCTTGGCGGAGTGAGCCGGTTCTCCGCGGAGATTCTGAGCAGCCCCTGGGCCTCTGGCCCAGGCCCCACAGCTCAGGTTCGTGGGTGGCCGGGCACCTCCTGGGACCGGATGGTCTTTGCTGAAGCCGGGTGGTTAGAGCAGCGGGAAGGACTCCAGCCGAGGTCTTGGTGCCGTTGGCCGTGTAGCGCGGACACGCCCTCCCCCACTCAACCCTACTTCTTCTTCAAGGTCCAGCTCAGGTGCCACCTCCTCCGGAAAGCCTCTCTGGATTTCCCCAATTAAGCTCTTTCCTTTTTTTAAAAAATATTTTTATTGATGTCGGTGAGGAAGGGAGAGAGAAAGAAACATCCATGATGAGAGAGAATCATGGATCGGCTGCCTCCTGCACACCCCCCACTGGGGACGGAGCCTGCAACCCGGGCCTGTGCCCTGACCGGGAATCGAACCGTGACCTCCTGGGTCATAGGTCGATGTTCAGCCGCTGAGCCCTGCCGGCCGGGCCCACGCTGGTATTGTAAACCCAGATGTTCTGGGTCCAGAGCCCTGGTGGTGACGTCATGGTACTTCCCCAGGTGTTGGTGCCCGTCCCCTCAAACCTCCCGGTTCCCGGGGGAGGGACCCCGTCTTGTTCTCACCTCCACCCCCCGGGGTGCAGGGCGCTGGGCAGCGCCCGCAGGTGTCTGGCAGTCGGTCCGGAATCCTGTGTCCGCAGCCGCGATCTACTCCCCGAGATGGAAAGGGAGCTGTTTGCCTCGAAGGCGCTCCTCTCCCAGGCCCACCTTCTCCTGCACGGAGACAAATAGCTCCTGGAAACAATATTCATCTTTCGGAAGAGCCAGCCGCTCGGCCGGGGGCCCGCAAGGATCTCAGCTCAGACCCACGTGAGGAGAGCTGGCTGCTGCGTCGCTGCCCGCCCGGCCCGCTGCAGCCTCGTCCCATCCATCATCCTGGGACGGACGCTCCGTCGCTGGGAAGCAGCCTCCGATTTCAGTTCCTCCCTTCCTTCCGTGTCCTCATCTTTCTTCAGCTACAGTGCTGAGCTCTAAGCTGAGGGGCTGGAGCAGTGAACCCTACGGGACACGTGCCCACGCAGCGCTCGCACGCTGGGAAATGGAGCGAACCGGAAAGGGCGGGAGCCATCAGGGAAGGCTGCATGGAGGAGGAGGCTTATAACGGGAGCAGGACTGGGGTAATGGGGACTAAGTATAAGAGAACTACGAAGAGGAGGCAGTGGTAGGAGCAATCGGGTGGGAGCGGGCGACTGGGACAGGGGGTGGCTGGGAGGCATGGAAAAGGGGGCTACCACGTGACGTGTCAGGGTTCTGGGTCGCCAAGAGCCGCCGTCCAGGGGAGGAGACGGTGGTGATACTGTCATCTGTCCTCCAGCAGGACTGAGCTAGAAGGAATGCGGGAGTGTGTGTGGTGGCAGACGGGGCTGGGCCCTGAACATGAGGCGGAGACGTCCTCAAAGGTGTTTGGGCAGGTGGGGGCAGAGGGGAGAGAAGCGGGTGACAGCCTCAGGGAGGGGCCTCACAGGGGAATCCTGGGAGGTTTCCAGGGGTGACTTGCGGGAGGCGGGCGGGGACGGGGGAGGGGGCAGAGCTGCAGGAGGAGGTGATCACGTGGGAGATGTTGAGGGAGGTCAGGCGGCTGTGGAGGGGGGCGGGGTGGAGAGGCAGTGGGAGGCGACAGTGGGTGGCCCGCCGTGCTTGGGGGTGGGGTGGGGAAGAGGGTGGGGTGGCCGCACTGTCCAGCGTGGGGTCCTCGACCTGCTGGTGAGACTGTGCCCAGAAAGCCCCTGGTTCATCCCCGTCTTCTCCTGTCATCCGCCACCTCCAGCGCCAACCACCACGGTACCCAGGGCCACGGGATTTCCACCAGGACGCTACTGCTGTGGTGAGCATCTGGCAGCGTCTCTAGTTCTATTCGGTTCCTTCTGCTTTTCCCTTCCCCCAAGGAATGCCCCGCAGGGAGCAGATGGCAAGCAGGAAGGGCAGACCGTGCCCTTGGCGTCGCAGCCTCCTGTCTGCTGTGCTCGGCGCGGTGTGCGCAGCGGGTCCGGCGGTTGGTGGTTCACGTGCAGCCGGGTGTCCCTGGGGAGTGGGGCCCAGTGTCTGGCTGCTTGCAGCTCCATTTCCAGACGTCCGTGCAGGCCCAGGGCCTTGCGGATGCTGCTCCCCAACTCATTCCTTTCTTAGCAGGTACTCACTGGGTGCCAGCCACGGGCTAGGCCAAGGGTGGGCAAACTTTTTGACTCGAGGGCCACAATGGGTTCTTAAACTGGACCGGAGGGCCGGAACAAAAGCATGGATGGAGTGTTTGTGTGAACTAATATAAATTCAAAGGAAACATCATTACATAAAAGGGTACGGTCTTTTTTTTTTTTTTTTTAGTTTTATTCATTTCAAACGGGCCGGATCCGGCCCGTGGGCCGTAGTTTGCCCACGGCTGCTCTAGTATAATATTGCATGTCAGCGGTGACTTAGAAGTCACTTAATTCATTTTTAGAAAACGTGTGCCCTCATGCAGCCTACATTCTGGTTGTTTTGTTGACTGGTCACTCGTTAGTTCTAGCTTTTGTTTTCTGTAGATTCCTTGGGGAATGTCTATGCGAATAACCATGTTGTAAATAAACCAGAGGCCCGGTGCACAAATTCATGCACGGGTATGGTCCCTTGGCCTGGCCGGTGTTCGGGGCTGATTGAGGCCGGCCGGCCGGCCGGGGGGAGGGACCGCAGAAGGTTGGCTGTGGGAGCGCACTGACCATCAGGGGGCAGCTCCTGCATTGAGCGTCTGCCCCCTGGTGGTCAGTGTGCGTCATAGCTACCGGCCGGTCATCCGGCCGTCCAGTCGTAGCAGTCGCTTAGGCTTTTATATATATAGATAGAGAGGATTTGAGTCCTTCCTTTCCAATCTCTAGGCCTTTCCTGTGTTAGGTCTTACTGCCGGGGGTAAAAGTTCCGGTGTGATGCGGAATAGGAGTTGTGCGAGTGAACACCCTTTCCTTGTTCTCAATCTTAGGATGAAAGCCTGCCTTTTTTTCACCATTAAATAATATTATGTTAGATGTAGTTTTTTTTCCTTTTCTATTTTGCCCTTCATCAGGGTATGGAAGATTCCTTCTATTCCTGAGAGTTTGCTGAGAGTTTTTATCCGAGGTGGGTGTTGTGTGTTTAGGAATGCTGTTTTTCTGCACCAATGCATGTGAGTTTTCTTCTCTAATTTGTTAATGTGGAAGATGATAATGACTGATTTCCTCAGATGTCGAACCAGCTTTGCATTCCGGCGTTGGGCTGTGATGTCTTACTGTGTTTCACATATTGCTGAACTCCATTTGCTGATATTCAGATGAGGATCCCTGTGTCTATATTCACGAGCGCTATTGGTCTGTAATTTTCTTGTGTTCTCTTTTCCTGATTTTGGTATCAAGGTAGTTTTGGCCTCATAAGTTGAAAAGTGTTTCCTCCTCTTTTTAAAAAATATTTGGGAGAATTCATGGGGCGGGGGGCGGGGGAGGGACTATCTGGGCGTAGAGGTTTTTTGTTTCGCTGTTTTTTTCAGACGGTTTTAAAATCTTTCAATTTCTTGTCGCTAGGACTATTTAGGTTACCTGTTTTTTCTTGGGTGAGTTTAGTGGTTTGTGGCTTTCAAGAAATTAAGTGGTTTCCTCTACGCTTTTGGATTTATGGGTGTAGAGCTGCTCATGGTATTCCCTCAATAAACTGTTCCCCCTCATTAAACTTTTCGGTGTCTGTGTCGTCTGCACTGATAACCTCTCTTTTATCCCTAATGATGGTAATTTGTGTCTTTTCTATTTCTTTGAGAGTCTGGTTATAGGTTTGTCAATTTTATTGATATTTCCAAAGAACCAACTTTTGTTTTCATCGATTTCTCTATTTTTCTGTTTTTAATTTCATCGATTTCCACCCTAATTATTACTGTCCCTTTCCTTCTGGCTGCTGTGGGTTTATTTTCCACCTCTTCAGTTTTTTTTTTTAAAGGCAAACAACTAGGTTATTAATGTGAGACGTTTCTTTTAAAAAATATAAGCCTTTAACGTTGTACATGTCTCTCGAAGCACTTCCTTAGCCACGCCCCACCCATTCGATAAGTGTATGTTATTTTTGTTCAATTGTTTGTTCCGAACTATTTTCCAACTTCCCTTAAGATTTTCTTTGGAAACACGGATTATGTACAAGTGTAGTGCTAACTTGCCAAGTGTCGGAGGATGCTGTTCAGGACACCTGTGTTATCGATTTCACAACGGATCGTGGTTTAACTCCAAGGTGTGTAGGCCTTGAGTCTCCTGCCTTCAGCCGGAGGTAGGAATTGGGCCTCTCTTTTGGGAGGGCGTCTTGATAACTACAAGGGAAAACCTTAACAATGTTCACATACATTGGCGCAACCCTTCCCCTTCTTTGCTTTTATCCGAAGAAAATACTCATGAATGGCCCCGCGGGCGTGGCTCAGTGGTTGGGCATCAGGGCACGTGCCCGGGTTGCGGGCTCGATCCCCAGGGTGGGGCGTGCAGGAGGCAGTCGATCCATGATTCTCTCTCATCACCGATGTTTCAATCTCTCCCTCTCTGTCCTTTCTGAAATCAATAAAAATATATTTTTAAAAAGAAAATATTCATGAGTGGACACATAGACATTTGTGCAACCCTCCACATTTGGAAAGACCTAAACGCCCAACCACGGGCGGCTGGTTAGCTAGGTTAGCGGAACCCAGGCCACGGGTGTCAGCAGCCGTGGAAACGTGTCCCGAGGAAGAACATGGAGGCCCCGGGAAGGGGCGGACGATCCGTGACCGGGCCGTGGCTGCCTGTTCCCTCCCACTGCAGTGCCGCCTCCGTGAACGGCGCCCTTGGCCTCTCGTGTTTACTGCTGTTTCTTCGGTGCCTGACACGGCGCGTGACACATGATAGAGGCTCGGAACTATTTAAACACATACATCACAGGAGACAGCGTATTTACCCACCTCATCATTGTAATGCACGTCACATGTGTATATTATCCGCATGTCACATCTCTCTAGGTCTACGTATGCTGGCACCTATGAAATCTGGTTCCTCTCTTTTTAAAAAAATTTTTTAAAAAATGTACTTTTATTGATTTCAGAGAGGAAGGGAGAGGGAGAGAGAGAGAGAGAGACATCAGTGATGAGAGACAATCATGGATCGGCTGCCTCCTGCACCCCCCCCCCCCCACTGGGATCGAGCCCGCAACCTGGGCCTGTGCCCTGACCGGAATCGACCCCGGGACCCTTCAGTCTGCAGGCTGACGCTCTATCCGCTGAGCCAACCGGCCAGGGCTGGTTGCTCTCTTTTTAGGGGAGGAGCATTCTCTCCCCGTCCCTGCCTTTATGTGCCGAGCGATCCCCCCCTTTTCCCTGGGACTCACTCCAGCCCGTCTGGGCCGACCCCCCGAGGCTCCTCCATGCTTCTCGGGGGAGTTTATGGTCATGTTTGATCCCTGGGCACAGGGGTACAAGTCACCTTGTTTTTCTGAAAGGCCCTCAGCGAGTGGATGGCCGAGGTGGGCCTGGGTCAGGCTGTCTCGCTCCAGCCCAGTGTCCTCCGCTGCCCCGCCCCCTCCCCGCCTCCTCAGAAGGCTCCAGCCTCCCGGGCCATGGGCAATGCCGCGGTGGCCTCGCATTCCTGCCGGCTCTTCCATTCTCCAAATACCACGGGCACGGCCTGCTATGGCAACCGGCAGCCTGGGAAATGTCATCGCTTTTAAGAAACACCGGGCCGCAGGACCACCTGCGCCGCACCTCGCCCCGGCTTTTCTGCAAAACAGCACAGAATCCTGCACGGGGCGCCCAGCGAGCGCCAGCGGGCTCCGGCGGCAAGGGCGTGGGCTTGGGGCCAGTGGGCGATCCGTCCTGTCACGCTGTGAACGGGGCAGGCAGGTCGCTGGGTCTCCGAGTATCACTTACCTCCCTGGGAGATGCCGCTCAGTGGGCACCGAGGTGAGACCACAGACCAGACGACGAGCACCCGGTGCCCGGCAGGTGGTGAGGGCTCAGGGACAGCATCTGTCCTGTGTCCATCCCGGCGACACCTGTGCTCTCCCCTCCCTTCCGTGCTGCCCACTTTCCGGGGACGAGCCACCGTAGGGATCAAAGTGAGCTCTACCTGCTGCACACCTGTCCGCACACCTGTTTGCACACCTGTTCGCACACCTGTCGCACCTGTTCCCACACCTGTTCGCACACCTGTTCCCACACCTGTTTGTACACCTGTTCCCACACCTGTTTGTACACCTGCCGCACCTGTTCTCACACCTGTTCCCACACCTGTTCCCACACCTGTTTGTACACCTGCCGCACCTGTTCTCACACCTGTTCCCACACCTGCCGCACCTGTTTGTACACCTGTTTGTACACCAGCCGCACCTGTTCGCTGGCTTCCGTTCTGCCTTTTGTTCCCTCTCCACCACCCTGCACGTCAGTGGGTCCTGTGGATGGGTGGATCTTGCAGCTTCTCTGGCCGCCTCTTGGGTGAAGAGCGGAGGGAGAGGTGCATGGGGCCGCTAACCTCACCAGATGGCTCTGAGGGGCCCCGTCAGCCTGGCACGGGCCATGCGTGTTGACATGGGTGCCACCGGGGGACACGTCCGTGTGGGGCAGTTTCCCTGGAGCCCAGACATTGGGAGACTCCTTGACCGGAAAGGGTCCTTCTTTTTAAAAAATATATATTTTTATTGATTTCAGAGAGGAAAGGGGAGGTGATACAGAAACATCCATGATGAGAGAGAATCATGATCCGCTGCCTCCTGCACGCCCCCCACTGGGGATGGAGCTGCAACCCGGGCCTGTGCCCTGACCGGGAATCGAACCCTGACCTCCTGGCTCACAGGTCGACGCTCCCCCACTGAGCCACACCAGCGGGGCCCCGAGGGGGCCTTTCTAACGCTGGGTGTCCACGCCCACCACAGGCCAGGGCTCAGCGCTGAAGGACAGTGTGGACACGGGGGGCTTGACCCCCTTGCCAGACACCCCTTCATGCCCTGGTGCCCCCAACCCTCCCCTCCGCCCCCAAGTTCTGGGCTCCTCCGGGCCAGCAGCACGCTCTCCTTCATGGAGGGTGCGCTTGGCTCATCCCACTCTCCTGCAGGCTGGGAGCACCTCGGAGCGGGGCGGGCGGGCGGGCGGGCGGGCGGCGGACTCTCCGCCCAGCAGAGCTGAGTGCATTCCTGGCCCGGGAGCAGGAATGAAGGATGCGTTCCTTCACCGGAACCCTGAACCCATCGCCGCTTTGTGCAAAGGAGAGCCGTGCTCCCCCCCCCCCCCCCCCCCGCCCCTGACACCACGCAGCCTTCCTTCCGAGGGAGGGCTGGCCAGCGGGCTTTGTTCCGGAGGCAGGGCGGCGCGGGGCGCCCGGGAGGCGCTTTTGGGCACCTGCGCCTCCACGTGTGTGAGCGCGAGACTCCGCTTTCGAGGGCTGCTCCTCAGAGAGCCTGCAGCGCCCGCTCCTGCCCCTTTTACACAAAGAGGAGGAGGAGGCGTGTGTGTACGAGCGGAATTAACACACGCACCGCGCTCTGCTCCTCGATCCATCGGGCGCCCAGCGCGGGCGGTTCAGGTTCCCACGAGAGTGGCGGCTCCGTCAGGGAGGGTTCCCGAGGGGCCACCCACCCCTCCCACTTGAGTAAGGCGCGTTCATGAGGCAATGATGGGGGGGGGGGTCATGTCCAGGGAGGTGCTCTGCACGGGCCCACGGCACCTGGGGACGGGGTTTCCTTAACCCGCAATCAGGGCGAGAGGCTCTGTGAGGCCCGTCTGAACGCAGAAGGTGGGATTTCCATCGGATGCAGACAGACGAGAAACCCTCTGTTTGTACAGCCCTGGGCGGTTCATCCTTTCCGTCTCCAAGTCTTTCACGGGGCTTATTGCGTTCAAAACGCCGGGGTGGGGGGTGGTGGGAGGAGCAGCCTCCCCGTGGGACCAGCTCAGGAAGGAACGCGCTCCTGAGGTGAGTGCGTGGGTGATGGGTGCTACGAGGAGGAGGACAGGGCGTGTGAGAGCAGGTCACACAGCCCCGGTCCTGGCAATCAGGGAAGACCACCCTGAAGAGGTGGCTAGGAGCCAAGATCAGAAGCGGAGGACGAGTCGTTTGGGAAGAGGCGACCAGGGGAGGGGCAGAGTTTTTTGAGGCTGAAACGCAGCCTTGCGTGAGGTTGTGGGCTGGGCAGCCTCCCGAGCTGTGAGCAAGGCTGCCAGGGGCTCCCCGGTCTGGGCAGGTGGAGGGAGGTGGCAGATGGGGGGTGGGGTTGGAGAAGAGGCCGGGGATGGACGCCAGCCTCCCTGCCTCCGCTCAGCTGCAGCCTGGTGTGCAGGGCGGAGGGTCTCCCTGATGGGGGTGAGGTTAGAAGTTCAAGGCCCCCCTCTCAGACCACCCCCCGCCCATACCCCCATAGGGTCACCATCGGGTCCTGGGGCAGGTAGACGACAGCCTGGAGGCTCTGGCTCGAGGCCCAAGCCCGAGGCTTCTCAGATACAGGAACCGGGCCACGCACTGGGCTGGCCTGCGCCTCCGTGTCTGCATCTGAGAACGGAGTCGCCGTGGTCGCGCTCTGGATAAAAGGAAGGAAACGGAGACTCGAGCTCTTTGCTGTGGGAAGGCCCACCAGCCAGGCCTGGTGACCTTTGCCCTCTGCAGCCCCCAGGCACCACACTCACGGCCCTGGAGTCCAGGCTGCCGCACTCATCACCCTGGGGACCCATAAGCGCACGTCCCCTCCGGACTATGGGCGTCGGCTGCTTCCACTGGGGGCTTGGTCTGTGCCACCCGCTCCTCTGCGGGTGTGATTGAGCCTCCTCTCCTCTCTCTCTCTCTCTCTCTCTCTCTCTCTCTCTTTTGTTTGATTTGTGAGGGTGAAAGGGTTTGGGTGGGGAGGCATGCGAGGCCGTGGTGAGGCCGTGAGGCTTATGTCCTGTGATGCTCTGAGCAGCCGCCGGGCCGCCTGCGTTTTATCCTCGCGGCCTCGCTGCCGGGAGGCGGACAAGCATTGCCTTTCCATCCGCACCTGGAGCTGGTCAGGCCCTGGCGGGAGCAGGCCCTGCTCGGGGTCCAGAGTGAGCGCAGGCGGCTCCGGGAGAGCGCAGGCGGCTGGGCTTTTGTTCATCAGAAGGTTAGACGGGACGGACAGGGAGCCTGCGAGTTGCCTGTGTGTGTGCCCGGCTCTTTTCCCGGCGCCGGTGAGATGCTGATTAAAAGCAGATGAAACCTGAGTTCTCATGGAGCTCACCGCCCCGGGGACCCTTCTGGAAACAGAGGTGGTTTTAGGGCGCTCCCATGCTTTTGTGCAAAATGGTTGTCTTCTCTTGATCTGACTTAACAAGGCTGGGGTACAGCTCCCTCTCTCTCTCTCTCTCTCCCCCTTCCCCTCTGCTCCCCCTCCTCCCCCTCTTCTCTCCTGTTCGGATGTGGGGGCACCCGAATGCGTAGCCACAGCCGTCTCCTGCGTTTCTTTCTCTTTCCCGGTGATTTCAATAACTTTTGGGGACAATGCGCCACAGCCTTTTCTCGCACAGGAACAAAGGGTGAAATGTTAATACGATTTTATTCGGACTCGGGTCGGATAAAGGAGGCCTTTTGTTTCCTGCCTCTCAGCCTCAAGCCGGTCGCGTTAATTAAATCGAGCCTGCGGAAGTGGCCTGGGGGGGGGGGGGGGCGGGCGGGGAGGGGCTCCTGAGAACATAATACCTTTTAATCAAATTTGGGCAATAAATAAACATGTGAGGAAAGAGCCCCTGGACGGAGACGCGCCCTGGACACGCCAGACGGGAGGTCTTGAAGGAAAGGTCGTTTTCCTTCGGGTGAAAGTGGGCGCTTAGGGAATGAGCCACAGGGTTCTGACAGCAGGGCCGGCGGGAAAAAGAATCATTCGCCACCACCGCCACCCAGGTGCCTGCGGGAAAAGGGAGCGCTCCCCGCGGTTCTGCACCCCCGGGCCCCAGACCACCATCGCGGTCCCCGCCCCGATTTCTCTGAGCTTCTGCCTCACCTGGCCACAGGGGGGCGGGACAGTCACTTTCCTCCGCCTGGGCCAGGTGTGGTGGCTGACTGGGCCTCCTGGGCTCAGATGCCCTGAGAGGAACAGAGCATCTGCCTGCCTCAGGGTGGGGCAGCGGGGAGGCCAGGTTTACCCAGGTGTGAAAATTCTCTGTGCTGGGGAGTGGGGCAAGCCGTGCTGAGCTGCAAAGAACAACAAACAAACAAAAGAGAATGGGAGCCTGTGGCGGCCGCAGTGTGGCTCTGCAGGCTGTGACATTTACTTTGTGTGTAAATAGGCTGCAGAGCCTTCTCGAGGCTCAGTTTCCTCATCTGTGAAATGGGCGCATCACCTGACAGGGTTGTTAAGAGCAGGCGTTGGGATGACAATTACATTTGGGGGTGAGGCTATTCTATGCCTCTGTCCCCCTCCACCCGCCAACCTGCCCCCCAGATATGCCGCCTGCAGGGACCCCACCAACGTCCCATGGCCTCTTTTCCTTCCTGATGGTTTACAGAAAAGTCGTAATTAAACATATGGTGGGACTTTAATGGAAGTTGTCTTTGATTTGTACTACACGGGGGTGGGCAAAAATAGGTTTACTGTAGTTTCTATGGAAAAGGACAAGTCAGACAAACACATAGTACGGTAATAAATAAGTGATAACACAGCTGTACCCCCTGCCATTCCCCCCCCGCCCCCGTGTGCTCACTCACCACGGAGCTACTGAGCCCTGACCATGTGGCAGGGACTCTGCCAGGTGCTGGGCATCAAGTGAAAGCAAAGTCCGGCCGGCGTGGCTCAGTGGTCGAGGGTGGACCCATGAACCAGGAGGTCGCGGTTCGATTCCCGGTCAGGGTACGTGCCCGGGTTGCAGGCTCCATCCCCACTAGGGGGCGTGCAGGGGGCAGCCGATCAGCGATTCTCTCTCATCATGGGTGTTTCTTTCTCTCTCTCCCTTCCTCGCTCTGAAATCAATAAAAATATATTTAAAAAAATAAAATGAAAGACCCAGAGACCTCCCAGCGCCCGACCTCGCACGGCTCAGGCCTCAGGCTCGCCTTTCCAGGAGGCCAACACCTCACCCGGGGAGCCAGCCCCCACTCCCTGCTGTGTGTCGGGGTCCCCGCCCTTCTGGGGACCCAGAGGCAGCAGCTTGCTCTCCCGCGGTCCCTACCTGTTCCCACCTGCCCGGCGGCAGGGCCATCATCGCCTTGGGCACTGCAGTGACTTCACACACTAACGGTTCCTGCAGTCCTTCCCTGAGACTCCCCCTGCCCCCCCCCCCCCCCCCCGCACCCCTGCCCCAGGCGTGCCTGAGCCATCAGAGCTGAGAGCCTCCGGGGCCCTGGTCCCCGCTTCACTCTCCGACCTGCAGCAGGTCAGACTCCCCTCCCCGAGCCTCAGAGTCCCCACCTATAAACCAGGGCCAGGCCGCCTGCGCCCAGATGGGAAATGACAGTAGAGAGGGAGGCCCAGGCGTGCACCCCGCGAGGCACGCACCCCGCGAGGCGGGCGCTGGCACTCCTTTCCCTGTGGCCTTCGCTTCCCGCTGCCTGAGTGATGCCTGCCCGTGGAGGCGGGTCTAGGAAACGCAGATAAGAGCGTGATGTGCCCCCGCTCCTGTCCCCAGGCGAGAACCGCTGTCAGTCACCTGCCGGGATCGGCCTGCGATCTGCGTCTCTCCACTTGAGATGGGACGACACCCTTTGTGCTCCTTTCAAATTTGATTTTTCCACATCAGAACGCGCAACCCCCAGAAGCATGTGGCTTTGCCAGAGATCAAATGTGGGTGTTCCTCCCCCTGCTCAGAGCCAGCGAGCCACCTCGGAGCTGTTGAAGGTCATCTCATCCACCCCCAGGGCAGGTTTCTGTGGGGGGGCTCCAGGTCCAGGGGGAAGCGCTGTGCCCAGGGGCTGTGGAGGGAGGGGCATCACTGGGGTCAGCCCCCTGGCACTTGGAGGGGAAGGAGGGAGGCTTGTCTGTCCCATAGGAGACGGGCTCTGGGAGGTGGGGGTTGGAAGCTCTGGTTCTAGGAGGGTGAGCAATGGACCCAGGGCTGGTCCAGGGTCCCAGGAGGGGGTGAGATGGCAGGAGAGGGAGCGGCAGTCTCGCCTGCCCACCTCTAGAAAGAACAGAGGCCCCTCCGGCGATGCAGACGGGGAGGGAGGCTGTGGCCGACGCGGGCTCTGCCCTCAGCGTCCTGGTGGGTGGCCCACAGCAGGAGGGGACGGACCATCGCGGGAGTTTTCTCCGCATGGAGAGCAGGGCCCGCCATCCGCTCCCCCTGGACTGTGTTCAGCCCCTGGGATTCCTGCAAAGACCAATAGTCGGGAGAGGCCTCAAGAAGGAGAGACTGCCTGGCCGGCCTGGCTCGGTGGTTGAGCATCGACCTAGGAGCCAGGAGGTCACGGTTGGATTCCCGGTCAGGGCACAGGCCCGGGTTGTGGGCTCGATCCCCAGTGGGGGGCGTGCAGAAGGCAGCCCGTCCATGCTTCTCTCTCATCATTGATGTTTCTCTCTCTCTCCCTCTCCCTTCCTCTCTGACATCAATGAAAATGTGTTAAGAGAAGGAGAGACTGACGGTTCTGCTCGTGAGGGCGAAGGATTGAGCGAGGATCCGAGAAGGGAGGGGATGTCCCTGTTTGTGGGGCCGACGGCTCGCCCACTGGGTGAGCTGTGTGCTCACCGAGGCCTGTGGCTGTGATCTCGTTCAGGAAAAGCCTCTTCGCGGGAGGCATGGGTGCAGGACTGGGGGTGACATCATTCTGGATTCAGGGTGGGCCTGAACCCAATGACAGGTGTCGTCAGAGGAGGGGATTCAGGACACACGGGGGGGGGGGGGGTCCTTCAGAGCTGAGGCTCGGCAGGTGTGGGATCTGGCCCAGCAGCCTCGGTGTCCTCCGCGTCCAGGCCTGGCTTTGCAGTGCCCCGGGGGCCCCTCTTATGCTTCCGACAGGGCCAGGCAGCCAGCGTTGCTTCCCGTTGTTTGTCACCGAGCAGCCTAGCGGGTGCGCCGTTAGCCTGTGTGATCCTTGTGCAACTCCTCGAAGATCGCAGGTAGGAAGTGTGATACCCATTTCTCAGATGCTAACGCTGGGTCTGGAAGAGACGCAGCCTCCGACTCCAGCCTGGCCGGTGGAGAAGCGAGGCCCAGCACCAGGTCTGCAACCGAGGCCTTTCCCGCTCACGGGCTCCTCGCCGCAGGGCCGGGCCTGCTGGGGCCGGGAGGCAGGAGACGCGCCGAGCTCCCAGGCCGGCAGCGCGCCCAGGACCGCGTGCTCCACAGCCACGGGCTGTTCCTGCATCTCTTGCCCGCCCGCCTCGCTCCCCCTGCCTAGGCCTCCACCCCACCCTCACCTCCAGCACCGCGGGGGCTCTCACTCCCCTCCCGGCCCCCACCCCACCGCCATCTGCCCGGCCGTGGCTGCGGAGCTGTGCCAGCCGGCGGGCACCGTGCCACGGCAGCACACGGGCCCGCATGCCGGGCGGCCGGGCGAGCATGTGTGAGCCCTGCGTGTGCCGGGAGGCCGCCGCTCGGCCGGGCTCCGCGGGCAGGGGGCGCAGCCATGTGGCATGATTGGCAGGTGGGGAGGGAGGGGGCTGGGGAGAGGATCAGGCAGGAGGCACACTCCTGCAGCTGCCCGCCAGCCCCCCACCTGCCTGGGGGGCGGGGAGCAATAGCCACTCAGCTTCCCCGGCTTCCAGGCTGCCGCTGAGTCAGCTTGGCCGCGGGGAGGGGCCCCGAGCCCTCTGCCTCTTTGGAGAAAGGTCGCTCCAGTAACACCACCCAGGAGCACCTACTGCGCGCCGGGCACGAAGCCACGCCCCGTCCTCCATAGATGACACCGGGTGTCCTCGCCACAACCAGCGAGGTCGCGGCTATGAATGGGCAGCGGGGAAGTGACATTGTATTATTATTTTCTAACATATTTTTATTGATTCCAGAGAGGAAGGGAGAGGGAGAGAGAGAGAAGCATCAATGATGAGAGAGAATCACGGATCAACTGCCTCCTGCACGCCCCACACTGGGGATGGAGCCCGCAACCTGGGCCTGTGCCCTTGACCGTAACGAACTGTGACCTCCTGGTTCACAGGTCAACGCTCAACCACTGAGCCCCGCCGGCCGGCTGTGCTGAAAGTGACATTTTAGCTGTAGATGGAGAAGTGAGAAGACGCTGCCATGCGCAGAGCAGGGCGAGTAGGGTCTGGGAGGAGGAGACTGCCGGTCGGGGAGCAGCCCTGCCAGGCCCTCCCGTCCGTCCCAGGCCCCTCCGCACCCTCGCCCGCTGGCGGCCTGAGCTTCCTCAGGGGACGCTGTTCCCGGGGAAGGCGAACGGGGTGACCTGTGTCCTCCAGGCTCACACGTGCCGTACAATCGGCCGATGCGGCTGAGAGACTTAAGGTTTTTAAGTCACAGTTAGTGACTGGCATTGGGCAGGTGGCAGCAGCTGGGGAACGGCAGAGAGAGAAGCGCTTACTCAGTGGGCGAGGCGCCAGTTAAGCGGTGCGGGGCCGTGCACACCACTTAGTGTGGAATGATGGGACCCGTATGCGTGCTTGCACGCACGTGTGTGTGTGTGTGTGTGTGTGTGTGTGTACATGTCTGTGCATGTGTGTGGGGTGTGCAGAGACGGGGGTCCAGATTTATCTGGTGCCATGCCCAAGCAGGAGGTGTCCCCTCTGTTCTATTCTCCTATTCTTTTTTTTTTTTTAATCCTCACCTGGGGATATTTCCCCTTGGATTTGTAGAGAGAGTGGAAAGGAGAGGGAAAGAGAGAAACATCGACGTGAGAAAAATACATTGATTGGTTGCCTCCTGCACGAGCCCTGACCAGGGCCGGGGCCAGGAAGGAGCCTACAACCTAGGTCCGTGCCCTTGACTGGAATCCAACCTGGGACCCTTCCGTCCACTCCCCCGCCAGGACTCGCGGCCCCCCCCCACCCCCCTCCCTCCTCCCCCTGCCATGGAAGCTGGCCTTTAGACCAATGTCTCTGGCCTCCTGTTTTGGTGACGCCACCCAAGAGTCAAGGTGGACGTTAGCAAACTCAGAGGCAGGGGCTGTGGCGGCAGAGCCCACCATGTGCACCGTGACGAGAGGGAATAGAAATGCGAGAGGCCACGCGTGGCCCGAGCCCGGGGGGCCTGAGAGCTCAGCTGGACCGTCCTCTGCGCCAGAAACAGACTCGCCGCCGCCGCCGGAACGGGCCTGGCTGCCAGCGCACCCCCTCCTTTGTCCCTCCACACAAAGGGAACCACAAAAGGTATTTCCATGGCGCGGCCCTTTTCAGACGCTTCCCGTCAATCAAACCAAGGCCATTTCCACGGATGCGGAACGCATCACGTAGGTGGGGTCTGAGCTCAGCGCTCACTCTGCCGCGTCTCCCCTCCTTCCAGCCCGCCCTCCCCTCCCCACACACACCCCGGGCCCCCCACACCCTGGCCTTTCTGCTCTCAGCACGCCCAGGCGCCCAGCTCGCCTCTGAGTGAGGCCTTCGGTCCAGAGTTTGGAATAGTTTTTAAAAATGTATATTTTTTTTATTGATTTCAGAGAGGAAGGGAGAGGGAGAGAGACAGAAACATCCATGATGAGAGAGAATCATGGACCGGCTGCTTCCTGCACGCCCCACACTGGGGATCGAGCCCACAGCCCAGGCAAGTGCCCTGACCGGGAATCGAACCCTGACTTCCAGGTTCAGAGGTTGACGCTCAACCACGGAGCCACGCCGGCCAGGCGGGCGGAATAGTTGGTTTCATGTGATTATTCGGATGTCAGCCCTCACAGAGCCTCCAGCCTGACTAACTCAGAACCCTCAACCCCCGACTGCTCACAGCGGGGCGGGGAGCGATAGCGACTCAGCTGCCACTGTCACAGGCGTCCAGCCCACGGCCTGTTTTGGGGACCGGCCCAGGAGGAGAGAGTAGCTTTTACATTTTTAATTGATGGGGGGGGGCGGGGGAGGAGGAACAGCAACATGTCATGGTGTGAAAATTATAGGAGAGGAAGATGTCGGTGTTGGGAAGGAAAGGTTTTGAGCTCCATGGAGGGACACCGTGGCATTAGCAACGTCAGGACTCGCTGTTTGTACCCGTGGCGGAACCATCGCCGCGCAGCCCCTGGGGAGCACGCTCCACTGAACGTTTCGTGTCACGCTCATTCGTTTCCCACGGCCACAGCGGAGTCAGCGGCTGTGACGGGAAGGGTGTGGACCTCCAAGTCTAAACTATGGACACACTCTCCGGCCCTTCGCACAACGGCTTGCTGGGCCCGGGGCAGGCGGACAGAGGAGAAAGCAGAGACCCTGTCTGTGTGAGTCTCCGCTCCCGCCAAGTCCTTGCTCCACGGTATTTTGTGGCTGTTCTTCATCCTCAGCCGAGGAGAGTGTTTCCTGTGATTTTTAAAGAGTGGAATTGAGGGGAGGGATGGGGGAGGGAGAGAAACATCGAGGTGAGAGAGACGCATCGATTGGTTGCCTCCTGCATGTACTCCGACATGACCGGGCCCGGGGATTGAACCTGCAACCCAAGTACGTGCCCTTGACGGGGAATCAAACCTGGGGCCCTTCTGCATGGGGGCCGGCACCCTTACCGCTGAGCCACACGGGCCAGGGCATCTCCACAGTATTTTGAAAAAATTAATTTGTTTTTTCCTGATGACACTCCACTTCTTCAAGATTCAGCCAAGCCCGGCTGGTGTGGCTCAGTGGTTGGGCGTCGACCTAGGAACCAGGAGGTCACGGTTCCATTCCCGATCAGGGCACAGGCCCGGGTTGCAGGCTCCATCCCCAGTGTGGGGCGTGCAGGAGGCAGCCGGTCCATGATTCTCTCTCATCGTGGATGTTTCTCTCTCTCTCTCCCTCTCCTCTCCTCTCTGAAATCAATACAAATATGTTAAATAAACAAATAAATAAACAAACAGAGAGACCAAAGACACCCCCTTGGTCTTGCTTGCGAGGGTCTTTGTTGAAAGAATGAAAACATTGACCAACACCCCCTCCTCCCCACCCCCAGGCAGTGTGCCTGTACCAGCCTTGACTGTGATGTCACCGGGCAGGTCCGCCCCAGGCACTGGAACACCAGCAAGGGCCAGGCTGCCCCCTCCCCCGCCCCGCCCTGCCCCCTCCCTCCCTCCTCCCGAAGACCCACGCCTGCCTCCAAGGGCGCGGGCTTCCTGACCAGCCAGCCGTGCCCTAACGCACAAGCAGGGGAGGAAATGAGCTCCCCGGGAGGAGCAGATGATCCTGCAGGAGGTGGAGGTGCTCCGCGCGGCCCTCTCTGCGCGGCGCCCAGGCTGGCACGGAACCTCAAACACGATTTACTCAGCCATGTGTGAGCTGCAGCCGGGAGCTGCCGGCCATCTGTTCCGCCCAGTGACCCCTCGGAGCCTCCTGCCCCCCGCGACGCCAGCATCACTCCCCTCATCCATCTCCCTCCTCCTGGGCGGGGTGGGCGGTGGGGGAAGGGCCCTGGCGGGCGGGGCAGCTCCTTCCAGACACACAGCCTGGAGTTACCGTTAAGCCGCCTGCGCTTTGCCGTACATACGAGGCTCCTTTCATATCCAGTGAGGTTCACGGAGCCCCAGATTCTTTTTTTCATTTTAATCCTCACCCCGGGGTATTTTCCCATTGACCTTAGAGAGAGTGGAAGAGAGAGGGAAAGACAGAGGGAAAGAGAGAGGAGTATTGATATGAGAGAGACGCGTCGATGGGTTGCCTCCTGCACGTGCCCAGACCAGGGCCCGGGTCAGGGAGGAGCCCGCAAACGCTGTACGTGCCCTTGACCGGAATCGAACCTGCGACCCTGGTTCGTAGGTCGATGCTCAACCACTGAGCCACGCGGGCCGGGCAGGACCAGGTTCTTTCTGTACAATTCGGGCCGACGCGTTCATATCGGGCGTTAAAACATGTAAAGAGCGCAAACAGGTACCGCGTCCTAGTGACTGTTTCGCACTTTCAGGCCATTTACTCCTCGTGGCAGCTGATGGCGCTCAGCTGTGTCAGCCAGCGCTGAGCAAGCCTCCCGCCGTGGCGGCGAGACAGTGTCCTCTCGGCTCCTGTTGGGGGGGTAGGAGGGTTGGGGAGCCCCAAACCGAGCCTGTCTGCCCCAGGTGCCCGCGGGCTGACGCGGGCGGGCGTGTTGCGAGTCCGTGCTGCGCTGGCTGCACTGACTTAAGGCTGGGCTGTGTCCGTTTCCCCGAACCCCTCTCCTTAGAGTAACGGACCCGGGGGGTGGGGGTGGGGTGGGGTGGGGCGGGAGACACAGCGGCTCCGGGAGGGGACGTTTGGGCCATGAGCCCAGGCCCAGCCCCCTCCCGCCTGCCCCTCGTGGCCTTGCTTGCAGGTGCGGGAAGGTGTGACCATGGCCACTTGCTTCTGCCCGTGGATGCATTTTGTTGGGCTGTTGCCATGTTCAGAAACGCTTTTACCTTTGTCCCAGCCGCGTTGCTCAGTGGATAGAGCACCATAAGGAGACGCCTCAGACGGGTGGCTCCAATGGAATCCACTCTCTTACAGCTTCGGGTGAGGAGTGGGCAGGGGTGGGGTGCTGTGGGTGAAGAGTGGGCAGGGGTGGGGTGAGGAGTGGGCAGGGTTGGGGTGAGGAGTGGGCAGGGGTGGGGTGAGGAGTGGGCAGGGGTGGGGTGAGGAGTAGGCAGGGGTGGGGTGAGGAGTGGGCAGGGGTGGGGTGTCGTGGGGTGAGGAGTGGGCAGGGGTGGGGTGCTGTGGGTGAGGAGTGGGCAGGGATGGGGTGAGGAGTGGGCAGGGGTGGGGTGCTGCGGGGTGAGGCGTGGAGATGCTGCCTTCTCCGTGTCCCCACCTGCTTCCCTCCGGGCACCTGCGTCCACATGTCCTAGAACAGTGAGAGAATAACTGTCTGGATGAAGCCGCCGGATGGATCCTCCAGACACGGCCCCGTGTGTCCGCAGGGGCGCTTGCCTGTCACCGCCACCTGTCCTCCTGTCTGCGTGTCCCAGGTCATTCCCCACGTGGCGACCAGAGAGAACTTCTAAACAGATCAGACAGTGCCACTCCCCTGTGCCAGGCCCCCTAGGACGTCCCTTCCTCATAGGACGTCATGCACACCCTGTGCCTCACGTGGCTCACGTGGTCCTGTCACGTGACATCACCTGCTTCTGACCTCCCCTCTTGCCACTCTGCCCCTGATCTGTGCTCTAGGGACTTGGTCGTCCTCTGTTCTCGGTCCGAGCTGGTCTCCTCCCTGGGTGGGGGACACGTTGCTCCCTCCACCGGAGTGTTCACCCCAGATCCCTCTGTGGTCCCCTCCTCACCCCCTGCAGGTGCTTTCTGGGGGGGCCTTTCCCAGGCCCCTCTGCCTCTGGCGTCCTTGATCGCACGTGCCACCACTGTCCACGTGACCCATGTGCGCTTCCCATCTCCTCCTGGAATGTGAGCGTCATGAGCACGGGGACCCTGAGCCGTGGTTACCACGGCGTCCCCTGCACCCCGCATATCGCCCAGCACGGAAGACAGGCTCAGGGGTGTCTGTTGAATGAATGAACGAGTGAGTGAGTGAGTGAGTGAATGTCCAGTGGGCCCCAGGCACCACTCTGCACCCTGTCATCCTGTCGTTAACACATCGAGCAGCCATTCCATCCAGAGTTAGACTCCTAAGGCCACGGAACCACGAGGCCCACTTCTTTTCTTTCCCCCAAGTATATTTTAGTGATTTCAGAGAGGAAGGGAGAGGGAGAGAGAGAGAAAGAAACATCAAAAATGAGAATCATTGATCGGCTGCCTCCTGCACACCCATACTGGGGATACCTTGGGGATGGAGCCCACCGCCTGGGCATGTGCCCCAACCAGGAATCGAACCGTGACCTCCCTGTTCATCAGTTGATGCTTAATCACTGAGCCACGCCAGCCGGGCGGCCATGAGACCCATTTCTATCCACAGAGGAGTGAGGTCTTGAGTGAGGACACTCTTAGTTCTTGCGCTTGGAGCAGAGTAATCACACGGCAGGATCGTGGGGGCAAAGATGGACACGACAGGGCCCCTTCCCTCCGGAAATTACAGGCTCGGAGGGCGAGACAGACACAGACACGCGTTTCTCGGTTTCCCTGACACAAGCCGAGCGACAAGGAACGGAACGTGCGACTGAAGATCAGAAGGAGCAGAGACCTCTGGCACCTTCGCTGCCTCTGCCGCGGCGGCCTGTCTCCCCGTCAGCTGATGGCGAGGGAGGGCGTTAATTACACGCTGCTTAATTACGCCGAGTGCACGGGTTTTATTTGCGTGAACTCCCCCTTGGGTTCCTGATATTTGCCTGACGTTATTGCCAAGCCCTGGCGAGCGCAGCTCACACAAGCAGGCGCTGGTGTCGGCACACTCGGCCGGCTGTGGGCTATTTGCCTTTCCGCTCGGAGCTCGAGGACGCAGGCCCTTCCTCTGTGCCCGCGCCCTGGGCAGGCGGACGGGGCCGAGGCTTCCAGAGGGCGTCGCAGATGAACTTGGCCAGATGAAAGCCGGAAGCTTGCTCTGGGACCGCCTCGACCGTGACAGGAGGGAGGCCCTGCTCCTCTCGGGCCGTCTACACGCCGCCCCGGGGAGGGCCCGGCCGGGCGCCCTGCGCCAGCACCGGTGAGAGCGTGGGGGCTCAGAGAGGCTGAGCGAGGGCCCCTGGACCCCAGCCCGCCCCTCAGGGAGCCCGGCCTGTTGGCCTTGTGGCTACTTTCTTGAGTGCCCGGGGCTCACAGCGTGATCCCTCACCCTCGGCCCCTTTCTGGTTCGGATTCCCCCCATATCCCTTACAAGCATCCGCCTCAGCAGATCCCAGGACCTCACCTGGGATGACGTCCCGACGAAAGATTCCTGCCCTCGTCACATCCGCAAAGTCTCTTTGCCACATGTCATGGTCAGCCATCTCTGGAGAAACGGAGTCAATAGGCTGTGTAGACGGATAGGTAGGTAGACAGACAGACAGACAGATAAATCTATAGTTCAAGGAGCTGGCTGGTGTGGCCGTGGGGGCCGGTGATGTCCTATCTGCAGGGCAGGCTGGCAGGGGAGAGGCCCGGGAGAGAGTGGATGGTGCCGCCCTGAGTCTGAAGACAGCCTAGAGCAGTGATGGCGAACCTACGACACGCGTGTCCGAGGTGACACGCGAACTCATTTTTTTGGTTGATTTTTCTTTGTTAAATGGCATTTGAATATATAAAATAAATATCAAAAATATAAGTCTTTGTTTTACTATGGTTGCGAAGATCAAAAAATGTCTATATGTGACACGGCACCAGAGTTAAGTTAGGGTTTTTCAAAATGCTGGCACGCCGAGCTCAGAAGGTTCGCCATCACTGGTCTAGAGGGAGGTTCTTTCCTTTCTGAGGGGCCTAGGCTTTCTCGCACGGCCCCCAACCGATTGGGCGAGGCCCACCGCACTGACACGAGGGAGGTGTCACGTGACAGGTGGTGTCATGTGGCAGGACCATGTGTGACACTGTGGAGGGCGATCCGCTCGATTCCAGGCCGACGGACCTAAATCTTAACCACGTCACAAACGTCTAGACTGGCACCTGGGCTGGCCTTGCCCACACGGCTGGGCCCCGTGGCCTAGCCACGCTGGCACGTGAAGTGACCCGCCACAGCGCAGGAGGTGATGGTCGTGGGTTCCACGGGTAGGCTGTGCACACGCCTGGGGGGGGGAGGGGGACCATTGTCCGCCTGCCCCGTCCCCGAGGGCTACTTCTCTGAGCTGACAGCGAAGGCCCTCTTCTGAGAAACGTACACACTGATTCAGGCGACCTAACGGATGTGCCCCCACATCCCCACTCCCGTCAGAAGCTTCCCCTCGCAGGAGGGGATTTCCCCAGGATTCCTTTTACCTCTGTTACGTGCCATTCCGAGGGGAATTTCATATCCCGGTGTCCTCGGTACTGAAAAGAAAGATCTGCTTCTCTGATTAAAAGCCCCTTTTCCATATTTTTGAAGAAGAAACTCTCTCTTTTTCTCTCAAATTGCTGTTCTGAGCAGGAAACATTCCCTCAGCTCGGGCTCCTAATTGGGTAGGAACGTGGCTACGGTGGTGGGTTCCTGTGGCAGACAGAGGCCGTTACGTTTGGGGGCTGCACACCCACTGACGCAGGAATTTTGATCCCTCGCCATATTTTTCCCCCTTTTTCCTTTTTTTAAGAGAGAGAGAGAAAGAGAGAAGGAGAGAGAAATAGAAATATCAATGAGAGAGAACCATCGATCAGCTGCCTCCTGCACGCCCCACTCTGGGGATCGAGCTGGCAACCCGGGCATGTGCCCTGACCGGGAATCGAACTGGTGACCTCTTGGTTCATGGGTCGACGCTCAACCCCTGAGCCACACTGGCTGGACCCTCACCATATTTTGAAATGACTGGAATGGGAGGAGGAGGAGGATTTCCGGAGAACCATTCCCAGCTGCTGAAACTTCAGCCCTGAGCTGCCAGCTCCCTGCGAAGACAAAGGACATGGAGATTCAAGGAAAAGCCAGCCTGAAACAAAAAACCTCCGTTTTGTTAACAGCGTAAAATAGCATCCATTGCTATTGTCCGGGTGATTAATTCTGCTCCCTAGTCCTTGCTCTCAGAAATCTTTAGCCTCTTTGCCAGAGGAATGTTGATTGCAGTGGAAATCTTTGTTCGCTTCAACGCAGCATTTCCCGAGACTCAGGGGGGCCTTGGTTAGACGCCCACATAGCTGAGGCTCCGTCTGGCCTCCCGTCTGCCAGGTACAGCGACGAAGGCGCCCCGGTTCTGGGTGACGTGGACAGTTCCCGTGTGGCATCGTGTGGCATCATCGGACCAACCACAGACGTCCCTCGAAGACTTACCTGGTGCCAAGCCACCCATGGAACCCTCCGCAGACTTCGTCTTGGCGCTTCCCGAACGCATCGCCCCCAGGCCGAGCTCTCGATGACTCGAGTTTCACGGAGGCTGAGGCGCGGGAAGGGTCGTCTGAGGGAGGCCTGACATCCCTGCAACCCGGGCCTGCCCCATAGCAGGGCCACGCGTGGCTTTGTCGTGGGTTTACTTATTTATTTATTTTTCAATTGATTTCAGAGGGGAAGGGGGAGAGGGAGAGGGAGATAGAAACATCCGTGATGAGAGAGGATCGTGGATCGGCTGCCTCCTGCACGCCCCACACTGGGGATGGAGCCCATAACCCGGGTATGTGCCCTGACCGGGAATCGAACCCACCCTGGACCATCAGTCCCCAGGCCGGTGCTCTATCCACTGAGCCACACCGGCCAGGGCTGTCATGGGTTTAATTGGGTTCCCTTCTCCCCCCGCAAATATCCATATGTTAAATTTGAAGCCAACCTCAGAGTGCAACCTGATTTGGAGAGAGGGTCACGGCAGGGTCATGAGGGCGGGTCCTGATCACGGGGACTGGTGTCCTATACAAAGGGCAGACTGGACCCAGACACCCCCAGAAGGGAGACCGAGTGAAGACACAGGTCTACCCCCCCGGACAGGGCCCGGGGTAAGGGGGGGTTCTTCCTCATGGCCGCAGGAGGAGGCAGCCCTGTGACACCTGATCGTGGACTTGCAGCCCCCGCCCACACGTGCCAGCCCCCAAGCCGGCAGCGCCCGGCAGGAAGAGGAAAGGGGCTGTGATAAGGGCAGGGAAGGCGTCCCCTCATCTCCACACGAGCACCAAGCGCCGCCTGGGACTCTGCACGGCTCCGTTACCCTATCCTCCATCCCCACTTAGCCCTGGTGCTCAGAGCCGAGCCCAGAGAGGTCAGCGCCTCCCTGAAAGTTGCACAGCTGGCACGCAGGAGTTCTTGGCTCCCTCCACTGTGGCCTCTCACGGGGGCGCTCCACACGATGGGACACGCCCACACACCTGCTCCCCTCCTTGCCCTGGGGTGACCCCAAAATTCTACCCAGAGCTCGGGGAGTCCTGGGAGGGAGACGCCTTCGGATCTAAATCCGTGGCATGGATTTCTGGAGCTGACAAGTCACTTCAGCAGGTGGAACCAATGCTGAGGGGGGTTCGGGGGCGGGGAGGAGGACGGAGCATTTGAGGGGCTGGGGAGAGAGGCAGGGGCTGCTGTATTGGAGCGCAGGGCCCTGTGTGCAGAGCTCAGAGCTCCTGGTTGTAGGGGAGGGAGTGCAGGCAGGCGAGCCGAAGCACCGAGACTCACCCCCCTGCTCCCGTTCCGCCAGAGCAGGGCCTGGCATGGGGTTAATGGCCCACTTTCCCACCTCTGCACCTGGAAACCTTCCCAGACCCCACATCTGTTGGGCTGGGCAGCGCCCCAGGCCGGGGGAGGCCGGGGGAGGCCGGGGGAGGCCGGGGGAGGCCGTGAGGGTGGGCGGTGAACTCTTCCTCTCACAGACACCTGGCTGGCCGCCCCTGCCCCCGCCATCTGGCGGGACCATCTGCCGGGCAGTGGGGCGCTGTGAGAGCTCGCGCCCTCTGTCAGCTTCGATGTTTAACTCTCCACTAGGCCCAGCTAATAGGCTCCCCAAGACCCGGGCCTCCCCGTCGAGGCAGGAGGAGCTGCTTGCGTGTCCCGGGATGGAGGACGGGGAGGAGAACCAGCTCCTCCAGCCGCGCCTGCTCTGTGTCTGCAGCCGCTGGGGTGCTTGGCACATGGTCAGCTCTCTCAGTCCCCCAGACAGCCCCGTGGGGAAACGCCCTCCGTCACATGTCACCCACTCTATGGAGGGGAAGACGGAGGCCCTGAAAGTCACCCTGACTTGGTACTTAGACTGAAACCTCAACCCAAACTCGGAGGTAAGCTCAGCCGCTGCCCCCCCCCTCCGATGCCTCGGGGTTCCCAGCCTCACCCGCCAACCGACCAGAGGGCCTGGGTGCCGACCTCCCAGGACCCGCTCATGTTGGAGGAGCGCGGGGGGCCCCCTGGGGCAGACACCAGCACAGGCCAGGCCTGGGGCGCAGCGGGGGCGGCCCTCACTGTTCCCGTGGCTCACAGTCAGAATCGCCAGCGTTCATGGGGCCCTCCCGTGTGCCAGGCCCCGTGCCCAGGGCAGGACAGGTTTCCTCTCATTCCTTTTTTTAAAGATTTAATCCTCACCTGAGGACGTTTTCCCATGGATTTCAGAGAGAATGGAAGGGAGAGGGAAAGAGAGAAACATCGATGTGAGAGAAGCACATGGAGTGGTTGCCTCCTGCAGGCGCCCTGACCCAGGGCCCCGGCCGGGAAGGAACCTGTAACAGAGGTACGTGCCCTTGACCAGAATAGAACCCGGGACCCTCTGGTCTGCAGTCCGTTGCTCTATCCACGGAGCCAAACCAGCCAGGGCTTCCCTCATTCCTTCTCTGCACTGTGCGCTCCTCACTCTCACTGCTCCATCTCACAGGTGGGGACACTGAGGCTGGCTGAGGGCGGGATTGGCAGAACTCTGACTCCAACCCCAGGTTGCTGGCCTCCCGGAGCCGAGCTCTGCTCCCTCAACCCCGCCCCCGGGGGGGCGCTTTGGGCTGCGGTCAGAGGTTTGCACAGCGAGCAAGTAAGAGCCCGGATGTGGCCAGTTGCCCGGGGTTCGAATCCCACCCCCAGCATGTCCTGGAGGAACCCTGTGATCCTCAGACGGAGTTGGGCAAACGTAAGTAATTAAAGAACGAAGCTGCGGGCTCTCTCTGTGGCTCCCGAGCCATTCCTCATCCGTGGGCAGGGCCCAGTGTTGTCCTTTAGTTCGCTGTGTCCTCAGGGGTGACCAGAGACGGTGTGACAGGCAGAGCAGAATGGTGGGGGCCACTGGCGGCTGCCCCCGGAGAAGCCGAGGGCGGGAGGGCGGCCACGGGGCCCAGGTGCGCAGAGAATGCATGCCTGGCATCCCGGGCGCCCACGGTGCCTGCATCTCTCTGTGCCCCTACATCAGGCCCTTGCCCCGAGGGTGTCCAGGCCTGAAGCCCATTTGCTGGAGGCGCCTGCTGGTTCCTGGAGGGGGCCCGTGGGGGCCCAGAAACGAATGGATCTGGGGGCGCCGTGGTCCGCCTGTTAGCTAATCCGAAAATAGCTCTGTTTGCCCAGCCCCTTTATCCCGCACCCCATGGGACCCCAGGCCGCTCTCCCCCTCTCTCTCCAACAACAATGAGGGCGTCACCCCTTCCCGGGACGTCTTTGTGTGAAGGCTGGAGGGATGAGTTTTGTCATCGCAGATAATCCTGCCGGCGACAAAACCTTCTAAACAAAGCGAGCCTCTCCGACTGCCCGCCGCGCCTGCTTTTCTGGAATCGAATGAGGAATTCGCCGCGTCCTCCTCCTGCCCAAGCCGCAGCCCCTCCTCACTCTCTGAACGGCCCGCGCAAGGGACTCTGCAGAGAGTCGGGAGCCAGCCCTGTGTGCCAACGAAGGTGTTTGAACGGCTCCTCCAGGGCAAATGGCTTCGGGGCGGAACTCAACCTAAGTCTGTCGGGGAGAATTTCCACACGCGGAGGAGCTGAACTTGAACCCGTTTCTCTTGCCTGCGTGGGTCTCTCGTTCTTTTTAAAGTATTCCATCGGACGTTTATTTCTTTCCAATCCCCGACAGTCTGCTCTATAGAAGCAGGATCGTGCCCTGGTAGGAGGGCACCTGCGGAGGCTGGTTGGGGACCTGGCTGGCCTGAGGGCCCAGGCGCAGCCCCCCAGCACCTCCCCTTCCTCCCCCTCGCCCAGGGCTGCACCATGGCCCGCTGCAGCCGCCAGCCCCCAAGTGCAGGTGACAGAGCTCAGGCTGAAGGAAGCTCCCGCATCCCTCTTTCTGCTCCTTGCGGCCATGGGCCCTTGGGCAAGCTGCCTGGCTTCTCGGGCCGGTGTCTGCTCTGTAAGTCAAGGAGGGTGGGGTGGGAGCCAGGACTGTGGATGCTCAGTGCATCTCAGTCTCCCTCAGGAGACGTGGGTGCCCCAGGGGCATCCCCTGAGCCCTCAGGTACTCGGGAGGGAACCCGCGGGAGCTGGCTGGGTGCTTCGCACGCTGGCTTCTCTCGCTGCAGCCACCACTCACTCCCCTGAGGCCAGGCTCCCACAGCACCTGGCCCCTGCCCGGTGCCGGTGGGTATCGGTGGGATGGGATGCACGGAGTCGGATTGGATCGAGTGATTCTTTTTTTTTTTTTTTTTAAATACGTTTTCATTGATTTCAGAGAGAAAGGGAGAGGGAGAGAGAGATAGAAATACCAATGAGAAGGAAACATCATCGATTAGCTGCCTACAGGGGATCGAGCCCGCAACCCGGGCATGTGCCTGACCAGGAATTGAACCGTGGCCTCCTGATTCATAGGTTGATGCTCAACCACTGAGCCACAGGGGCCGGGCTGGACTGGGTGCCTCCAATCATTTCTCATTCTGCAGGTTCTTTGTGAGCACCTATGGTCTGACAGGCACACCGTTCCCTAAGAGGCCCTCTGACGTCAGCCAGACCTGGACGGGCAGAGGGACCCGCTACGTCTCAGGTGACCATGAACCAGTGTCTCCCTTTTTCAGTTTCTTTTTCTATAAAAACGGGCCTGCCCGGCCGGTGTGGCTCAGTGGTTGAGCACCGACCTATGAACCAGGAGGTCAGGGTTAGATTCCCCGTCAGGGCAAATGCCTGGGTTGCGGGCTCCATCCCCAGTGGGGGGCGTGCAGGAGGCAGCCGGTCCATGATTCTCTCTCATCATTGATGTTTCTCTCTCCCTCTCCCTCTCCCTTCCTCTCTGAAACCAAAAAAATATATATTTAAAAGAGACTAAAAACGGGTCTAATTGTGGTGCCTGCTTTGTAGGCGGGTTGTGGGGGAGGAGGAGCTAAAGTAGGGAAACCCCTGGGGGGGGAAGAGCGCAGAGGGTGCCATCGATGTGTCAGCCACCGTGACTTGGGCTGGGAGCTGGGATGCAGCCGTGAGGCCCTCGGACACGGCCCTGCCCTCCCGGCTCTCACTGTCCAGCAGGGGAGCTGGACAAGACACCAGCAGGCACACGAAGACGTGCGATCAGGAGTCGAGGCCAGTGCCCAGGGACAGGACGGGGTGTCCTGAGAGAGGAGGAGGTGGGCGCCCCTGGGCAAAGCCCTCTGAGAAGGCGATGCCTCAGGTGAGGCCCGAAGAGGAGGATGCATAAGCTCGCGGAGGCGGGAGCAGCCCCAGGGGGGTGGGGGGGCGGCAGGGAGGGTGCTCGGGCGGCAGAGAGGGGGGGCCCTCCCTGGGGAGCATTTCTGGAGGCCCAGGCGCACTCTGTTAGCCGGATCCACTCAGTTACACATCCACTGCGGTGACGCCGTGCTGCTCTGTGGGAGGGACTCATGCCTCCCGCCTGGAGGTGAATGGCTGCAGGTTCCATGGCGGTGCTGGTGGCGGTGCTGGTGGCGGCGGTGGGAGGAGTTGCCCCCCAAGAACACCCAGCGGGGGTCCTGTAGTGACCTCACCACTGAGCAACCCCGGCCGGGGGCCTCTGCACCGATAACAGCCGTGGGCAGGTCCGACATGTTAACACAGACCCCACCCACCCTACCCAGGTGGGCCCAGCAGCCGCGGATGGAGCTCACCTGCGAGCTGGTTGAAACGGCAGATTCCCAGCCCGCCCGGTGTGGCTCAGTGGATGGAGCGTCGGCCCGTGGACTGAGGGCTCTCGGGTTCGATTCCAATCAAGGGCATGTATCTGGGTTGCAGGCTCCATCCCCAACCCCAGTCAGGTGTGTGTGGGAGGCAACCAATTGATGAGTCTCTCACATCAATGTTTCTCTCTCTCCCCCTCTTTCCCTTCCATGCTCTCTCTCGCTCTCAAAAAACAAAACATGCTGACTCCCCCGTGGACGGGCTCCCAGGTGCTGCGCGCACCTCGCCGGGGTGCCTGGTGTGGGCCATTGCTGAGTGATTGCTCGCGAGGGCTCAGTGCTCACCTGGGCCGGGAGGCGAGCAGCGGCGGGTGAATCGGAGTCGGGCTGCATGGGGGGCCCACCGAGTGTGGGAGGGGTGACCGTGGGCACGGGGCAGTGCCTCGCGGAGCCTGAGGATGCCGCCAGGAAGAGACGCCAGGTGAGCCGGTGGGGCTGGGCACGGGGGGTCCCAGGCACAGGGGAGCCGGCGTGGAAGCTGTTAGGGCAGCGGAGGACCCTCGCTCGGGGGTGGGGCGTGAGTTCAGATCCGAGTTTCAGCCCCATGGGCTGTAAAAATGTCATGTGTGTGAAGTGTCTGGTCACGTGTTTAACTTTATGCCATCACTGCGACCTGCCAGGGGGTCAGCCGCCTTCGCTGCACGTGACGCTGCCCCAGCCGCCCACGGCCCATCTGCCCAGGGACTGTGGACGCCGTCCCGCGTGGACCCCGCCCGGGGAGGAGGTAGGTGCCGCTTCCGGGGTCACCGGCCCAGACACGGAGCCTGAGGCACAAGGGTCTCCCGTCTGCTCTGATGTCCCGTCTGTTTCAGTGACGGCAACGCTGACACGGCGAGGCCCCGGCCTTGCCAAACGGCCTTGCCAATCGCTAAATCGGGCAGCACCACAGCCAGGCCTGCGAGGATCAACTCGCTCCCCGGGCGCTTCCTAGGAGGTGGTGCGGGGCGTGCGGGAGAGAACCCCTCTCCCATAGGATGAGGTGTCTCCAAGGGGTGCGGGGCCGATGGCCAGACACAGAGGGAGGAGTTCTGGGAGATGCCGGAGCCAGCGGGCCTGCCCCCCAAGACACTCCTGGCGTGGGTGCTGCCGGCCGTGTTGCAATGGGACGGTTTGTTTGTTTGTTAAAAGCCTGGTTTCAGCATTTTAATTCCTCACCTCTCGCCGCCAGCAGACACGGTGGTGAACGTTGGTTTTCTGTGTTTCGATCGCCGGAAAGAAAGCGGACTGGACCCACGCTGGCTTCCGTTTCCATCCGTTGGATTTTCCAACACGGATGCTTGAGTTGTGGGAGCACCTAATCCTCAGAGGGGAGACGTACACCCGACCTTCCAGAGCAGGGGTTCTCAACCTGCGGGTCGCGGCCCCTTTGGCAGTCGAACGGCCCTTTCACAGGGGTCGCCTAAGACCGTCCTGCATATCAGATATTTACATGACGATTCATCACAGTAGCAACATGACAGTTAGGAAGTAGCCACGAAAATAATTTTGTGGTTGGGTCACAACATGAGGAACTGCATTTAAAGGGCCAGAAGGTTGAGAACCGCTGTTCTAGATGGTTCCGCCCCATTGTTCGGGTGCCTGGGACCCGGCCTGTGGAGACTCAGACCGTCTCACACCACTTCTGCGGGCTGGTCTGTGGGATAAGGGGGTTGGCTGGGCATCTGCTCTGTGCCCACCGAAGAGGAAGTAGCTACTGCTCTAGTGGTCCGTACAGGCCACACGCAGCGAATGGGTCAGATTATTTCTGAAAGTGAAAGGTGCTGAGAAGGAAATGAGAGGAGACAAAGTGTGAGAAAGTTGCTCCCGCCCAGCGAGGCTCTGGGGGAGCGCCCCCCGGGGCTGCCGGAGACGAGGCCTCTTCGGTCACAGGGCAGCGTCCTGGCACGTGGACAAGGTCACCGAACCTGGTTCCTGGCCCTGAGTCCGACTCGAGCTCTCTCAGCCCCTCGTGTCCTCGGGCGAGTCCTAACTTCTCTGTGCTTTGGGGTCCCGTCCAGGGCTGGGACGAGGGTGAGGCAAGAGGGCCACTGGAGGGGCATGGTTTAAGGCGGAGGTCAAGGTCAGGGTCATGCAAATACAGATGAGGGCGTCCTCAAACTTGGCGTCTGGGTGCCTCTCTGGCCGGATCCTCGTCGGGGCCCGGTGCCCCTGTGGAAAGTGGTGGAGCATGTCCCTTGCACCGGAAGGTCGCCGGTTCCATTCCTGGTCAGGGCACATGCCCGGGTTTTGGGCTCCATCCCTGGTGGGAGATGGTGTGAAGGAGCCCATCCGTGTTTCGCTCTCATGTCGATGTTCCTCTCTCTCTCTCCCTTTCCCTTCCCCTCTCTCTAAAAATCAATGGGAAACACCTTTAGAAAACACAGAGTGGGGCGTCGTCGCCCCTGTGTCCTCGGACTGTGTCGTAAGCGAAGAACCCGCTGAGGTGTGAGAAGGGACACGAGAGAGTGTCTTGCAAACGGGCAGCTCTGGGTTCCTACCAGGAGGAGGGCGTCGCCAGCTCAGCCTGGGACGCAACCCCCTGCCGCCTTGCCCGGCTTCCTGGGGTGGGGCCTCAGGGAACGTGGGAGAACGTCTGTTTGCTGTGCGTCGTCATTGGCCCGGAGAGGCGTGCCCACTGCTGGCATGTCTCTGTGCTGCGTCACGCCACGGTAGCCCGGGCACGGCCCTGTACGAAACTCCGCTGAACACAGGTAGCCAGGACCGAAGGGCGGGGCGGTGGTGGTGGTGGTGGTGGGGGGTCTTGATGGCCTGGTTTCAGAACCGGGGTGTCAGCCTTCCCAGGAGCAGATGAGGGGAAGCACAGAGGGGTGGCCCCCAGAAAGCCAGCCCCACTTCCCCTCCCCCCAGCCTGGGCCACGGAATCCCCCTCGAAGCCACTGGCCATGGGCGATCCAGTGGTGGTGGTGGGGGTTCCTACTGAAAAATGGCTGGCCTATTAGCGCTCTGCAAATTAAGGGTCCTTCCATTTATTACCGCGCTCGGCTAAGGACGAACATTAATTTTTTTCTCAAAGCAAATTCACCGGAAACAGACAGTTTGGAATTTATGCTTGTAATGATGGCTACATGGGCCATTAAGACCACCTCTAAGTGAGCTTAATTTGTAGCAGATAAATGTATATGTCTACATATTTTTCAACATAGTTTATGGTGCGTCTCTCACAGCTGCGCCCAACTGATTAAATCCTCACAAAATTTAAATAGGAAACCCATTACGTCGACAGTATTATAGCCATTCATCACCGAGGCGGTTTCGGGTTAACTCCCTCAGTGCCAGGCTCGGAGACGGGCCAGGGATTTTCTTATTTAGTCAAGGCTCAGCTGGTGTGGCTCAGTGGTTGAGCTTTGATCTACAAACCAGGAGATCACAGTTTGATCCCCGGTCAGGGCACACGCCCGGGTTGTGGGCTCGATCCCCAGTTGGGGGCGTGCAGGAGGCAGCCGATCCATGATTCTCTCTCATCATGGATGTTTCTGTCTCTCTCCCCCTCTCCCTTCCTCTCTGAAATCAATTTTGAAAATATGAAAAAAAAGAAAGAACGCAGGGTTTCCCCTGTCCCGGCCTCTGTTGCTTCTACCTCCCTGGGGACACTGGGGACACGGGGGAGTCACCCTCCTGATGGAATCGGGGGGACGGTGTGACTATGGGAGAAGAGACCCCAGGCTGGTCTACGGGGTCGGACCCCTGCCGTCTGGTGGCCGGGGTCTCACAGCGCCGCCCCCCCACCCCCATGCATATAACACGTGGTCACACGACACCCAGACCACAGCAGGCCCACCCGGGTGGCCCCAGCCAGCCACTGGACCTGCCTGTGGCTCTGCAGACCACGCTAAGCAGCAGGGGAGTGACAGTGACCGGAGCGCGAGCTGTGGCCTCAGGCGGGCGTGGGGCCGGTTCCCGGTCAACTTGCCGCCGGCAGTGCGCCACCTGGGGAAGCCGTCAGAGAGTTACGTCAGGGCCCGGACACCGTCCGCGCTCAGTGGACGGAGCCTTGTCATGATCATTGTTACTGTCTGTGGCGGACGCTGTCCCTGCCCACTCCCGGCCTCGGGGACCCTCCATTCCAGTGCGCACAGCCTGGGCCCCTGACGCTTTCCTCGGAGGAGATCTCCGTGACACGTAGACATGGTCAGAGTTGGTTGGAACCCTGGGTCCTACATCCAGGCTTTCCACCGCGTCATCTTCGAGTGAGTTTGGTTTTGAAAGGGGTCACCCAGGTAGCATCCCTCGGACACCATCAATAGAGGCCTAAGTATTTCCATGAGAACCCTCCAGGTTCTTGTTCTAAATGTGTTTTCCGTGTGTGTGGGGGGGGGGTAGGGGGTGGTGATATTTGATGAGCATCTGATCAAAATCCAATAAAGAAACGGATATATTTTGAGCCCTTTCATTCGCTTAGACCTGAGCTCCCGTCTGTCTCTGATCCTTACGCACGGGCTGTGTGTCCCTGGGTGAGCGGCTTGGCCTCTCTGAGCCTGTTCCCCTCCCTGTGAAACGGGAATAGCCACCGTGTCCACTAATACGAATGCTGCGACGGTGAAGCGGCGGTACCGGGGAAGCCGCCTGGGCGTGGCCCGCGGGGTGCAAGGGTGAACTAGTCCCCGATCTGACCTGGAGAGCTAGAATCTAGGGACACTTTTATAAATCTTTTATTTATGTATTTTTAAAAAATATATTTTATTGATTTTTTGCAGAGAGGAAGGGAGAGGGATAGAGAGTTAGAAATATCGATGAGAGAGAAACACCGATCAGCTGCCTCCTGCACACCTCCTACTGGGGATGTGCCCGCAACCCAGGTACATGCCCTTGACCGGAATCGAACCTGGGACCCTTTAGTCTGCAGGCCCATGCTCTAGCCACTGAGCCAAACAGGTTAGGGCTATAAATCTTTAAAAAGAAATTTTTTTAAATTGATTTCAGAGAGGAAGGGAGAGGGAGAGAGAGAGAAACATCAATGATGAGAGAATCATGGATCAGCTGCCTCCTGCACGCCCCCTACTTGGCATCCATGGAGCCCGCAACCCGGGCCTGTGCCCTGACGGGAATCGAACCGTGACCTCCTGGTTCATAGGTTGATGCTCAGCCCCTGAGCGAGGCCTGCCAGGCTCTTGGGGGACTTTTGTACAGGGGCCTGCCAGTGGGGGGCATAGGACCTTCCTGTGGCAGGTGAGCTGGAGATGGCTTCTCACAGGCAGGGCTGACGGAGCTGAGCTGACAGGCAGAAGGGGTGATATTTCCAGGCCCACGAGGCCAGAGAGCACCCTGGGATTAGAAGCAACATGTGCTCGGTGGGCCGGGCAGAGCCCGAGGGTGGCAGGGCCTCCGGCCTCGCTACGTGGTGCAGGGAGGGCTGACAGTGACCGGGGCGTGAGCTGTGGCCGCCGGTGGGCCTGGAGGAGGGAGCCAGGAGGCGGGCAGCCTTGGCGCTGGGACTTTCTCCGGGAGGTACCGGGGCCTCTGGGAAGGCTCTCGTGTGCAGCCACCTGGAGAACAGCTCCGGGGAGGGGGGCGGGGGGGGGGGAGCAGTCAGGAGACATGGCGGGTGTCTCATTGGTGCTGACGCTGGGCTGAGGGCGGTGGAGGCGCTTCAGAGCGGAACCATCGGATAAGGTGATTGATTAAAGGCGGGAGAGGGAGGCGGCCGAGGGGACGTTGTGGCCCTAGTTCGGTGTCAGCTGGGGAGGGGGAGGGGGGAGGGCAAGAACATGGGCTGTTGGGGGCATGTGGTGTTTGAGATGACTTTGGGGAGAATTCGAATTTCTATGTATTGATCTCGCTTTAAAAAGGATCCCCAGGCCGGTGAGCATGCCTTCCCGGAGAGGAGACATTGATGGATGGGTTATTCGCTCCCAAACCCCAGCCACCCCCCCCGCCCCCCGCTACAAACTGCGTCCTAGGCCGTGAGGGCTGTGGCCGGCCGTGTATTAACTCTGGGCTCAGCAGGAAGCAGCAGCGTCACAAGGTGACCGCCTTGAATCGCCGACGACAGGGCGCGCTGCTCCCCCTCGGGCCTCAGGCCACCTGGGGGGCCGGCGCCGCTCCACGTGGACACCACAGCACTGAGCGTGAGGCGTCGGCCACGCCGGGTGACTGCGTGTCACACGGACATGCCGCAGACCTGTGACATCTCATTTGTATGCGCCGCACACGGGCCTTCACGGCTTTTTTAATTGGCTATTGATTCGGATTTCAGGCCCAAGATGGTGGCCCACATCTGGGGGGAAAAATAAACACAAAACAACTAAAACTCAGGCGTGTGTGGCGTGTTTGGTTTTAATGGACACGCAGCCATGCTTTTAAACCAGAAAAAGAGAATTCGGGTAAAAGTGAAGACCTGCCGTCCGACTCCCCGAGGGGTCATCAGAAGGGGGCTGCGCTAGAGACGCCTGCGTGAGGGTGAGGGTCCCGCCACGCTCAGCGCGGGTGCAGCAGCGCAGGCCCTGCGAGGAGGCTCCCCCCAAGCGTGCGGCAGCCCCGGCCCCCGTTCCTCTGGGCCGTCCCGGGAGCGGAGAGCTCGCTGGCCCTGTGTCTGGGGGCCACGTGGCCCTTGCGGCCCTTCCTTGCCGTGGCTGCTGGGTTTCCAGGTCAGAGGAGCTGCAGGCGGCGTCACTGCGCTCACGCCAGCTCCCTGGTAACGATGGCTTTTCGTCAGCAGCCGCGCAGGAGAAATGCGGCGGGAGTCGTTTCAACAAGGGGACCCATCTATGTCTACACCTTGGTCCTCAGCCCGACAGCAGCCTCTCCACATCATCTCTTTCAAAAGCCTCATTTCCTGTTTAAACGGGGGAAGCTCACGGGCACCCTTTTCTCCCACCCCCAGCAGGCGGCTCCCAGAGCCGGGGCCCAAGGCGCCGGGAGCCCCAGCAGGTGGCTTTCCGTGGCCCGGCACGCGGGCTCTGCCAAGCCAACCTGGATGAGCGCGCCGCAGTGAGCGACGGGTGGGGCCCGCCGGGATTGCGTAGACGTGCTTTCCTCCCTTCCTCCTACTCGGCGCTGGTTTTCTTTGCTCGTTTGTCAGCCTGCTCATTTATTCTAGGTGAATCCAGGCACACACCCGCCTAGCGAACACTGCCCGTCCTTCCTCCGCGTTCGGCACGGTGCCTGGCTTCATGAGTAGGAGACTGACAAGCATTCGCTCACTCGCTTATGCCGTGAACACTTGCTGAGCACCTACTGTGTGCTTTGCCTCAGGGACCCAGTGGTAAGGAAGGCAGACAAGGTTACTGGGCTCCAGGTTCCTTCTTACAATATATTTGATTGACTTCGGAGAGGAAGGGAGAGGCAGAGAGAGAGAGAGAAACATCAATGATGAGAGAGAATCATGCACCGGCTGCCTCCCGCCCGCCCCACCTTGGGGATCGTGCCCACAACCCGGGCCTGTGCCCCTGACCGGGGATTGAACCGTGACCTCCTGCTTCATAGGTCGACGCTCAACCCCTGAGCCCCGCCGGCCGGGCTCTGAGGTTCGTTCCCAAGGCCGTCCCCACTCCCACACTCTTGCTCAGACCAACCTGGCTTCCTGTCGATATAAACGTCTTCGATATTGGCACTTTCTTTTCTTCTACAAACCCTGTTCCTCACTAACTGTATTGATTGCAGTCATGTTTGTGTTGGTGGGAAAGTAATTTATCTCATTGGAGTCGTCTGTGCAGAGGCGGCGAGAGGCCTGGCGGAAGCCGGGATATTAGCTGGTTCGCCGCCAGGCCCGTCTTTATTAGCTACAACGTCGCTCCCCCCGCCCCCCCCCCCCGCAACCCCCTTTCTGAGCGCTATACTGACGCCCTGCGGCTTGTTGACCGGGCAGAGAGCACCAGAGGCCCTGAAGGCGCCGTCCAAACCTTGTCCCACAGGCAGCCTGCCCACCGAGCCACCCTGAAAGGAAGGGCACTCTCTCGTTCTACATCCCCAGGTCGGTTCTCTTGAGCTTGAATTGGTGATGTGCCCGCCTCTGAAGCCGTTGCAACAATCCAATTGGTCTGTTCTGGCCCTGGGGGGGGAGGGGTGGTATTGGCCCCCTGAAATACAGGCATTGGGAGGGGAGGAGGGGGTTCCCCACGAGGAAGAGGGGGCTGCTGGGACCACGGAGAGGGGCAGAGCGGTGTGGTCACCCCCGTGTGCAGGTATTAGGCTTCCATGCTGTGTGGGGTGGCTGTTTGGGCAGCTCCCCACGGCAGCCCCTTCTCCGGGGACCCACACCCTCTGGTTCCTGCCCCTGAGTAGCCCTCCACCCCATTTCTGCTGGATGGTGGCACCCGCCTCCCCTAAAAGCCTTCCTTCTTAGGAGCTGTCCTCAGGCCCTGGCCGGGCGGCTCAGATGGCTGCTGGTTTGATTCCCGGTCAGGGCATAGGCCTGGGTTGCGAGTTCGATACCCAGTGGGGGGCGTGCAGGAGGCAGCCGGTCCATGGTTCTCTCTCATCATTGATATTTCTACCTTTCTCTCCCTCTCCTTTCCTCTCTGAAATCAATAAAAATACATTTAAAAAAAAATAAAACATCAGGCACAGAGTTGAATTCAATCCACATCCCTTCTCTCCATACGGGTGGGGGATAATGACTAACGTTTGTCCGGCGTTGCATCGTGCAAAGGGCTCTCACTGGTTGTTTCACAATAGAGTGTGTGTGTTAGTAGGAAACCTGAGGCAGGAGAAGGCCGCTGCGTCAGGGTGGAGGCTGGGCGTGCGGCCCCGCGCTCCTTAAGGCAGTTGGTCCGTTCTGAGCCCCAAGCTCTCCGGCGTCGGCCAATTAAGCTGCCGAAGCCACGGCGCAGACGTGGCTCTCGGGGGCCCTCACAAACGGCTGTGCTGGGTGGCTCGGGGAGGGCTTTCCAGGCGAAAGAAAGCGGGAGACATCGCAGCCCCTCCCCCTGGGCCCATTAGCGAGCCAAATGGGTGTTTCTGGCAACGAGCAGACTTCGCTTTGTTAGGTTTTATTGGTTCTCTTGGCTGTTTCTCCCCAAATTGGCCATAATATCGGCTTCTCAGGAGGTTGCCTCTCTGGCAAAAATGGATCCATGTCAAGTGCACACGGCAGGCCTAATAAATACTAAATTCATCAAAGGCCTTCGCAGAAAGCCTCGGAGGGCGCCCGCGAGAGGAGCTGAGGAGGAAACCTCTGAGCAGGAAAGCCCGAGCCCTCGCTGACCAGGAGCGCAAACCAAAGGCCTGACGGGACGATGCACCTGCCGGCTGGGCGGCGATCGGTGGCCGCCCCCAGCGGGGTGTGCGGCCCGTGCAGGGGAGCGCGGCCCCTGCCCTCGGGTGGGCCCATCCGTTAGGATTCTTCCGGTAGCGAGTGTCAGAAAGCCTGGCCCAGCCTGGCTTAGGCCGGGAAAGGGAAGTGTCGGTTCGTTGATGATCCAGGCTGAGCCTGTAGACCCGTGGTTCTCAACCTTGGCTGCACATGAGAATCACCTGGGAATCTTTTTAAAATCCCGATTTCTGGGCCCCATCCTCCAGGAATTCAGTTTCTTTGTTATGGGTGGGGCCACAACATGAGTAACAGAGAAACAGAATTTCCGGAAGATGGGGCCCAGAAATCGGGATTTTATAAAGATTCCCAGGTGATTCTCACGTGCAGCCAGGGTTGAGAACCACCGCTGTGGACATTGCTCGACCCGGGGGCAGACATCCTCTCTGTCTCCTCTCTTTCTTCTCAGCCTTGCTGGCTGGAAAGGGCGTCTGTCCTCAGGCAAACTCACCCTGGACGGTCCTCGGGCGACTGTGGGATGGTCCCAGACTCCATGATTCAGGCTGGATTTAGTGACCAAGAAGGAGGATCTTACCCCAGCGTCCCCAGCCAGAGTCCCTTTGCATCTGATTGGTTGAGATGGGATCATGTGCCGGTGTCTGGACCAATCACAGGCAGTTAGACCTGCCGTGTGCACGTGACCTCTCAGCCAGGAGTGGGGTCCACACCGCCCCCCAGGCTCGTGGGCTTAGAGCGGGGAGCAGGGCAGAGATTGGGTGCAAAATGGCAACCCACGAATGGGGCGTTTTGCCCTGCGTCAGGCCCTATGTTTAACGAGAGACACGGAGGAAATGGAGCAGAGCCAGAAAGGAGTGATAGGTGAGGAGGGAGACTTGACCTCCTGTCCCGTGGAGAGCAGTGGGAAGAGGCGAGAAGAGGGGCAGTGGGGTGACAACCACTGTCCCTAAGTGCCTGAGGTGGCAGAAATGGCTGGGCCGGGTTTCTGTTCTCACCCACGTGGCCTCTCCAATGGAGTGCCCACCCTGTAGCCCAGCAGTTCTCAACCTGTGGGTCGCAGCCCCTTTCACGGGGGTCGCCTAAGACCATCGGAAAACACATATATAATTACATATTTTTTTTGTGATTAATCACTATGCTTTCATGATGTTCAATTTGTAACAATGAAATTGGGGTCACCACAACATGAGGGGGTGTATTAAAGGGTCGCGGCATTAGGAAGGTTGAGAACTGCTGCTGTAGCCGCAGGGAACCACTTACAAGTCCAAGTTGACCGCTGTCACTTCCCTGCAACACCCCCTCCACCAGCTCCCCGCGGCAATGGATGAAGTCTCCTCAGCTGGGCTCCCCTGGCCTGCCCCTGCTCACCGCCTGGGCGCACCTCGCAGCCAGCCCCTCCTCACTCCTCAAGCGCCAGTCTGGTTTCGTGTCAGCTTTCTCTCTGCTTCTCAAAAAAGGCCAAACACGTTTCTACCCCAGGGCCTTTGCACTTGCTGTGCGTTACCTGAAACAGACTCTGGTCTAGCTCCCACGCCACCGGCCTCATCTCCTTAATCGGATTAGAGCTCAAATACCCACCCTTGTTCCCTGGACAATCTGTACACAGTAGCACCAGCACCCCCAAAGCCCCCCAGGCATTCTCCGTTGTCTTTTCCTCCCATGCACAATAAAGAACACACCCCACTGTCTGAAATTATCTCACGTACATTTTTTATTTATTAACATGTAGACCAGTGACGGCGAACCTATGACACGCGTGTCAGAGGTGACACTCGAACTCATTTTTTTTGGTCGATTTTTCTTTGTTAAATGGCATTTAAATATATAAAATAAATACCAGAAATATAAGTCTTTGTTTTACTATGGTTGCAAATATCAAAAAATGTCTATATGTGACACGGCACCAGAGTTAAGTTAGGGTTTTCCAAAATGCTGACACGCCGAGCTCAGAAGGTTCGCCATCACTGGTGTAGACTGTCTGCCTCCACAAGAATGACACCCCTGACCGTGGGGATCTGGCTTTCTTACTCACTGCTATCCCCCCAGTGCCTTGGGGGAGCACCTGAACCCACAGATTTTTGTCACACGCACACACAAACAGATCCTTTCTGCAGCGGCTCGGCCTGACGCAGTGGTGGGTTTCCAGCACTGAGCACCGAGCGGCAGCCTGAGTGAGTGTTTATCAGAGAGGATTTTCTGCGGTGAGCAGAGTGGGGGTAGAAGCGGGGGGTGGAGGGGGGAGGAGGGGGCACCTCTCAGAACTCCCAGATGCTGGGAACCGGCGATGAACCCGCAGCGAGTAAATGACAGCGCTCTCGCCGCATGCCAGCTGGAAATTCCTCCCAGGCCCCGCCGCGGGAGCCGGGTGTTTCTTAATTAAACACTCTCTTTGAGGAATTGTGTTAATCCTGCCAGCGCCCGGCTTGGTAACTCTCTCTGCCGCGCTGTGCACGGAAGGCACGCCGGCCACGCCGGCCCAGGCCGAGCTGTGTTCGCGGAGAAGGACTTCCAATCCTCCCAGACGCGCCGTAATGAACATGATGGCGAGCAGGCGGTGTCAATAAAGCCACGGGGAAAGGTCAGGCTTCGTGGCCGGGCGGCATTGGCGCAGACGTGTGTTCCTGCGACGTCCGTGCTTTAAATGCCACCCTCCCGCGCGCCCGGCGCGGAAACGCACTCTGCAATTTGATGAGATGTCAGTTTCGCTCAGCCCTGATCAAATAAGATGAATGAGAGTGAAACAAGAACAAAAATATGACTTCTGTCATTTCGCCCCTTCTGTGCCTCCCAGAAATTGGGTCAGTGGGGGAGGTTTCTCTGAAGCAAATACCAGCCCTCGCGCCATGGCACCATGGCTTTGCCGGCCAGCGGTCGGTGATCGCTTTTGCGAGGGAAAGGGCAGGCGATTGGGCGAGTGGAGACCAGGGCAGCGCCCAGCCAACAGCATCTCCTGCTGCAGAGCTTCGACACCCACCACCAGCCCTCCATTCCCACCTCAAAGCACGCCATGGGTGCATCGGGAGTCCTCCCTGTGCGGAGCAAAAACAAGGCTAAAGACTGATGTGGGATCTCTCCCGCAGGAAGAATGAAAATCGCCGATTGCCCTGTACCCCACTTAAAACGTGTGAACCGGTTAAATGGAGACCCCGAGACCCGTGAGCCCCGGCGAGATGGCCATGAGGTCAGGCTGTGACGGCCGGTGCTGCTTGGAGGGCGGGAATAGACCAAGCAGGTTCGCTAACGGGCGGAGGCCGGGACTGTCATGTGACTTTTCTCTTTCTCCTGGATCCCGGGAGATGCCTCCTTCATTAGATATTAGGAGCTGGGGTTGGATTTGTTTATTTACTTACTTACGTATTTATTTATTATTTTTTAAATCCTCGCCTGAGGATATGTTTAGAGAGGTGGGGGAGAGAGAGGGAGAGAGACATAAACATCGACGTGAGAGAGAGAGGTCGATCCGTTGCCTTCCGTACGCACCCCGATTGGGGATTGAACCCACCACCTGGTCAGGATATGTGTCCTGACTGGGACTCGAACCTTTCACCTTTTGGTGCAAGGATGACATTGTTGAACAAGGGTGGGGTGCTGGGCAAGTGGGGGTCGCTGTGGTGACCTCTGGGAGTAACCCGTTCCCTGCCGTGTGTCCAGGGAGCTGGGCAGGCCCGCGCTGAGATCTACGCCCATGGGATCGCGGACTCTCCCAGGAATGCCGGAGGGGCCTCATGGGCTTAAAATTAATAAACAAAATGAGTGTGAGGCGAGTGATTGAGCTAGGCGTCCTCAGCGCCCGCATTAATGTGTTTGTACAGCAGCAAGCCCTTCATGGTCCCGTGGAAGCATTCTGTAAGTAAATAACTAGACACCCCACTTTTGCTGACTCACCATCTCCCTTCCCATCTGGGTGCCCGGTGCACTTTATAAATGACTTTAATTTACTCAGCGTTCGGGCTTCTCGCCTCTAGAGCCCCACGCAATATTTTGTTTCCGTTCCCGTGATAGCGTTAAGTGCCGTACCTTCTCAGGGAGGTGTGCCCGCGTGTGCGTGCGTGAGCACCTGTGTGCGTGTTTGATAACGCCGCCCACCTGCTCAGTCACGTCATTTCTAAGAGGAGCAACCGCAGGCTGCCATGTTGCCAAGTGTTTCATAACCATTAGGTTTCCGTGAACGTCCCTTGCCGTTGCTGTGTGTGAGGTGGCCCTGGGGCGGCTGTGGCCAGAGAGAGCCGATCCCTGCGGAGTGAACGGCGACGCAGAGATGGGGTCTGGGTGGTTCTGGCTCGAGGTCTAGGACTGGTTGCCACCGAATTGGCGGTTGGGGCTGTAGTCGCTGAGCTGGGGATTTGCTCCCAACCCCTCCCCCACCCCCACCCCCCATGACCAGAGTCAACCAGGAGCCACAGGGCAGGAGGGCCTGAGGGCACAATTCCCACTGACCAGCTTGGGAGGTGGGAGGGGCAGGGGGGCAGAGGGGCAGGGAGGGTGGAGAGCTCATCTAGAGAAGCCGACGGAAGCTTCTAGAGAGGCCCCCAGTGCCAGGCCCCGGCCTGTGGGGCTGGACGGCTTATCCTGGTCCCGAGAGCCTCCACAGCCCAAATGCCCCCTCACAGGGCATCTGTCCACCTGCAACCCCCCGCCCCTCACATCGGGGCCACTGTGCCCCAAGGCAGCATCTGAACCCTCGACTTTGGAAGCCAACCTCCCAGGAGACGAGTCGTGTCTGTGCTGGGCGGACCCTTCCGTGCCCTGGGAGCTGCCCGTGGGAGGGACTCCTCAGCGCCCGGGCGGCCGGTGCGTCTGGACAGAGCAGTGATGGAAGGCGGGGCCCTGGCCTCCGGGGCAGCCGACCGGCCGCTCTCCCATCTGGCCACCTTACAGCTTGGAGCTTCTAAAGCCCCTGCTGGCGTGGATACAAAGCCCTCGCTTTTAATTAAGTGGCGGAGTTTCAGTCAACAGTGTGTGGGACGCGCCTCTCCGTGGGGACTGGTGCTATGAGCGGAGGAGCTGCCAGGCCCGGGGAATGCAGCCCCAGATGGCGGGCCGGGGGGAGCGGCCCTGGCAGGGACACTGGCATCTCCGTGGTACCAGACAGAGGCCTGCAGACGCCGCCCGCCCGGGAGGGAGGGCAGCCAGGGTGCATACGCTTCCGGCAAGAGCTGCAGGCCCCGGGCTGTCTCGGGGGTGCCCAGGCCCAGTGCAATGGGAAGGGGCCTGGAGACCATCCTCCCGGCTGCTGGGCCTGGGTCCGGTGTCGGGCCTGGTCCATGCAGCCCTTTCCACACAGTCCGCAGGGAAATGGGAAAATGGCCCTGAGGTGAGGTTTCTTTCACAGATAAAGAGCTCAGTGCAAAGAGTTTTCATTTCACATTATTATAAATTACATTACTCCTTCTCTCTTTTTTAAAAATACATCTTTTTATTGATTTCATAGAGAGGATGGGAGAGGGAGAGAGAGAGAGAGAGAAACATCCATGATGAGAGAGAATCATGGACCGGCTGCCTCCTGCACGCCCCACACTGGGGATCGAGCCCGCAACCCGGGCCTGTGCCCTGACTGGGAATTGAACCGTGATCTCCTGGTTCACAGGTCGATGCTCAACCATGGAGCCATGCAGGCCAGGCGGGCGGGTGAGGGAAGGAGGTTTTCTGTGACCCCGGCCTGGGAGGCCGAGCTGTGCGGTAGGTTCATGGACATCGGGCAACGCCCCGGGGCTGGCCCTCCTCAGACGCCCAGAGCCCCTCTCCCAGGAGAGAAACCGAACGGGTACCTGGGGCCCATCCCGGCCGCTCCCTCCCGGCCCGGGCGGCCGCACAGGTGTCTCTCCTCTCGCAGGGTTGGTATTTGTGTCACACAGCGAGGCTGCAGGAGGCTGTGTTTGGAAACATGAGTGCGTAATGTCTCCCCGGAAATCTACACCTTCTCGGGGAGAGATACAAGTGCTGTCCGAGACAGACGTGTTTAATTAGCGAGCAAACTTGACATTTCCAGTGTTTGGACTAGACAGAGGCAAAGCCAAGAGCAAACCGAGATCTTTCCTTCGTCCCCCACCCCCCACAGCCCCCCTCCACCCCGCCCCCCTGCCCAGCTCGCGGACGGAGAATAATTTATTGGGTTTGAAGGAAAATGAATGTCTTTACCACAACGGGAGAGAAAAGGCCAGAGGATCCGAGGGTGGGTAGTAAATAATTGTCACCACTAAACACGCGTCTCCCCCATTCCTGCCCTCCTGGGGACCTGCTTGGTCAGTGTGGGTACAGTCACGGGGGCATTTCCTTGCCCCCAACCTCATGGGCACCTTTATGCCGCCCTTTCCACCAGCCCCCTTATCTGAGATCTGCAATTCTAATTAAAAAAAAAAAAATCTAACCGGCCTGAATCCTCCACTTTTCTCAAGCTCGTGATTCATGCAATCGCTTCCCCACGGGTCTCCCCCTCCTGGCCCAGCCCCCCACACCCCAGCGCAGGCCAGTCTACAGGTTGCTGCCGGAGCGAGCGTGGCCAAGCCTGGCCCTGTTTGTACTGCTCCCCTCGACCGAACTTGTCAGTAGCTCCTCATTTATTCGGCGATATCGATAGGGCACCTCTCATGTGTCGGGCTCTGGGAGTCGGTGGTCACTACGATTGCCTTAAGCTTAGATTCCGTCCAACCCTAATATACCCTCTTGGCTCACCCCTCCCAGCACCCCTAGCCTGCCTTTTAGACACGCCCGCTGCAAGCTCCTTCCCTGGGCGTTCCCTGTACGCCTCCACCCTCAGGTGCACCTGGATGGAGACTCTCACGTGCCCAGTGCCGGGTGCTCTGCGTTCATTCCCTCACCGATTGCCCCGCGTCGTCTACGCCAGGGCTCCTATGGATCGTGCGCTGTTTGCGCAGGTCCCTGTCCACCATGCTCTCCCCCCTCCAGCTCCCTCCTCTCGGACGGCCAAGCTGAATGTCACACCTGGCGCGTCCGGCTGGCATCAATGTCGCGCATCTTTCCGCCAGGACAGCCCCTCCCCGCAGGTTCCCTTAGGCGGGCGCGCTGCTCCCTGAGGCAGGTCCTGCGGGTGGCAGGCACTTCAGAGGGACGTATCCGTCCGAGTCCAGCAGGAGAGAAAGAACCAGCTCTGGTAGGGAGGCCACGGAGTGGGTTACACGGGGGAGGGGAGAGGAGCGAGCCCAAGCAAGGCCTGGCCGGCCGGCCGGAGCTCGGCATGGCAAGAAGCTGCCACGGCCACGAGGCTGACAACGCAAGGCCGTGGGCCCAGGGGCCAGGTCACGGGTCACCCGGCAGAACCTGGAAACGGGCAGGCCCCCCAGTGAGACTGGAGCCTCCAGGGGGACACAGCCCTCAGCGGGGATGTTGCCAGAGACGGTGGAGGGGCACAGCCCAGCTCCCCTCTCCCTCCATCGGTGCTGCCTTTGGCAGAGCCCAGGGGGTGTCGGCTGGCCCGGGGGCCTGGAGGACCTGGCCTGTGATGCAGAGCAGAGCAGGGCAGGGCAGGGGGAGGGAGGAACCGCCAGCCCCAATACAGTACCTCCCGCTGCTAAAACCAGAGCACGTTATTCCAGCAGCAGCATGACTCATTAGCTCATCTCCAATAGGAGACTTGACGTAGCACCTTTCAGGGACATGCAGACACCTTGGGGTAGCGATTCCGCTCGTGCGTCTCCCGTGACCAGCTGTTCTTCGCCGCAGCCCAGGCTCCTCGGGTCTGCACTTAGGGACACACCGTGACCTTTCCCAAGAACGATGTGTCTCGCCGACCTCAGCTCTCGGTCACGTGGAAAAGCTTCGCCGCTGCCATGGGCCTCACAGGCTGGCCTTTGCCTCCGTGGTCCGGTCCCTGAAGCTAAGCGTTCAGGCCCAGAGACCTGCCAGGGAGGACGGTCTCCCATCTGCGAAAGGGTCAAGGTCGCCAGGAGGCACACTGGCCAGGGCCTGCTGACCATTTCCTCACGTCTAAACCAGTCCTCTCGCCTTAGCTGGTGTGGCTCAGGGATAGAGCATCAGCCTGCAGACTGAAGGGTCCTGGGTTCGATTCTGGTCAAGGGCACATGCCCGGGTTGCGGTCTGGAGCCCCAGTAGGGGGCGTGCAGGAGGCAGCTGATCCGCGATGCTCTCTCATCATTGATGTTCCTCTCTCTCTCTCTCTCTCTCTCTCTCTCTCTCTCTCTCCCTCTCCCTTCCTTGCTGAAATCAATGAACATATGAAACATGTAAATAAATCCTCTGGAGTTCTCTCTCCCACTGCCCTTTCCGCTCCCTCACCTGCTGGAATGCTGGGCAACTGCTTTGAAATGTCACACCTGGAGCGAGCTCAGCATGAAACGGTTAACAACACTGAGCTCGAAGCACAGAGGTGTTCATCAGGAGCACACACTGCTCACAGCTCCCCCTCGGGCCCTTGGAGGTCACACCGGGCGACCTCCTGCTCCTCTCTCCGGCTCCCTGCCAGGCGCCCGCACCCAGCGTCTCCCTTCCGGGGCCATCCGGGTGCGCCCCAGCCCCAGGACGCTGAGCGCAGGACGGCACGCCTGCATCCTGGACCCTCGCTCACAGCATTCCTTCCATGTCTTTCAGTATCAGTGTGAGAAGGTCTTGTCCTAGCCCTTCTCATTCCGTGTTAGAATCATCTATTCTCTTTCTTTATAGACACGCAGTGTAGTCGCTATGGCTAAAGGCTGCGGAACAAGATTTCTTTTCTTTTTTTCTGAGAGGAAGGGAGAGGGAGAGAGAGAGAGAAACATCAATGGTGAGAGAGACTCATTGATGACTGACTCCTGCACGCCCCCTACTGGGGATCGAGCCCGCAACCGGGCATGCGCCCTGACCGGGCATCGAACCGTGATCTCCTCTGGTTCATAGGTCAACGCTGGCCGGCCTGGAACACGATTTCTTGACTCCAGATCCCTGGCTCTGCGAGCTGCTGTGTGTAACTTGAGGAATACAATTAACCTCCCCCCTTCCTGGTCGCCTCCTCTGCAGGAGAGGAATGAAAATGGTGGGTCGCCCGGGGTTGTGGTAAGGAGTAAGTGGCCTCAGAAATAAAGTCTTAGCAAAGGGCGGTGCACTAGACACACGTGTCTGCTGTTGGCGATACTTGCTGGGTCCCTTTCCTCAGCGGGGTCCTAGGCTCCCTGCCGGCAGATTCTCAAAGGGCCTGAGGGGGTCAGCACCACGGACAGAGTCAGACCTAAGGAAGGGCTTGGTGGCAATGGAAAATCTACCGTGTTGACCCTGTGTGTCCTTCCTTTCCGCTCACCCTTCCGCTCACTATTCCGTGCACATCCGGGCCGCTATTTGGAGTTTATCAGGAACGGTGGTGTGAGACGGGGCCCACGGGGCGCGTTCACAGTCTGGATTGATTCAAAAGTCTCCTTCCCGGGAGGCCTCCCAGCCCGCCCCATCTAAGCGACAGTCTTTCTCTTTCTAGCTGTTGATTCTATCACAGACGCCCCGTGCAGGCTGAATTTCCTGGCTTCCCTGCTGGCATCTTTCTCCTGTATCATTTGTTGCCCTTTAACTTCCTTCTTTCTTTCTTTTTTATTTTTATTTTGCTCACGCATCGTGCTCATGGTCTGCCCCTCCCACTAAAATGTAAACTCCGTAGGTGTTTGAAGCTGGAACCTGAGGTGCTCGAGCAGGGTCTTTGTGAATGTCTTTGAACCGATGAAGGCATCCATACGCACTTTTAATCGCATCACCCATGCAGACCTCCGGGCTAGGGATTGGAGTTTGGCCTCACTGCATAGGCATGGTAAACCGACTCCCTCGTGGCTTCGCGTGCAGCCTGCCTGGGAACCAAGCCTGCCTGCCTCCCCCCCTCCCCCGCCACCGCCACCCCACCCCCCGGTTGCAGAGGGATGAGCGTGGTGAGGCCTGAACGCGGGAGGGAGACGTTCTCTTGACATTTAAGGGTCCATTGAAATAGCCACCGGATGCTGAGAACGACTCCGGCTTCCTCCCTGCTACGTGCCTGACTCGGTCCCGTGTCCGACGCGGCTGCGGCCGGACCTGGCAGGGTCTGAGGGGAAGGCTTGCTGTGAGAGCGCCGTGCCCCCCACACCCCTGCCAGGACGTCGGCCGTGAGACAGCTGGGACCATAGCCGGCCAGCAAGAGACAGCCCGCCTCGGTGACGCCTGCACTGCGTTCTGGGAGCTCTGTTTGGGCGTTTCCACAGATGATCCTGCTGAATCCTCACGCGCCCCGCGGAGGAAGCGCCCTGGGGACCATTTCCTGGGCAGGAAAACGATGACTCGGGCATGTTCCGCGATTTGCTCAAGACCAAACAACAGGTCAGCGATGGAGCCGGGAGATTCACTGAAGCCCCAAGCGTTGCCGAGGCACCACACTCCCCTGCTCTGTCCAGGGAGGGGCAGGAGCAGACAGGCTGCAGGGCCTGTCTCAGGGCCAAGGGCCAGATTCATCTCTTCTGCGCATGACGATCAAGCCCACAACCCGGGCCTGTGCCCTGACTGGGAATCGAACTGTGACCTCCTGGTTCACGGGTCGACGCTCAACCACTGAGCCACTCTTGGTGGACATGTTTTGCTGCTGTTTTAGAGGTTGTTTTTATGATGGCAAAGCTATGGTGGACCAAGCCAGAAAAATAATCGTCTCAGGGGTGGGAGCGGAGAGAACTTTCTAGAACGATGAGATGCTCTATCTCTTGGGAAGGGTTTGAGTTTCAGGGCGCAGGCGTTTGTTGAAACTCATCCGAGGGCGCGTCTGTGACGTGTACATCTCATTCTGTAAATTTTACCTCGAAAGAGAAATTTGAACGGACATTGAACTCTCGTTAATAATGTGCGTTCCACAGCATTTAGGGGAGCATGTGCGGATGCCTGCAATTTTCATTAAAATGCCCCCCAGAAACAAAGACGGAGGCCAGATGGGGAGCAGACCGGATCGGTGGATGGATACGTCATAGCCAAGGGAGGCGAAGTGTCGGGATGGCACCTGGACTGTGGGCCTTCTGACCTGCACTGACATTGCTTTGACGTTTCCCTGTATGTTTGAAGATGTTCACAATTGGGAAAGGGTGCCCTTGATTAGATCAGCGTTTTGCAAACTTTGAGGATTAGAATCCCCTGGGATATTTATTTGAAAAATACAAGTTCGAGGGCCACTTCTTGGAGGCCTGGAGATGCCTGAATGAGTTGTCACGCCCCCCGCCCTGGCGTGCTGACAGGGGCTCAGGGCCCCTCCCCGCGGTGACATTTCTCAGCATCAGAACTGGAGCAGACAAGCTCCGCTGGGCCCAGACAGTTCGGGCAATCAAAGCCGGCCGCCGTGATGGAGGCCTGGCATTTCCGTCTATTGATCAACGACAGAGGAAAACACGGGGAGAAAAACATGCCAGGGGCTCTTGTCAGAGCTAAATAGAGGCTTCTCCTTTAGGTTTTGAAGGCAGAGAGAGAGAGAGAGAGAGAGAGAGAGAGAGAGAGAGAGAGAGAGAGAGAGAAAGGAGGTGGGGGAGAGAAGAGGAAGAGAGAGACCACAAAGCCAGGGAAAATTGTCACCTAAAGATTTTGATTGTTTTTTCTTTTCTTTTAAATATATTTTTATTGATTTCAAAGAGGAAGGGAGAGAGAGAGAGAGAGAAATATCAATGATGAGAGAGAATCATTGATCCGCTGCCTCCTGCACGCCCCCTACTGGGGATGGAGTCAGCAACCCGGGCCTGTGCCCTGACCGGGAATGGAACCGTGACCTCCCGGTCCATAGGTCGATGCTCAGCCACTGAGCCACACGGGCCGGGCTTGATTGGTTTTTAAAGGTGTGGCTGGGGCTGCTAAGAGCCTGGGGCCCCTGTGAAGGCGTGGGGGGGGGGGTCTGGGTGAAACGATTGATGTTCAGGTGGAGGAGAGTCGGTCTGAGCTCAGCAGCCTCCATGCAGATGTGGCGGCGGCACCCCGTTAAGGTGGCAGCATCGTGCCCTAAGTGTGAGACAGGCCACGCGCCTCCCCAAGCTCTGCTGAAGTGACCCAGTTGTGGGTGTTCTCCGTCTCCGTCAGCGCCAGCCCCCCAAAAGCGGAGGCTCCGTGCACCGTGCTGGGGAGGAGGAAGGCGCGTCGTGGCAAGGGGGGAAGGAAGGGACAGGAGAGGGGGAGCCCCGCACAGGGAGAGCCCGGCGGGTGGGAGGCAGGAGCCCCGGGTGGTTGTGGGCCCGGGGCCAAGTCAGCCATCCTCTCTGAGCCTCCATTTCGTCGTCTCCTGAAACTAGGAGGCGGACGTCCGGTCCTGAATGTCCCTTCTGACCCCGTGAAGTGACTGCAGTCACTCGCCGGCCTGCAGAGCCCGGGCCGGAGGGCAGCAGCGAGCTGGCCAGTCTGCGGTGAGAGCAGGCGTGGCTCTGGGAGACACTGCCCAGCTGTCTTGGGGGGCTTAGGGCTGTGATCCCCTGAGTTCACGTTTGTGAGGCTGTCAGGCCAATGTCGGGATGCTTTTTCTTTGCGTGTAGATGTCCGGTTGTTCACTCTGGGGATGTCCCAGTGGAGAAATGTGGGCTGTTACGGTCTTGTAGACGCTGCCATGCAGCTCGCCGCACAGAAGGAATAGGGCCCTGCTCTCCCACCAGGGATCCTGGGCCACGGGGAAGGCGGGTTCTGCAGCCGCCAGTCCCTGGCAGGTGAGCTCCGATCGCCTTAGCATCCTCTGCGGAAAGGGAGAAGAGGCGGCCCAGTCCCCGAGCCGTGTCTCCACACACCGTGTGCTTCCCGGGGAACAAGAGGGGGTGGAGATGTCGGTTCCGCCTGAGCTGAGGACGGGGGCGTCGCCTGCAAAGGCAGGCGGGGTTTCTACCGCGGTTAGCTGCTCCGTGGCCTTTGATTCCAAAGGAATGGGGAACTGAGCCTCTTTGTGATGTGCAGGTCGCACGCGGAGGGACTTTGTAAGAGAGTGAGGGCAAATATTTGAGCAAAACGGACCAGAGAAAGCAAATGCCATTGGGATTCCCGATTCTGCGAGCCTTTTCCCCTTTACGGGCCCAACCGACGCTGGGACGATGAGGGCGGCTGGGAGACAGTCCCGGTGACTGTTGTCGCTACGGGAGGAGAATGGAACTGCACGGCTAGCCTTCCTGTCGGGGAGAGATGAAGGGTCAGGCAGGCCCTGTTGTTGAAAAGTGTGGCTCAGGACAGACGCTCGGGGCCACGTGACCCGCACCTGGGCCGCTGCGCCAAGGTGGCGTCCTCTGCCCCTCCTTAGACCCAAGTCACATCTGGCTTACCGCGTCACCTGTCCCACCTGGTTCCCGGCCCAGACTTGCTTCAGCACGTCCTGCTGCTTCCTGTCCTGTTCTGTGGTCCGCGAGAGAGAGCGCTGGCTCTGCCCGCTGGTCCTATACGCCTTTCTCTCTCTCTCTCTTTCTCTCTCTCTCTCTCTCTCTCTCTCTCTCTCTCTCTCTCTCTCTCTCTCCCTCTCTCAGGGACCGACCTCCGGCAGCTCTGTTCATAACCCAGGACCCTGCCCCTTAGGTTCCATGGACTGAATCGAGCACACACCTGACCCCAAATGTTGTGAGAGACGGAGAGGAGGGCAGTAAATGACTCAAGTCAATGGCGGCTTTTCGGGGACTGTCTATGTCAGTGCTGGAGAACCTATGACATGCAAACTCATTTTTTTGGTTGATTTTTCTTTGTTAAATGGCATTTAAATATATAAAATAAATATCCAAAATATAAGTCTTTGTTTTACTCTGGTTGCAAATATCAAAAAATGTCTATATGTGACACGGCACCAGAGTTAAGTTAGGGTTTTTCAAAATGCTGACATGCTGAGCTCAAAAGGTTCACCATCACTGGTCTATGTCTTGGTCCGAGTTCTTTTCTTGGCAGCAAAAGGGATGACTTTGCTCATGTACTGGAGCGAGCATCTGATGGGCGTCTCTGGAGTGATGGGTCTTTCTAGAAACAGGGCAGCACATGGTGCTTGTTTATGACTCCACCAGGTTGTATCCAAAAGAGAAAAGACACTTTTTCACAAGGAAAATGGAGGGAGGGTCGCAAGGGGAGTGAACGTTGGAACGTCTAAAACACCATCCCTCGGGGTCACCAGAGACGCCCTGCTCCCGCCCCTCCAGCCACGAGGCCATCCTGTCTGCCAGGGCTCCCCGCAAGGCCCCGCTGTCCGCCAGCAGATTCCCGTTGCCGTTTAAGCTGGCTTGAGCCGGCTTACGTTGCTTTCCATCAGACGATTGCTAACGGAGACGCGATCCATCTCTTTCTCTAAGAAATGAAGCCCAGCGCTGGCTCTCGCTTAAAAGAGACCCGTGTATTGATCGGGCGGCCCATACGAAGTCAGTGACCTGTGAGATCAGAAACAGCTGCACCAAATGCCCTGGCTGTGTGTTGGCCTCGGCTGTGTCCCCAATCTGTTCCCTTCCATTCACTGTGACTCTCCATGCCCGGCCGTGCCCTCTCCTCCGGCTCCCACGTAGATAATAGACCAATGTTTACATGCAACAAGGCTGGGTGAGGGTGGGCATGCCCTCACAGAAGCCAAACGAGCTGAGGAGCCATGGAAACAGTGCGGACACCAGCTCCCGGCTCCCGGGAGAGAGAATATCCTTATTAAATCCCATGGCTCCGGGGCCAGTCAAAGGCAAACATCTCCGGACAGGGATGCACTGCGGAGGAAGAAAAGAAATTCCTCTTTATTACAGAGAGTGGGTGAGCAGGGCGGCTCTCCGTGTCACAGAACTGGGGGGGGGGGGGGGGGTGGTTCCGTTAATGGTTTCAGAGTGCCTTTCCAGGGACACACTCTTGCTGGGAGATCTGAGATTATCATGACAATAGCAGCGAGAGCAACAATGGGAATAGCTCAGCGCCTGAAGCCGTTGCTATGTTCCCAGCGCTGTGGTCAGCCGAGCCCTCATGCAGGCCAACAGTCAGGCGGTATGATGAGGCCCCCCACTCACGCACCTCGAGAGACCCTCCTTGTCTGCGCCTCTTTTGGGGACGCTTGGGGATTTTTCTCTGTGTTTCATGGTTATTTAACTAAACTCAATGGGTAGTGGCTGACCTAAGGGTAGAAAGCTGGAGTGAGAGAATGGCTGACAGAAGAGACATTGGACATGAGCCCGCCCTCAAAGAGCTCACGGATGAGCGTGACTCACGATACTCCATGGGCTCTGGTCAATGCATCTTCCAGTTCTATGAGGGCGGACGGCACAGATACAACTGAGGCAATGTTCCCTCCCGGGGTGGGAGAGGGCAGGGGATGAAAGAGCATGGAGCTCATCTCTGAGGGTTGAAAGCTAGTCTACAAGGTGCATGCGATGGTTCTTCTCTCCCCTGGAATGTTTTTGAGGATTCAGGTCCTTTAGCTCCCAGTGACATCCTCTCTCATGCTCGCCCACCTAAGGGCAGGGCAACCGGCAGGCGCTCAGGAAATGTTTCTTGAACTGATTCAAAGAACAGAGAGTCTCCAGGTCAGGCTCATCTGCTCTTGGTAGTTTTAAAAATAAAGTTCCACCAAGGAGGGCTTCGCTGCGGAGGGTATAGACTGGCGTGTTTAAGATGGAGTGTAAATCGTTCTAAGTTTGGAGCGTGTGAACGACTCTGAGCTTCCTTCCCTTTGGGGAGGAGGCAGAGGGGGAGGATATATTTAGATGGATGCAATTAATGATGGCATTTTCTTAAGTGAGGTCGGACTTGAAATAGTACCATCTCCCCAGCCATAGTCTGGGAGTGTAGGTCTCACACATTCCCTCTGCCGGGGACCCTCTCCCTGCAGACGCGCCCCTGACTGGCTCCCTCCTGGCCCTGGGATCCTTTTGGCCTACTGTCACCTCCAAGAGGCTTTTCCCACCGTCCCCTGCTAACGTGGCTTCTCCCCCACCCTACAAACACCCGCCAGGCACCGTCTTCCACATCTCCCTGTTTTATTGTCTCCATAGCCCTTATGAGCAACTGGACTTCTCTTGTTTGTTTATTTGCTGGATTAGATGTCTGTCTTTCCCAACCGAGTGGGAAGCCATGAGACCAGGGACGTGTCTCACCTCCGGTTAGGTCCCCAGGTCTTACCACACCGCCTGTGATCTAGTAGGTATAGCATTAATCTCCTTACCATTTGCAACGGCATGGATGGAACTAGAGAGCATTATGCTAAGTGAAATAAGCCAGTCAGTGAAGGAAAAATACCACATGACCTCACTCATTCATGGATAATAGAGACCATTACAAACTTTTGAACAATAATAGATACAGAGGCAGAGCTGCCTCAAACAGATTGTCAAACTGCAGCGGGAAGGCCAGGGAGGGTTGGGGGGCAGGAGGTAGGGGGGTAAGAGATCAACCAAAGGACTTGTATGCATGCATATAAGCATAACCAATGGACATAAGACACTGGGGGATAGGGGAGGCTAGGGGACTGTCTAGGGCGGGGGGGGGGGAAATAGACACATGTAATACCCTTTGTATTACTTTAAGCAATAAAAAAAAAAGAAAAAAAAGAATTAATCTCCAAGGGAATGAATGTCCATCTTCACTTTGTCCACCAAGGCACGAGCCCTTCAGGATCACAGCCATTTTCTCTAGTCGTGTGTGCCACCACAACGCGCCCCAATTGCACTGGTCACGTGCATGTGTGCAGGAATCTACACGATTCCCTCATCTTTAGGATGCTCACTGCTGGGCCGCGCTGGCAACAACGCCTCATCTGCTCAACACGAGGGCCATAGAGAAAGCATCCAGACCCACTTGGCCTTGGTTTCCCGGGCAACCAAGGTTGTGTGCTTAGATACACATGACGAGCAGGGCCCCCCCGGGGGCGTGAGCACGGACGTCTCGGGCACCAGCTGCATGCTGCCTGCTCTCTCCAGCAGCCGTGGCCTGAGACTGACAACCAGTTCCATGGTCTGACCTCCGGGGATAGAGCCAAACTCTCAGCGGCAAGGTACCTGCCCAGCCCCAACGCCACAGGTGTACATCCAAGCTCAGGGCACGCTCGGGCTCCAGTCTGTGTAAGACGTGACTGCGGGCTAATTCACGTGTTGTTGATGTACTACGGAGGTCAGACAAACGTCGACGGGCACATTCTTCTATTCATGGACACCAAGTCACGCCTAATGTTCTGCTCTAAATGCATTCCCTCTCGGTTTGCCTTCCTTTTTTGCTAAGAGGAAGGGGAAGGCCATGGACACAATTCTCTTTTATCTACCCCAGCAACCCAGATATGCCACCCACGTCTCAGGTTCTAAACAATGTAGAATGCTGTGAGCAATAAACTTGCCCACTGTGGTTCATGGGAGCAAGAATGAATCATAGGCGTGTTATGGTGGACCGACATACCATTTTTTTCTTAATTGGTTGCTGCCATTTAAAAATTGGCAGTTTCTCATAGAAATCCAGATTTCTGGGTTCTTTTAAAAAGCTGGCAGCTCTGGAAGCAGCAAGCCTGTGTCACCATAGCCTTCCCCAGAAAGCAGGAGCAGGGATAAGGGCTTGGGTGTGGGGAGTTTATAAGGAGGAGGATGCCTGAAGCCAATAGTAAGGGAGCAGGAAGAGGAAATGGCCCAGAAGGCTCAGTCGCCTCCTGGGTGTTAACTTGCCTACAGTTTTAGACCTCACTTGTATGCAAACCAGTTCACCCCCAAACTTTAGAAAAGGTCTTTAGGCACAAGCGTGGTGTGTTGTCATCGTCAGACGGCTCAGAGCTCATGTGGTCATGTGTTCCTAGCTTAACTAAGGACTGGACCAAGGGGATGTAACATGGTGTCTCCATTTGCCTTTTTAAGAAAATCTTCTAATGTCTGCATGTTCATGTGAGGACAGTTATCTGGAGATAAGGAGTGAACATGTGCAGTACCCAATAGGTTCTCTATGTGCACTCTGTGTGGAGATGAGGTTGAACACACACTCTGAATTATCCTGGACTCCACCTGGCCAGCTTCACTCACTTAGAAAAACGTACCCTGCCCCCTCTGTAGACATTAGGCTTTTAAGCGCCGAGTTAGGATAGCCAGAGAACATAAAATTCGGAAGGAAGAAAGAGATAACCTGGACCAATGCTTTTATTTTATGAGTGAGAAAGCAGGTCCGTCAGGATGTAATTGACATGGGCAGAAGAACTTAGATGTCCTACTTTTGCTATTCTTCTTTCTCTCTCAATACCCTTCAAAACCCTGCTCACTGACTTGAGGAGGGAGGACATGACTCCATGAAGCCCGTAACTGTTTCTGGAAACAAATCTGTGTTCACCAGCCCAGACTCCTGGCTTGCTCCCAGAACAGTTGCCCCCCTCCCCCAGGTACCTTCACTGTGGTCTTTCGCCATCACTTCAAACTCAAAGCTCTCCCACAGGGAATCATCTTGTCCACAAAATGTTCATCTCCTCCTAAACTTCTGTTAATTCTATATCCTGATTTTTCTCATACCCCTGTTGCTCATAGCTATTTTGGGTGGATATTGGCTCTCATGGTCTTTCACTTTAACCACTGCAATCATTTATGACTGGTCTTTCTGTATTCAGGATCTCTTCCCTCTCATCCATCCTCCGGAATGCTGCCAGCGTGATAGTTATACAACACAGAATGGAAAAAAGGATGCTACTCTTCTTAAAATCCAGAGGCTCGCTGTCAAATATAGCCTAAAATTCTTTGTTCGTTGAACAAATAAATACCAAACGCCTGTCTATTCTTTCGCTGGGTGCTGTGTGTTCACAGTGTCCAACACCACAGACCCGTCTTCATAGTCATGGTGCTTTAAATGGCACGGAGCTTCCAAAAACTTTATCCCCCGGGGTGTGGTCCACAGATACACCCATGTTCTCTTTCCTGCGCACGGACCGAAATTATTTCTCGAAACGCTTCCACCTCTGCGAATGATTCCAGACATATTGACTTGCCGTTCCCTGAAGGAACGAAACCCCTCGAGGAGAGGGGCTGCTTTATTAGTTTTGCTAGCATGTGGCACAGCTGCAGGAACCTGGGGAAGGCTCACCGAGGGAACAGATGAATGGTAGATAGCCACAGCGGTAAACGAGGCACTGAAACCGGTTTGGCTCAGTGGATAGAGCGTCGGCTTGCGGACTGAGGGGTCCCGGGTTCGATTCCGGTCAGGGGCATGTACCTGGGTGGCAGGCACATCCCCAGTGGGAGATGTGCGGGAGGCAGCTGATCGATGTTTCTCTCTCATCGATGTTTCTAACTCTCTATCTCTCTCCCTTCCTCTCTGTAAAAAATCAATAAAATATGTTAAAAAAAAAAACTAGGACGAGGCAAGCAAGGCACCTAGGGTGCGAAATTTAAGGAGGCAATCACTGTTGGACTGTACCTTGGACCGAATCTGGGTCCTGGACTGCCATTAGGAGCCAAGGATTACGAAGAGCTGTTTTTTGTGTGCGAGCTGTCCGCGGTGCTGAAAAGACCCACAGACACCCTGCAAGCTGTCCATGGTTCTGAAAAGGCCCACGCGGGCGGCCTCGACGAGCTGTCCACGGTGCTGAAAAGACGGTGCTTATTCCGCTGAGCTGTCCAGCGTTCTGAAAAGAGAGAATACAGGCCTTGGAGGGCTGTCGGGGTTTCTGTTTAGAAACAGAACATCTCTGGTTTCCTTTGCCTAGGCGCAGGCCTAGTTTCCCATAGAGCTTTGTGTGAGGATTAAAATGGCTAAGGTATGTGGCACACCACAGCGTCCCGGCTCCTCTCCAACATGCACCAAGAAGACCAGACAGCATATACCTCTGTGATTGGCTTCTGAAAACCGATGCAGTGCATCCCAAAGTGCCTAGGGAGGCTTGAAAATACTGACTCCCTACTCTGTGGGGCCATTATAAAAAAAGTGTTCTCCAAATTGTCTCTATCCATAATATCCAGGAATTTTCAAATTGCTCTGGGATAGCTTTCAATCCCAAGAGCTAGCAGCTATTTAAAGAGTTTGTCTGAGTTTGTCCAACACACCTCATCTCATGACTAAGTTAAAGCCTCAGTAAACAACCTATTCGGGTTGTTGTGCCAAAATTCTGGAGAGGCTAAAAATTTCCCACTGAAGTTACCCCAGAGAACACAACCTTTATCCAGAATACAGACCCGAGTTAACGAGAGATGTATAGGCTCTTTTATGACAGCCTGCATTAAGGCATTTTACTATTTTGTATGGGTTTTTGATTCTTTAAATGAACCAAATAAACATGTATTGATTTGGGTTGGTTTTTCAAATTGTCTCTTAAAATACAGACTCAGTTTGGTGGGAAATTTCATACAGCAGGTGCATGTTGGAGAGGGGCCTGAGCCCTGTGGTGTGCCACACACCTTAATCTTAAAACTAATGGTGGACCTTACCTAGTCTAACTTCTGCCTTTAACAAATGAAGAACCTGAGGTCAAGGAATCAAGGTCATCCCATGAGCTGTGGTAGAGCTGGGATAAGGGTTCAGGTTTCCCAGCAGCAAAACATTCTCTCCTCCATTCCCTTATCCCCACATATGAAAATTCATCCTTCCCACAAGTTCTGGTCACCTGATGCTGAAATGATTAAGGAGAATACTAGTATATAAAGGAAAATATAATAATAATAATAATAATAATAATAATAATAATAATACTTACTCTGTTCCAGGCACTTTTCTTTAAATAGTGACTCCTGAAAGTCACTATTATTATTGTTGTTTGTTGTTATTATTGCTGTCATCATCATCACCATCCCCCTTTTACAACAAGTAAATTAAGGCTCAGAGAGGTTACATAATTTACACAAGGAAACAGCGATAGGAAGGGACTGAACTGGAACTGGAATTTAGATTTGGCTGCAAAACATTTACCCCCCTATCCCCAACACACCATGATGCCTTCCTGTTTTCCCCCTTAGCTTGCTTCCTTGGAAAACATTTGGTTTTATGTTCATCTGCATAAAATGCACTAAATCTCTGGTGATGACAGTGTTTAACATTCCAACCAGATGCAGCCGAGCAGATCGATGCATGAGGTAAATCACAACACAGAGGATGAAGTTAATGGGCAAGTTATTTAGACGTCTTATTATCCATAATTACATAAGCTCAGTAGAATTCAAATGAAGGGAGCTCGCATTGTGATGGTTAGCCACACCTGGCTAAATCATGTCTGCTATTATTGTTTCTATTATTATTAACAAAAAATAACAGCTATGTATCGCGTGTCTATTATATGCCAGCTAATTTATAGACTGACAGTCACACAACCCTCAAAACAACCTTGCAATATAGGTATTCGTAACCCCATTTGATGGACCAGGAAACCAAGGCCCAGAGAATTTAGATAATTTCCCATCATTTCATTTCGGCCGACTTTGATGCTTCCAGGACTTGGCCTGCTTCAAATGACAAACCACCTCCCCGTGGGGCTGCGTCCCACATTTTGCTAATCCCGCCAGGGCAGCAAGCGCCGGCTTATTTCGTTTTATTTTTGTTCCAATGCGTTTCGGCGGATATTGTGGTGGTGGCTCCGCAGAACTGGATGGCTTACCCATCGCCACGCTCATCTCTCATCACCCCGCTGCGGAGCTGAGCTCCTGTGGCCCCCTTGTCCCGGGAAGCCCTTCTCGTCATCTCCAAACACGCAAATCTCCCCGCTCAAGGTTCACTCCCCCCTTTTCTTCTCCTGATTTCTGCTCCAGGGAATTAATCTCAACTTCCTCTTAACGCCCATCAAATTGCAGCTCAGTGACTCATTGCTTCCGTTACTTATTAATTTCTTCATGGAGCAAAGGAGGCTCTCTGCACCTTACCAGGCGTTGCACTTAAAAACTGGATTGGTTAAACAAACACATCATCTCTTGAAACATCTTATGGTGTTTATTATATTCTGCCTTTTGTGTGGGTATTCACTTTCAGTTTGCTTTTATCCTCATACATGCTGAATGCTTTGAGTATAAAAATCATATATGCCTACTACACCCTTAAATGCCTAGGAGAGTGCTTTGTGAAAAGGAGACAGAAACAACAAGCAAATGTTCAATAAATAATTTAACATTATTAGGAAAAGTATGCCATTTTAAAAAATGAGAATACAATGTACATAAATTACCAAATAATTGCCCATCTTTTAATGTAATATTATTATTATTATTATTATTATTATTATTATTATTATTATTATTATTATCTCCTTTTCCTTTATATATTCTCCTTAATCATTTCGGCATCAGGTGACTAGGACTTGTGGGAAGGATGAATTTCCATGTGTGGGGATGAAGGAGAGAATGTTTTGCTGATGGAAAACCTGGACCCTTAACTCTTTTAATGTCATTTAATGAAAACGGACCTAATCACATACAAAGTAACCCAGCAACGAAAAACAACAACAACAGAAAAATTAACAGCAAAACACTGGAAATGAAAGGAATGCAATACTCTACATTTCATTTGCTTTTGTTCTTGTTTTTTTTTTTTTTTAAAGTGTTGTGTTATGTGCATCTACATGACCTGCCCCTGATCTCCAACGAAAGAACATGTTCAGTAAACTGGTGCCGGAGGAGAGTGACACACAGGAGGGAACCTCACGAAGAGGGAGGAGGGCCCAGCCCACTTTGGGGCCCACTGACATGCGCTCCCTCTGAGGCCTTGCCCTGCAAGGGCGTCCACAATTGAACCTCCGTTTCTGACTTGACTTCAGGTCTTGGAGCCCAGACACTGGGCTCCATGTGGGTCTTTTTTTTTTTTTTTTTTTTTTATGACCAGGTGGTTCCTGGCACCAGGCCGGCTCTTTCCCTCAGCCGGTGACTTCACTCTCGGCCATCTGCGCGCTCACCGCGTGCGACCAGAGCGCATGCAACTCAGTGGGGTGACGTTCTTGTTTTTGTGGTTGTTGCCAGCACATTTTTTTTCTCTTTTTAAACATTTCCTTTGTGCGTTTAAAGAGCCCTCAGCCACGGGCAAGGTGAGCAACTCCGGGACCTGACGTTCAAAAGCTCCCGGCGGCCTACTGCTGCCAAGCAAAGGACTTGGGAAAATGGGAGGGGGCTCTTTAAAATTATTTTTTCTTTTTTAAAAATATTTTTTATTGATTTTTTTACAGAGAGGAAGGGAGAGGGATAGAGAGTTAGAAACATTGGTGAGAGAGGAACATCTATCAGCTGCCTCCTACACACCCCCTTCTGGGGATGTGCCCACAACCAAGGTACATGCCCTTGCCCGGAATCGAACCTGGGACCCTTCAGTCCACAGGCTGATGCTCTATCCACTGAGCCAAACCCTTTAGGGCAAAATTTCTTTTTCAATTACAGTTTACATTCATTATTACTTGGTATCAGTTTAGGTGTATAGCATAGGGGTTAGGCCTTTGTACACTTTACAAAGTGTCCCCCCTTATGTTTCCAGTCCCCAACCGGTACCACACAGCGTTATCCCAATATTACTGACTGTGCTTCCTGTGCTGCCCTTCACACCCTATGGCTGTTTTGTAACTACTGGTTTGCACTTCTGAATCCCTTCACCTCTTTACTCAGTTCTCCAATCCTCCTGCCCGCTGATAGTCATCAGTGTTTTCTTTCTTTCTTTTTAAACATTATTTAATTTAATCTTGAGTTCATAGAGGTTTATTTTTTTTAACTCTCACCTGAAGATATTTTTTCCCATTGATTTTTAGAGAGAGTGGAAGGGAAGGAGGAGGGGCGGGCAGAGAGAGAGAGAGAGAGAGAGAGAGAGAGAGAGAGAGAGAGAGAGACATCAGATGGTTGCCTCCCGAACGCACTCTGACAGGGGCCAGGGGCCAGGGGCCAGGGATCAAGCCTGCAACTGAGGTATGTGTCTTGACCAGGAATCAAACCCCTGATCTTTCGATCCTCAGGCCAATGTTCTAAGCACTGAAAAAAACTGGCCAGGGCTTCAGCCTGTTTTCTGTACCTGAGTCTGTTTCCGTTTTGCTTGTTCATTTACTGGGTTCTTTAGGTTCCACATAAGTGCCGTCATATGGCATTTGTCATTCTCCGTCCGACTTATCTCACTTAGCGTGACACCCTCTAGGTCCATCCGTGCCGTCACAAATGGTAAGAATGTTGTCCTTTTTTTCTGGCCAAATACTATTCCACTGTCTCTATGCACCACAGCTTTTTCATGGAAATGTGCGGCGACGTGACTCTTGATGGACATTGGGTGAAGGTCCCCTTTCCTGTCCCGGACGCTCTGGACTCTAAATCTCAAGCTGTTTGGGAAAAGCCTTTCTGACGTTTACAGGATGAGAACCCAGCCACACCGACCTTTGGGGCTGATTGATTCCCACACCTGCTTTACAGAACCCCATGTTTTCCCTGAAGCTGGCAGCAGTGGTGCTGTGTGTGTGTGTTGGGGGCGGAGGTCGGTCTCTTCAGGGTAGATACTAGATCAGTGATGGCGAACCTTTTGAGCTGGGCATGTCAGCATTTTGAAAAACCCTAACTTAACTCTGGTGCCGTGTCACATATAGAAATTTTTTGATATTTGCAACCATAGTAAAACAAAGACTTATATTTTTTTATATTTATTTTATATATTTAAATGCCATTTAACAAAGAAAAATCAACCCAAAAAAATGAGTTCGTGTGTCATAGGTTCGCCATCCCTGCACTAGACTGTCTGTGCAATCTCCTCTGGGCTCACTGTGTTAAAACCCCCAAAGGAAAGACACAGAAGGAACTGCTCAAAGGAGGGGGCACAGCATGTCTGAGACGCCAAGAAACTCTGGCAAGGAGTTCAGTTTCAGTTTAGTGTGTGTTGTGTGATGGTACGGGTCTCTCTCTCTCTCTCTCTCTCTCTAATATATATATTTAAATTCACTAGTAAGAGAGTTTGAGAATCAACTGGCAAAAGGATTCCCAAAGGCTGAGTAGTTTGGTGAATTTATCTTCCATCAGTGACCTGGGACAATGCCCCTGAGGGAAGCCGTCCCCCACCGCTGGCACTGCCAACCTGCACACACAGGAAACACCTCAGATCTCTCAGGGAGCCACGCCCACCGGCCTGCAGAGCTGCCGTTGTTATGGAAATGCAGGGAGATGGGGCCACAATGCACTTTCTTCTGTTCTCCTCCTCCCGCTATAGAAGCCCCCTGAGACAAGGCCGCTGTGCGCACTCACTTCATAGACCAGCATCCCGGATCGGTGTGATTCCACCAGAAGGCCTCCAAGGCCATGGTGAATGGGTTCCCGTGGAGGGGGAGGGCCGGCCTCCTGGAAGGGCGTCGTGTACATCTCGGATGCGTGTGTTTCTCCCGTTCTAAGGAGAGCAGCCGCGTGACTCCAGGTTTACAGCAAAGCTACCTGGCTTGGAGGATCGGAGGAGAAGACACCTCCATGGTTTTATTTTTGTTATTATTATTCTTGCATTGATTTCAGAGAGGAAGAGAGAGGGGGAGAGAGAAACATCAATGATGAGAATCATGGATCGGCTGCCTCCTGCACACCCCACCCTGGGGATGGAGCCCATAACCCGGGCATGTGCCCTGACCGGGAATCAAACCCTGACCTCCTGGTTCATAGGTCAGCGCTCAACCACCGAGCCACCATGGCCGGGCTGGGAGATGTTATTATTGGTGGCTTCCTGCACGTTGGTCTCCCATGAGCAGCTCTGTGACACACTCCTGGAGGGATGGGAATGATGTCTCACCCTGTTTGATATCCCCAGAGGTCTGCCTGGGCAAGCAGTGGGGTCTTCCTCGTTTCTTACTGAGTGACTCAGTGTGTGAAATGAATGAATGAGTGAGTGAATGAATGAATGAGTGAATGAAAGACTTTGGGCTTTGAGTCTAATACAAATTCCTCAGGGTGATTCATTTCAATCATGGTCAAACTTTCTTTTAAAACATCAATGGGTAACGATAAAGGCCTGATTCTCTGATCGCTGGCGATAGTGCCTGCGGTTCTGGGCACATCTTTAAAAGACATAAAGGCGCTGGAGGACGCGAGGAGGAGGATGTCGGCAATGATCAAGGAGGTGGGGGCCGGAATGCCGTCCAGGGACAGATCAAAATGGGCCCCTTTGTTCTGGAAACATAAAGGCTGAGAGGAACCGCTGATCAAAGGCTGGGAGATCCCGGTGGGGATGCAGGGGCGGAGGAGAGGAGATTCCCCCGGCCCCGGCCCTCGATGCCATCCCACAGGCCGGATCGTGGGCTCCCCCCGAGGCGTGGTGGCGAAGGGTGTCCAGGTGGTCTTCAGGTTGAGGACCACTGTCCAATGAGCCATTTTCAGGCTCGCTTCCAGCCCGGAGCCACTGCTGCCTTGAATCCCCCCTAAGAGCACGTCGGAATCCAGCCCGGACTTCAAGGCCCATGAAGCTCTCCAAGCCCCTCACACCAGGGCTCTCCCCCACGAGGCGTGTCTCCCTCTGAATTGCACGTCGAGGCCTCAGTGATCCGTGGAGACGGGGAGCGGCGGGCAGACTCGGGGTGTCTTTGGGGAAGACGGCTGACGGGACTTACCGATGGTTTGGATGGTGGATTGTACCAACATGGCGCTGGTTTGCATTTTACCGTCGGCTCCCTCCCGTTTCTCTTTTGAAATTACTGCGGACTCAGGGGCACGGTGCCTGTTACGGACACTCCGACCCCCTGCTCATTAGCCGACGACAGTTCCACAAAGTGCTTTCTTTTCCTTTTTTAAAATCTGTGTTGTTGAAAGTATCGTAGGTCCTCCTTTTCCCCCCAGCCTGCTCCCCACCCCTCCCCCCAGGCCCTCACGATCCCTGTGTCTGTGTCCACGGGTGATGCATAGATGCATACAAGTTCATTGGTTCATCCCTTCCCACCCACCCTCCCCTGCCTTCCCTCTGAGGGCACAGGGGGAAGGAGAGTTGCTCATGCTTCTATGTCTCTGGGTCTATTTTGTTCATCAGTTTATTTGGTTGCTTAGAGTCCACATATGAGTGGGATCATGTGATGCTTGTCTGTCTCCGACTGGCTTGTTTCGCTCAGCATAATGCTCTCCGGGTCCCTCCATGCTGATGCAAATGGTAAGAGTTCTGAATTTTTTACAGCCGCGCGGTATTCCATGGTGCAGGTGGACCACAGTTTTTCTATCCACGTCTCTGCTGACGGGCCCTGAGGCTGCTTCCCGATCTTAGCTGCACAAAGTGTTTTCTTACATATACAGTGTCCACAGTAAGACGGCAGCCATGGGAATAGTGATGCCCAGCTCTCCCCTCCATAATACTGATGCAAATACAAAGATAATTCACTGCAAGTGAAGACTGAATGAGTGAAGGTCCTTTCTGTGCTTAGGAAAGTGTCCGACACACAGTAGGTGTCTTAGAAATGCTGGCTCTCTGTGCTCACGGGTCAGCTTCCTAGTCCCAGGTGACGCCATCCCGTCATGCTGACGTGGCTGAGCCATAGGACAAGAATTCTAGAAAGAGGGTGTCCTGAGGACCCAGAGCAGAGCCGTGCTAAATGGTTTGATTTCCTTCAGAACGGGAACGCAGAATGTAACGGAAACCCAGACCCGAGAACCCATCACTACCAGCCAGGTTTGCCCAAAGTCGGAAGTTTGTGTTCCTGGCACCTGACCCCAGGGGACCTTCGGGGAGGGTGTGGGTAGGAGAACACAGGACATCAGGAGCGGGGGGTTAGCTGGGAGGTCTGGGGGTGTCGGGGGACCGAAGTGGTGACAGGCGGTAGCTTTTCTCCATCTCAGACAGGCTTGCTAGCCGACCGCAGCCCTAGGAAACGTTATTAGGAACTGCAGCACCAGTGGGTCCAAATGCATTTTTAATATCTCCTAAATGCTTCAGTGGGCTTTGTGGGAGATGAGTTCCATCACTCTCTCCTGCTCCTTAATTAAGCTAATGACTTCATTTCTCTGCTCCGCTCTGATCAGCTCACGCGCAGCGTTTTCCCGCCGCGGCCGGTGGTTTGGCTCTGGCTCTTAGCTGTCGAGCTCACATTGCTCCCGCGTGTTGGCAAGTTTACTGGCTGAGACGGGTCCGTGCCGGGGGCGCTGGGGCTGGGGCACCCCCCTGGCACCGTCCCCCCACTCCCACACAGAACGAAGCCCCTCGCACACGCGCACACCCTCCAGCTCACGAAGCAGTGGCACCGCATTGCTATCCCGGGGGCGGCTCCTCTGGAGAAAACGCCGAGGCAGGCGCTGTCCCCCAGGCCCTCACCGCCCGAGTGCGCGAGCTGGATGAGCCGCTGGCCCCGCGACAGCAACCAGGCCTGGCGCTGAGGCCCCATTGCTGGCCAGTGCCCTGCGGTTCCTTCTCCCCCATCCTGCTTCCCCCGCACCCTCCGCCCTCACGGGGGTCAGAGAACAGTCTTGCCCTGAGCAGGGTGGTCACCATCACCCTGTTTGTTCTCTCTCTCTCTCTCTCTCTTTTTTAATCCTCACCCCATTTTCCATCGATTTTTAGGGAGAGTGGAAGGGAGAGAGAGAGACAGAGAGAAACATCGATGTGAGAGAAACGCATCGATTGGTTGCCTCCTGCACAAGCCCCAACCAGGGCCTGGACAGAGGAGGAGCCTGCACCCAAGGCATGTGTCCTTGACTGGAATCAAACCCGGGACCCTTCAGTCCACAGGCCGTCGCTCTATCCACTGAGCCACACCGGCGAGGGCTCTCCGTGTGTTCTCTTTTCTCCATGGAGCAGCTCAGTGTGAGAGAAACCCGGAGAGGACAGCGCCACCCTGATGGACCAAGGACAGGAAGCGCAGGGGACGCCTGGCTCTTGGAACGACTTGGTGGGAATGATCTTCAGACTCCCCGTCCCCGAGCCAGAAGCTCCCCTGGGGCCAACGGGACCCCCAGGGAGAGCCAGCCCCTCGCCACCAAGTGCTCCCAGAAGCAAGCACTCAGGTGCTCTCCCGGGGACGGGGGACGCTGTCCCCTGTCTCAGAGCCGGGGGGACAGTCAGCAGTGCCCTGAAGGACGACAGGAAACCTCTCCAGCCGCTTGAACACAGATGCCGTGAGCTTTGCTACTTTCACCCGCTCACTGGACGGATGAGGCAACCGGGGCTCTGACGGGACATGTGACTTGTCCAAGGTCACCCTTCTCGTGAGAGATGGTTCCCCGGAAAAGGAGCCCACTCCCAAAGGGGAAGCAGCTCCTCCCACTGGGCGACGGCTCGCAAAGGGGGCAGCAGGTGGAAGAATTAGAACGGTCTCAGCCTGGCCAGCGGGGCTCAGCGGTTGAGCATCCAGCTATGAACCAGGAGGTCACGGTTCGATTCCCGGTCAGGGCACATGCCCAGGTTGCGGTCACTATCCCCAGAGTGGGGTGTGCAGGAGGCAGCCGATCCGTGATTCTCTCTCATCATTGATGTTTCTCTCTCTCCCCCTCGCCCTTCTTCTCTGAAATCAATAAAAATATGTTAAAAAAATGGTCTTGGATCCCTTATATTCTACCCTCCCCCTGACCATAAGCACTGCCAATGGGGCAGTGTCACCTCAGGGGAGGGACAGGACGCTGTCTGCTTGGGGTCCTTTTCTGATCAAAACGGATTCACTCACTATGAAGGTGACGGCACATCTGCCCGGGGCCCCGCTAAGGACTTCACTTCTAAGAAGCTGAGGGACAGTGAGTCAAGCTGAGCAGGAGTGGGCAGCACGCCTACTTGAGTGGATGAAGGTGTGGGGGGTGACAGCTCGCGCCTGGGGGTCCACAATGGACTCCTCCCCATCCCCCCTCGGTGACCACAACCGGAGCCTCTGACCCCGGGCTGTTGGGCTCAGGGGGAGCCCAGCAGGAGGAGACCCGCCCGTCCTCCCTGAGCAGCAGGGGGATTGGGAGGGACTGAACTGGCCACCCACCAGGCAGGAGGAGAACCGCCCCGTCCTCCCTGAGCAGCAGGGGGATTGGGAGGGACTGAACTGGCCACCCACCAGGCAGGAGGAGACCCGCCCGTCCTCCCTGAGCAGCAGGGGGATTGGGAGAGCCTGAGCCGCCACGCGTGAGGCAGGAGGAGAAGGAGGCTCGGCCTTCGGTGCCGAGAACCTGAGCAGCGGCGCACAGGCAGGAAGCTGCCCGAGGGTCTCAGACAGGCAGGCTGTCCTCCAAATGCCCAGCGGGTGGGGGGGGGGAGGGTGGGCGCCGAGAAGGAGGAGCCGTGGCGGGATTTGGCTGTGGAATCATCAGAGACGCTTCCTTCCGGCCGACCTGCGAGTCCACTGCGTCAGGCTGCACACGACGCCCAGGGGGCTCTTCCCCGATGACTCCATCGCCGGGCCGAGCTGATTCCTGTCCTGTCACCTGCCTCCGCCCGCGGCACAGAGGAGGTAAGTGGCCGGCCCGGAACCACAGAGCGTGTCCGTGGCAGGGACAGAAGCGAGGTGGAGTGACCACTGGCCCTTCCTGTCGTGTCCTGGCCAAGGGAAGACTCTGCCCGAGCAGCTGCAGGTCCCCGGAACCCTGAGATGGGCAGAGGGGCGCCCCGGCCCCGCCCCGCCCTCTCCCAGCACCCAGGTGAGCTGCGGCCTGCAGATTGCTGTGCTCAGGAGAAGCGAGCAGCTAAGATTAGCTCACTTTTATTGCCCTGGCCGGGCGTCCGCCTCCTCCCCGGCGGCTGGGCCAGCCGTAAACCTTGGATCTGCTGATCGGGAGCTGCGGACTCCCACGAACTTCTCCCGGGGGCGGGCTGAGAAAGGGGGGGAGAGCCAGAAACCGTGCTCTTCCCTGCAGCTGCCCCCAAGTCAACCAGCTTGGGAGAGGAGGGGGCCCTGTCCCACCGACGCTCTCTGAGGCCTCAGGCGTGCCTCCCAAACCTGTGCGTGGACACCCGCCTCGCGATCCGCCACACAATACCTGCAGGATGAACTATAGGTCCTTCTTCGCATTCAGTCGCCATTTTTAAATGTTACATTGGCCCGGCCGGCGTGGCTCAGTGGTTGAGCGTCAACCTATGAACCAGGAGGTCACGGTTTGATTCCTGGTCGGGGCACAGGCCCGGGTTGCAGGCTGGGTCCCCAGTAGGGGGCGTGCAGGAGGCACCGGATCCATGATTCTCTCTCATCACTGATGTTTCCATCTCGGTCTCCCTCTTCTTCTTTCCTCTCTGAAATCAATAAAAATATTTTTTAAAAAGTTGCGTTTATTGGGGGTCACAGAGGTTAATAACATTATGTAGCTTGGAGGGGTACAGCTCTCTGAGATGTCACCTGGACATTGCATCGTGTTCTCACTACCTTGGTAGCCCCTTTGTCTCCCCCCTTCCCCTCCGGTAACCATCCTTCCGCTGTCTGTGTCTGTGAGTTCGGTTTTTGTGTGTTTGTTTCCTTGTTCATTTACTGTTTTCTGTTTTCTGTCCCACACCTGAGTGAGGCCATGTGGTCCTTAGCCTTTTCCGCCTGACATTTCGCTCAGCACAGTCCTCTCGGGATCCACCCGTGTTGTCGTAAACGCCAGCGTCGTGTCCTTTTCATGGCTGCGTCGTATCCCGCTGTATTCATGTTCCATGTCTCCTCTATCTCATCATCCGTCAAAGGACACCGAGGCGGTTAATTTCCCACTTCAAAGCTTAAAAACTTATTTTGAAAGGAGTCTGGTAGCACACCCATCAATCGAAACGAATACCACTTGCTTTCGACAGCAACGAAAGAAAAACAACAGTCCTTTCTGAGTTTGAGCCTGGTGCTCCCTGCCGAGGGCACGCAAGTCTGGTGTGGGACCACGTGCCAGCCCTTTCTCCTTGGCATGAGGAGAGCTGGAAAGGAATCGCAGATCCCATGACGCTGCGTGCCCCCTGAAACCAGCAACCGTCTCCCCAGAGCTACACAGGCCAGCCCTGGGGAGACACTGACCAAAAAGCAAAGGCCGCCTCTCCCAGGGAGCCTCCCGGGATTGTCCATCAAGCTCCCCACCTCCCCCCCGCCCCAGCCCTTGGCTCCTGGAGCCATCAGCACTTTCTACCTAATGTTTCATGGGTGTATGGACATCTATTCTCTCTCGCAGAAGGTTGGAAACGTCTAGTCGGCCCCTAATCTCTATTTAAGGGCAGGAGCTTGTATCTGAGCATCTAACCAGACAGCTAACAGGCAAAAAAAAAAAAAAAAAAAAAAAAAAAAAAAAAAAAAAAAAGCCCTTGGCATCTCTCTTGGCTTTGATTTGGTTCAATCCCCCCAGAAGAAGCAAGCACAGGAGTGGCAGCGGGTGGCCCCGTGGAGACGGGTGGCCCTGTGGAGGTGGGTGGTCCCGTGGAGGTGGGTGTGAGAAAGAAAGGCCTGCTCAGGCAGTGGATCAGGGATGGAGGGGTCACCATGACAGGAAGTGAGCCCCCTGGCGCTGAGAGGATTCAAGTGGAGGCTGGAGACCCGCTGCAGGGGCAGGGGCAGGGGCAGGAGTGTGGCTGAGCTCACTCAGAAGTGCCTTCTAGCCACAGAGGCTGGGGCTCTGAGACTCTGGGCTCCAGGTTAACGGGCCCTCCTGAGGGTGAGAGCCATGTGCGGACACGTGTGTGCACGTATGTGCTGTGCATGTGCACGGGCCTCCGCCCTCCCCCCACTAGCAAGGCTGGGGTAACCCCTCGATGCCAGGCTCCGGGCTCTCCTGCTCTCCGCCTGCGCCCAGCTTCCTCGCCGCGGCCCCAGGGGTTAATTAAGTTTTATTGAACCAGAGTTTATTGCGCCGCTCCCGCCTCGCTCCTTAAACACCGCTGCTGCCGGGGCAGCCGGCGTCCTCGGGGACGGGCGGTATTGTCAGCGCTGTTTAGTTTGCCCGTAACCGATATTTTATTTTATTTGTTTTTCGAGGTACTCGAAGGGGAGGGTGGAGGCGGCCATGTCTCCCCCCGCCCCCCACATCTCCCTCCCCAAGCCCCGCTCCTTATCTCCCGGTGACGCCATGAAATCAGGGGGTTCAAATGGAGCCCAGATGGTGCCCATTTTTCATGTAAAGAAATGCATATTCATTTCCATAAATTTCCATGAGTGATGGCAGTTTCTGCTTCCGCCCTGCGTGTGCACGTGTGTGTGCGTGCACGTGTGTGTGTGTGTGTGTGTGTGTGTGTGTGTGTGTTACACAGACTTGCTGGTGGCCCCCAGCTAACCACCGCCTGAAGGTTGGCCTAGGAAGCCCTGCGTGTCCATGACGTGTTCCCTTTCTGGCTTTATTCTGATGTTATCTCTGAGGCTACCCGCCCTGCTTCCGTGCTCCCCGATGGCTTAATACGATGAGAGGTTTCCTCTAATCACAGCCGGGTGGGTTCGGCCGCCTGAAGATTTATGGGAGAGCTTTACGGGACCCACCTTTATAGAATTCAGGAGGCTGTGGCGGGTTATTACTCATAACATCTGCCACTTGTGGCAAAGAGCCTTCCAACATGCCTTTAATGCGTATTTAATGGCCCCGACACGATATCCCATCAGGAAAGACGCGCTCGGCCATGGCGGCTGTGCTGGTGCGGCCCCCGGAAGCCCAGCCGTGGCTACAGGCCTGACGCGGACGGTTTATCGCGGCCGTAAAGCCCGCACGGAGCTCGCCTCGGTGTGCAAGGGCGCACGGAGAGGAACGGTGTTTGCTTTTGCTTCTTTTCCTGGGCTCGGTGCACCGTGGGGAGGAGCCGTCTGGCCATTTGAAGAGCCATTGAACGCCATGGAGAAGCGAGGCCGCGGCCCTCGGAGAAGCGGTGAGGGCGGCTGTTGTGGGAAAGCAGACCTCCTGGCCTGTCCCGGGAGATCGGGGCAGCCGTCTAGGCCACCACAGGCCCCGGGTGGCGTCCGGCGGATTCGCCCACCCGTTTCTCTTCTTCTGTTGTTCTTTCTTCAGCCGCCTGGCCATTGTCCCAAACAGCCTCTGTTCACAGCGAGCTCATCCTCACATGTTGGTTTATGAAAGGTGGCGGCGGCCCGTGTGTCGTTAGCTGAGCAGGTGTGACACCTCTTTATCCGGACGCTCGCGGAGGGTCTGTCAGGTGGGGGGGAGTCTGGCGGAGTGGGGGGCTGTGCAGCGGGGAGAAAGAACGCAGACGGGGCTGGAATCACTGGTTCCTTCCCCGCTGCCGGGCCTCGGGCAAGGAGCCAACCTCTCCAAACCTCGGTTTGCTCACCAGTGAAATGGGAATATGGCTTAGGAACGAGGGTTGCTTAGTGAAGTAACAGAGTCAACCTGCTTCACGAAGGGTGTGGGGGCGGGGCAGGTCTCGTGTCCCGGTTGTGTGAGGCATTGATAGACTTTTTCAATGAAGGAAGTGCGTTTTGAAATCTTTTAAAGAGAAAGAACTTCTACACCTGCCGGTCAGCACCCTGGGCCTGCAGGTGACGTGGTTACCACACTGCGGAGCACGTCCCAGGCCCAGCCACCGTCTCCCTGCTCTGAGGCCTGGGCCTCCTGGCTGCGTGCTATCTCCGGTGCCTCCCGGAGCCTCAGCTGTCCCACGTGGGGGAGCCATGGAGTGAAGAGGAACACCCCCATTTGCAGGAGGGGGTCCTGGGGCTCAGGAGTGGGAAGGCACGTGCCCCACACCACCAAGGGAGGGAGCTATAGACCAGGGCTCCTCCCTGGGCTGTGCTGGCCCCGCTGCTCCCGCCAGGAGAGCACTGGGTCCTCCTGGCGCGGACGGGCGCCACTCCCCTGCAAACACGGGCTCTGCCTCCCCCTGTTTGTGGACCCCGGTGCCCACTCATCTTCAGGGGCTCGGCCCAAGGAGCCCTGCGGTCCATGACCCACGGTCTCCAGGGTAGGCAGGCTCCAGAGGAGGGTGCGGAGCGGGCCTTATGGGGGGTAGGCGCGGAGGTGGGGGCGGGGAGCAGCGAGCAGCGGAGGGCTCTCCTGACGCACGCATGGCCACACTGAGGATCGGAGGCTGGGACTCCCAGGCCAAATTTGCTGAACACTGGCTTCCAAACGGCCCTCATTACAGCCCCGCAGCCGCCTCCTTCCTGATGGGTCTGGAGTAAAGATGTAATCGGGGAGCTTTTAAAGCTACGTTCTGTATGGAGCTGCCTGCGCCCCTGGCTTGCTTGTTTTATGTGGTCATCAAAGCTGTTCTTGGGAGGAGCGGGGGAGGAGGCGCCGGCTGGGGTGGGGCAGGCGGCCATGCAGGATGCTCGCAACCTGCCTGTGGGGATCGGAGAGACTGACACGGGCAAGACCCTCGGGGGGCTGCGAGGGGCTCGCTCCCGTGCGGAAGGCTGTGTATCCTGCCTGCCCGCCCTCCTAGGAGACTTGGGGACAAGGTCGCCCAGAAGGTCAACCAGGGCTCTGGAATTTCTTTTCCAAAAAAAAAATGTTTTACAGTTATTGTTTTGTCAACATTTTATGATGAAAATATTCCAACAGACAGTAAAGCTAAGGGACTTTTACAGTGAACCAGGGTACCTGGCGTCGGCCATTAACATTTCCGCATGCTTGCTTTATCGCTTATCTCTCCACCCATTAATCCATCTTACTCGGAGGATATGTCAAAGTAAATTGAAGGCATCATATATTTTCCCCTAAATAGTTCAGCGTGGATTTCATTAATTAGAATTCAACATTTGTCTGCAGTCTCCTTGTTTTCATGTACAATTTACATACAAATGAAATGCACAAATTTGAAGTCCATGGCATGAGGTTTTTAAAATATATACATATATATATACACACACACTAATATATATATACACTAATATACATATATACACTAATATATATATATATATATATATATATATATATATATATTGATTTCAGAGATGAAGGGAGAGGGAGAAAGAGTCAGAAACATCCATGATGAGAGAGAATCATGGATCCGCCGCCTCCTGCACGCCCCACACTGCGGATGGAGCCCACAACCTGCATGTGTCCTGACGGGGAATCGAACCGTGACCTCCTGGTTCCCAGGTCGATGTTCAACCCCCGAGCCACGCCGCCGGGCCCTCCCATGAGCGTTAACAACTGTGCCCCTACCACGATATTGCCCTCGCCACTAGCAGGTGCCCTCCTGTCTCTTCCCAGTGGATTCTTACTCCCATTCCCCAGGAGGCAGCCACTGCTCTGATCCCCCCACTGCAGGTCAGTCCCTTCTGCTCGGAAATCTCACGGGGATGCGTGTACAGTGCCCACGCCTTTCTGTGAGCCTCGTTCCACTCAGAACGATGCTCGCGAGACCCGTCCATGGTGCTGCATGCGTTGTGCTTTGTTCTGTTCTGTCGCGGAGTGACATAGCGTTGCATGAACGGACCAGGTGTTTACCCGGCCCCCCGGGAGGCTCCCAGTGATGACTGCTCTGCATAAAGCTGCCATGGACATTTGCGCACAAGCCCTTTTGTGGCATGGACGGCCATCGACTGTGGGACAGTACCGAGAAGCGGGATCGCTGGGTATGGGGTACTATGCTTAGTTCTATAAGAAACTGCCAGACGTTGAGATATGGGCTCGATCCTTTTATGTGCCCAACAGTACGTGAGGGTTCAGGCTGCTGCCAGCCTGACCGATATTTAACGTTGTTGGTGTTTTTACGTTGAGCTGTGCCGGTAGATAGGAAGTGGCCTCTCATGATGGCTTTGACTTGCATTTCCCAATGACCGACGATGTCCATTTTTCATGTGGGCATTGGCTATTGATACATCTTCTCGTGGCTGTGCCTCTTCAGATCTTTTGGCCCCTTTTAATGGGATGGTTGTCTTTTTGTTGTTAAGCCACGGGAGCTGTTTATGCATCCTGGATACGGTCCTCTCACGGCTGAATGTTTTGACAGCCTTTTCTTCTTACCTGCAGCTCAGTCACCTTCTCCACGAACTGAACTCGGTTTACCTGTTGGTGAAAAGAAGTGTTAATTTTGGTAAATTCTTAAGTTCTTTTTTTTCTTTCATGAAAAGAGCTCTCTGTGTATCTGCCCCCACTTCCGTAAAATCATTGCGGTCTTTCACTTTTGCACAGACGTCGAAGACGCACCTTGGGCTCATCTCTGTGTATGACGTGAGCTAAGAGTTGTGGTTGCTCATAAGAGCACAGCGTTTTCCCAGTGCAATGCATGGAAAAGACTTCCATCTCCCCACTGGCTCGCCTTGGTGCCTTTGCTGAAAATCAGATGTCGCACAAGTGTGGGTTCTCCATTCTCCGTCACGGCCGACCGTCCGTCATTATCCGGTACCCAACTACACCACCGACGCTCTCCCTGAGTCTTGAAGTCAGGTAGTAGGAGTCCCAGCTTCGTTCTTTTTCAGGGTAATTTTGGATATTTTAGGCCTAGCTTTAGGAACAGCTTAGCATTTTAATGCCGACGTTTAACGTGAAACAGTTCACAAGTAAAGGGGCTTTGGGGAGGGGTGGTCCTCTGAGCTCACTGAGCAGATGGGGGTGTTGGCGCTTGACTTGTCCGCTAGCCTTGCGGGCGCCGTGAGAGCAGAGACCACGAGTGCTACGACCCCCACCACGTCCCCGTGCCTTCACATTTCCTGGCATGCAGTTGGCGCTCAATACATACTTCCTGTTCAAATGGGGGGACGAACGAGGCTTCGAGGCGGTAAGCGTGTCAGAGGTCCCATGGGGGAGACTTAACTGGCTGAGATGGGACTAGAATTTGAGTCTCCCGACTCCTTCGGTCGATGGTCGCCCACCATATCCAGGCAGGAGATGGGACAGTTGGCTTGCTTGGGTTTGCTGATCTTGCAGGAGCATCTGGGTCAGGGCTGGCCTTTGATAGGGAGTCCGCTTGCCCTCCCGGCGGGACCAGGCTGCTGTGCCCGTGGGAGCCCCGTGGATGCGTCCGTCCCGCCTCCCCAGGCTCTCCCAGTGGGCTTACTGCGTCTGAGCCTTCCCATGCTGCGAGCCCAGCACCTGGGCCCGGAACTGACGCCAGCAAAGCTTTGCCAAGTGAGCGCGCATGGCCCCCGGGGGCCTTCCGGGGGAGAAGGCATTTGGGGTGCTCTCCTCCCAAGTGAGCACCCAATGGGTGAAACCAGTCAGGACCCGTTCAGAGCTGGGATGGGGTGCGGGAAGGCCTTCCTATGCCTGGGGTTGAATGGGAGCTTCTCGCTCCAGGTGGCCACAAACATATCCGCCCGTGGGTCCAGGCGGGTTTGCAGGTGAAGTGGGCCGGGTGGGGACCTGGAGCAGCAGCCAGCGTGTGTGCCCACCGGCCTGTGCGCCCCAGCTCTCTCTGGGTGAACCCCGATTACCAGACCTGGCCTCTCCCACTCTTAGCTCTCCTCTCCTCCGACGTGGCTCCAGTCTCAGGCCGACCTGGCAGCAAGATGGGGCCAGGCGCTCCATCCATGCGGCGTCATCCTCACTTAAAGATCTCCTGGGAGCCCTGAAGTTTACCCCGGGGGGAGGGATGGGATCAACTTGGCTCTCTCTCTCTCTCTGAGCCACACTGAGGCCCTGGCTGTCTCTGACTTGGCTTCTCCCCCACAACCTTGGGGAGGGGTGCAGCTCCAAACCAAAGCCACTTTTCGCGGAGAAGCTAGAAATCTGGGTGTTTCTTTAAAAATAACAAAAAACAATCTACATATTTTTACTGATTTCAGAGAGGAAGGGAGAGAAAGATAGAAACATCAATGAGGATAGGGAATCATTGATTGGCTGCCTCCTGCACACCCCACACTGGGGATGGAGCCTGCAACCCAGGCCTGTTCTCTGACTGGGAATCGAGCCCATGACCTCCTGGCTCATAGGTCGACACTCAACCATTGAGCCACGCCGGCCGGGCTGAAATCTGGGTGTTTCTATACATCTACTCTGATTTTTTTCCTCGGAAGCATTATGCAGCCTAAACAAATGGTATTTAAAGGCAGCGCAGGCCGGCGGTTTGCGACCTCGGAAATATTAAAAGGCATCGCTCAGATATTCTACCGGCCTGTCAGGTCCTGGGGAGTTTGGAAATCACTGATGGGGAGACTGGATCAGGGCATCCAAAGACTCTGTTTTTGCAACAGCTGCAAAGCCCGGAGCAGCTGCTCGCCGTTCGGCTGGGGGGCTGTCTGGGGCGTATCCGGGACAACATCGATCATCCCCACAGCACTCGTGCGCCTGAGCCTCCTCCACGTGTTAGCTGCGCTGCTGGGGCTTGTGCCGTCGATATTTTGGGCAAAGAGAGGCGTCCCCCGCTAATGACGCCCTAATCGTTGCTAATTTCCGCGGCATGGATCGTGCGCCATCAGGTGCGATGAGCGCATTTGCTCCTAATGCTCCTGCTACAAAGAGTTCCTGGGAAACGGCTCAAAGGCACGTGCGCACGCCACCCGGGAGGAGCCGGGGGACACTGGGGACCTGGGAGAGAGCAGGAGGTCCGCAGGTGGTGGGGACCCCCCCGCCCGGGCAGGACACACGCCAGCTGGGTCCGAGCCCTGCCCGCCCCCACCCTGTAAGCTCCCACCCACACTCATAATCTTAACTCCCCGATTTGCAATTAACCCGAAAGCTCTGTAATGATGATGGGATAGCGTGTGTGATTCTGTGCCAGGAGCCGCTAGCCGGGCAGGGCTGGGAGCTGTAGTAATCTGCCTGGTTGTTCTGAGGGGGTGGAGGGGGCACTGATCCCCGTGTCCCTGCGCCGGGAACCAGGAGGGAGCTGTCCAGGTAGGCCAGCCCGGTGACCTCGAGCAGTCACAGCGGCGGGATTCTCTGTGGGATGTTAAAGCTTGGCCTGCCTGGCCCACCTCCACCCCGGGGAGAGCCCTGCTTCGCTGGCCCATGTGAGGTCCTTGGCAACGTTTGAGAGTATGATTATGATCTGCTCTGGGGGGGCATTGATCTGTATTGGGGAGCCATTGTTCTGTTCTGGGGGCATGGATCTGTCCTGGGGGCACTAATCTGTCCCAGGGCATTGATCTGTATTGGGGGCCATTGTTCTGTTCAAGGGGCGTGGATCTGTCCTGGGGGCATGGATCCATCCTGTGGGCAGAAGTTAGACCCAGCGGATCCAAAGTCCTGGCTTCCACGCCCTGTGGATCCGTGGCTCTCAGGGCTCGTCCTGGTGGATGTGAGACCTTGATCCTCATTCCCAAAGGGTTTTGTAAAACAATCATAGCAGCCTAATGGCCAGCCCCATTCATTGCCATAGCGATGGCTGGGTAATTAGCGTCAACCCACCAGGAATCTCAATACAGCTTCTTTGCCACTTTTGGCTTCTTACACGAAATTATAATTGTGCGTCGAGAGACCATTAATTAAGGTGCAATCGCACCTGTCCTTGCCGGCGGCGGTTGCTATAGCTACTTCCCTCCGGCCACCCTCAATCCGGAACCAGGCGGGGGATCCTGAAACCCACCCCGAGTTGCAGGGAGCACCCGGCTGCTCTCAGGGCCGATTGGCGGCAAGGGAGGGGTCAGGGGAGAGACGGTGCGGAAAGGTCAGGTGTGGAGGCCACAGAGGTGGAGGGCTCGCCCAGGTAGCTGGCCCCACCTGCCACCTGATGGAAGTGGAGTCAGAAAGACGGGGTCCCGGACCCCATTTCTGCTGCCTTCTCGCTGCCCTTGCTGAGGTCACAGGATTGTTCCAGCCTTGGTTTTCTCCTCCTCAATACGCACCACGCCCTCCGGGAGAAGCAAGAATTCACTGCTGTGACCTGTGCCAATGCCCAGCCCAAGGCACCCGCCCCCCAGGGCTGAGCTAATAAGACGGAGCCGGTCATGGGCCCCCTTAGCTGGGAGGAATGAAGGTTTTCATCTCTTATTAAACACGAAAAATGGCCAAAAAGTGCTGCCTCTGAGAGGCAAGGTTGAGAGAAGCAAACTGATCTGTTTTGCTCATTAAACCATTAAAAACCTCATTTAGGTGTAAATAAGGAAGGCACATTAAATCTTAATGTACAGCTCGGGGGGTGAGCATGGCTCTTTGCTAGCGTGGCCTTGACCCCAGGAAGGTGATGAAAAATAGGACTTCAGCCCGGCCGGTGTGGGTCAGTGGTTGAGCATCGACCTATGAACCAAGAGGTCACTGGTTCAATTCCCGGTCAGGGCACAGGCCCGGGTTGTGAGCTGGATCCCCAGTAAGGGGCATGCAGGAGGCAGCTGATTGATGTTTCTATCCCTCCCTTCTCCCTCTCCCTTCCTCTGTCTCTAAAAATCAATTTTTTAAAAAAAACAACAACACAAAACACATAAAAAAAAATAGAACTTCGACCAAAGATATTTCTAGCCCCTTTCAGAGTGGGAGATACTCCCCCCAAAATGAGCCGTCCAACACACAGAGGCCACAGTGGAAGGGAGGGTACCCACCCTCCTGCCCCCCCGCCCCAGGTCTCCCTCCACCCTCCCGGCTGCTCATAATTTAGGGAAGGGCGGCTTTAGGACCCAGCTGACTGGGGACAGCTTGGGAAGCCAGTGGGTCTGTAAGTGGGCCCACTGGGCGCAGATGGCCCTGAGCTGTGGTTCACGCCATTGACCAAATAGGACTGGGCAGCATCCATCTCTCCTCTCAGAATTCCATGAGGACTTAATGGGATCCTGTGTGTGAAGCAGTCTGGCGGGGCCTGGAATATGATAGGCGCTCAAAAATACGTTAGAAACTTTTTCTGAAAAGAATAAGAACAGAGGAAAAATCCTTGAAAGAAACATACACGAACATTTTAACAAGGGTATTCTCTAGGTGGTTTCGATTTCCTACTATTTACTCGTCTATATTTTCTAATTTTCTACGACACATTTATCTGACTTGTGAGTTTAAAAAGTGCTGGAATGACCTCTGTTTTCTGCCAGGTCACCACCCTCGGTGCCAGACCACAGCTACCTACCGCCCGAGGCGGGAACCTTTACAGTGTAGACACTTCTGTATCTTACTTTTCTAAAACCAGGCATGTTTTCTCTTTCCTGAAGATGAAGGGAGGAGCGAGTCCATTTTAAAAATAAAAACATGGTCATTTGTAAATGGGGAAAGCCAGGCTCTGGGAGGTGAAATGAGCTGCCCAGCTGGTGAGTGAGGAGTCTGTCCGCCTGGCCCATGTTTTGTCCCCTCAGCATTTTATCAGGGCCGGGGCGAATGCTGTAAGTCAAGGAGGACCAATCTCCCCTTTCACAGATGGAAAAACTGAGGCCTAGAGGCCAAAAAAAAAATCTCAGGTGGAACTGCTCCTCACCCCACTTCTAGGGAATGGGCAGTGTCCTTCTTCACCTAGGCCCTCCTGACGCCACCTCAAGTCTTTCCCCTCCAACAGGCTGGGTCCAAGAAAGACTCAACCCTCCATTTGTCACAGTTTACAAAACACATGGTCACGACCTCACAAGAGGCAAGCCCATTCCTCCTGCCCCGCAAGGGCCTTCGTGGTCTGATCATGCATCGGTGAGTCCTGGGAGCCAGTGAGATCCTAAACCGTCTTCGGGCCGGGAGCCTGCCTCGCCTCCTCCTACTTCCTGCCCAGCAGAGATCCCAAACCAGTTTTGAAGCTGGGCTGCATCAGCGTTACTTGGGGGTCCCTGTCCTGGGGCTGCACTCACCAAAACTCAGACTGGGTAGATCTGAGGTGAGCGTTTCTAGAAAAATCCCCATGGGATTTTGAGGATTAACCCAAGTTTTGCAACAGCTCCCACCGGGCTAATATATCCCACGAGGCCTCAGTAAAGACCTGCCAAGCGACTTTTGAAGGATAGACCCAACTTCTTCCTGGAATACCAACAACGTCCCAGATATTCGGGAGGTTTTCCGAGACGCTGTTCGGTATTAAAGACTGCAGGTGATTCTCTTGTCCTTTTCTTATTCAAAATCGTAATGGGATTCATCTCCTTTCCAGGATAATTTGTAACACGCCGTGCAGGCGGATGACTGGAAGATATTCAGTCATTAATAATCCAGCAGAACTTAGCTTCAGTATGATGGGAAGGTATTAAAAATTATCTTCGGATCGTTTGACAAATAATGTCAAAGGGAGAGTTAGAAAGAAGACGAAAGCCCGGGGAGGGGCAACATTCTTGTGCCAAGACCAAAATAAATGGCACCCACTCTATGATGACAACTGCTTTGCCTGAGAGAGTTGGAGGAAGATCATAAATAAAGATGCTCATGGCCGGAGGCCCAGTGTCTGCGTGGGAGCCAATGGCCAATGCGTAGGCACGCCTTCCTTCATCGAAGCCGAAGCTTCCCACACAGGACCAACACCTGGAGCCACCAAGGTGACCTAGACTAAGACGGATCTATCCAGATGTTGGGTGTGGGCCTCTGTTTAATAATGAGCACTGGCAATGAGCATATGGCTTGAAGGGCAGAGGACAGGCAATATAGAGTCATAGGATTCTCATCACGGGGTGAGCGTGGAACGATATGAAGGTCCCAAGAAGACTGCCCACGAACCCCATGTTCTAAGCCAGTGGTTCTCAACCTGTGGGTCACGACCCCTTTGGGGGTTGAACGACCCTTTCACAGGGGTCGCCTAAATACATCCTGCATATCAGATATTTACATGACGATTCATAACAGTAGCAACATTACAGTTATGAAGTAGCAACAAAAATAATTTCATAGTTGGGGGTCACCACAACATGAGGAACTGTATTAAAGGGTCGCAGCGTTAGGAAGGTTGAGAACCACTGTTCTAAGCCATAAAACTGGCCAGCTATTGGGACTGGGTAAGGATAAGGCTCTTTGGTCCACGTCTGTGGGAGAACCAGCTTGTGTTCTCCAAGGAGACGCAAGGAGGACAAACTTACAAGTTAGTGTTCCATCATGCATATGGATAAGGGCTGTCGCAACTTGACTGATGACAAAGACGCCTTCCGAGATACATATTTCTTAATCCTGCTGGCCTTTCGTTGTCGCTAAAATAACAATATTACAAGAAGAGATGAGCCAACTGGCAGCGATCCATCAGCAAGTGATCCCAATAAGAACTGCTTGTGCTCTGCCCCCGGACAAGGTCACACCCCGATCCCCAAACTGCCTGTTCAGCAAACCTCCCAACATCTGCGTGTCAGCATCTCAAGAGAGCAGAGTCATCTTCAGATCAGAGAGAAGCTCAAGGAATTTAGATGAAACTGAACGTGGGGACCGAGAGACAGTGGAATGACAAGATTCATATTCTTTTGTAAAAGTGTTCCCTTTCATGCACAATCAGAAATAGAGGAAGTAGTAAGAAGCAAAGGGCAGTTCTCACCATATTTATCCAGTTGGATCCATGTTAGGTAACTCAGCTAAGGACTCTGAAATTTTTCTCAGATCCCTAAATCATAGCACAGGCATATTTTGAGACATCTCACAGATATCATGAAAGAGAAAGGTATGTTGGATGGATGGATGGATGGATGGTTAGATGGATAGATAGATGGTTGGATGGTTGGCCTAGATCAGCGGTTCTCAACCTGTGGGTCATGACCCTTTCACAGGGGTCGCCTAAATACATCCTGCATATCAGATATTTACATGATGATTCATAACAGTATGAAGTAGCAATGAAATTAATTTTATGGTTGGGGATCACCACAACATGAGGAACTGTATTAAAGGGTCATGGCGTTAGGAAGGTTGAGAATCACTGCCTAGATGGATGGATAGATAGATGGATTGATAGATGGTTGGATCATTGGGATGGATGGATGGGTGGTTGGTTGGGTGGGTGGGTGGATGGATGGATGAATGGATGGATGGATGATTGATAGATGGTTGGATCATTGGGATTGGTGGATGGATGGCTGGTTGGGTGGGTGGTGGTTAGATGGATAGATGGATGGATGGATAGATAGATGGATTGATAGATGGTTGGATCATTGGGATGGATGGACAGGTGGTTGGTGGGGTGGTTGGTTGGATGGGTAGATGCATGGATGGACAAACAGATGGATGGACCCAGTCCTTAGTGCATAGAAAAAAGTGAAGCATTTGCAGAAATGTAAGTCCCCTAGGAGAACTTGGATCAATGGTTTCTTCTTTCATTCGCTCTTTCATCTCCTTCCACTGCCTTCTTTCTCCCATAATTAAGGAAATGAAATTCAAAAGTTGAAGGTCCCTGGGCCCAGCTTTAAAATCCTCTTTAATACGTATTCTCACACCTTCACCGAACTCATCTAGTGTCATGCCTATACATCATCATCTAAATGTAGAAAACCTCCAAATCTGTACCTCCAGCTTGGACCTCTATCCTAACTTTAGACATATCCGTCTATCTCTGCAACACCTCCCCTTGTAGACATAAAAAATTTATCAAACTTGATATGTCCCAACTGGACTCCTGATCTCCAGTGCCCCATACTTGGTCTCCCCCAAACCTCCCCGTCTCTGTTAACAGCATTTCTGTTCTTTGGATGGCTTCTGTCCTTTCTCTTACATCCCATAGCCAACCCATCAGCAAATCTTGCTGGTTCTACAAAACAACTGAATCTTACCTTCTTGCCGCTTATGCAGATTCAAATTCTGGTCCAACCTACCACCACCCCTCAGTTCTCCCTGGTTCTAGTTTGCTCCCCTTTGGGATATTTTCAACAGAGCATCACAATGATCTTGTTAATAGGTGGGGTTGATCCTGCCTCTGCTCAAAACCCTCGGAGAGCTTCCCCTCTCACTCAGCATGAAGGCTAAACTCCTTCAAGTGAACCACAAAGCCCCATGAGATCCAGACACTCTTACCTCTGAACTCGACTGCTATCTCCCCCAGACCCTCTATTCAGGCTCCTCAGCCCCATCCTCTCTGCCTGGGGTCCTCTCCCCTGATTTCTACCCAGCTCACTTCCTCCTCATCCCCTGTATGTCTTTATTCAAATGTCACCTTCTCAGGCCATAATATTTACAAACACACACACACACACACACACACACACACACACACACACACACACGCAGCCCTCTTCCTCTGCCTTGCTCCATTTTTCACCAATGCAGGCTGGCTTCACAGGCAGCCAAGGAGTCGAAGAACATTCAATTATTCCTCAGAATAGCCACTGTGTCACCCTTCGCCTTCTGCTTCCTTTTCATGAAAACTGTGCAAAGTTATGAGGCTTGACTCCTTCTTCATTTCCCTGGAAATCGGGCACTAAATCCTAGAGCAAGTGGCCGAAATTAAAGATATTGATTTGGTTAAATGAAGACCGCTTCCCGACACCTATTTTAAAGGAGGGAAATCTCTCGCTGCTGTCAAGACACTCCACATTCCGCAGCCTTGAAACAAATGCCAGGAGGAGGCCGTTTGTCTCTGCACTTTTTTCCCCCTTCTGTGATTTTTTTATTGTATTTGAATTTACCCTTTCTTAGCTAAAGCAACAGGGGAAAAAAATTCAATAAAATGCCATCATGGCTGAGATAAGGGGAGAAGCCTCTCTCTCTCTCTCTCTCTCTCTCTCTCTCTCACACACACACACACACACACACACACACACACACACACAGTTCTCACATAACTGTCTTCACAAGTTTTTTTTTATCTGCTCTTCCTGACTCAGAGACACCAACGAGGCAGGTTGGGAAGTGCGTCGGCCAATGCCAAGATCCTGGCTGGGTGGTGGGGGTTGAAGGACAAGGCTCTGATGCTATTACTGTCTCCCAGACGCATCCATTCAAAGGCCCTTTGGTTACTTATTGTTGAAACGACCCAGCAACCACACAGTCATAATTGCTGTAAGCACATCGGCCGGTCCATCACTCGTGTCTTGTCATCATCATCCAGGCTCCTTTTCTGTTTCCCACGCTCACCACGTCTCCCTTCATGAAGGAACACAGTGATTCGTGAGTACTCGTCTCTGAGAACGCTGGGACCGCTCAGACCTTTTTCTTTTCCTCCTGCTCCCTGTACGTTGAACCACACATCGCCTCAGGTGCTAACTCCTTTCCGGGGTGATAACAGGATGATAATCCGCCGTGTGCTGAGACCTTCGGGACGTGCCACCGTGGGAGCTTCCTAACTGATCTTCCCGTTTCTGGACTTGTCCCCAGAGTCAACCGCACCTGCCTTTTATGAAAGGAAGTCAGAGGTTTTCGTTGTCCTGCTAGGGCCCCCGCACTGGATTCCAATTGAGACGAGAAATAAATCCCAATTCGGTAGCCTGGCTCTCCCGGTCCTGCGTGATCCGGCCATTGCCTTCCTCTCAACCTCCCATCCCACCTCTTTCTATCTCATTTTTTTAAAATATACTTTTTATTGATTTCAGAGAGGAAGGGAGAGGGAGAGAGAGACACAGCCGTGGAGGCTTCCCAGCGTCAGATTGTCCTTCCGAGGCCGTTACCAGAGGCAGCAGCGATACCCAGGCTTCCTAAACCAGCGCTGCTAGGGGCAGACTCCGGGGTCTGTTGTCTGCTTGTTTTTCCTGCTTCCGCCTTGTTTAGAGGCCTGCCTCCGTCCCGACCCAGCCCATCCGGGTCCAGGACCACAGAATGAATGGTTCAGGTCGATCGGGCAAACTCCGATACCAATCCTCAGTCGGCACCTGGGTCCGTTCTCGGGCAGATGCTTCTATAAACACCCCGTTTCAAAGCAGGCGGACCTATGTCTGTGTCCCAGCCGAGTGGCCACCACGCCAGACCTCAATCCCCTTACTCTTCCTCTCAGAATGGGAGGCTGCCTCCCAGGGCTGCTTCCCAGATGAACCGAGACAGTAGACCCAGAGCACTTAGTCCTGGGCCTGGACCACGTAACGGTCCATCGGAAACCGCCCGTCTGCAATGGCACTGCCAGGGTGGCACATGGGGTAGAGGGGCCCAGGGAACTGGCCCAGGCACCCTGCTGATCCAGCTCCCAGTCCTGCACATCGACGGCTTCGGGTAAGTCTTGTAGCTTCTCTGTGCTCTGGCTTCTTTGTTGGGAAGGGGGTGACCATGGCACCTGCTCCGCTGGTTTTAATGAGGAATCAAAGAGAGCGGAGCCCACATCTGTGTCCACCCGGCGAGTGAGCAGAGCCCAGCGGCTACTGCTGTTACTGTCCTCACCGTCCCATCGGGTGAGGTGAACATGGCGGAGAGGGGGGGGCGGCGGTTTCCAAACCTCGACCCTGCGACCCTGGAGTTTCCCCGGCCCCGCCAATCTCTCGGTCTCCGCTCCGGGCTGAGACCATGGCCGCTCGAATTCCCCAGGTCTGAACGCTCCCCTGCAGCGGCCAGCGCCAGCCACGCTGCTGAAACGCTTCCCTTGAAGCCTCATCGCAGAAGCGCGGATGCGAGCACACACGCTCACACACGCACCCCGACACGCGGAACCCCGATCGGCTCTCTGGGGAAGGAACGGCGGGGCTGATGTGACGATGGGCGTTGCTGCCGACCACGCCTCAGTGGTCTCTGTCCCAGCTCCCGCACACTCCCCTGTTGGGGGTGCGAGGGGGCTCCAGCCTGCAAAAGGCACACTCGCGTTTATTTTCTGTTTCCTCGCCACCCGTTGGGCAGACTTGGAAGAGCCTTTTAAGACATGTTTCTTTGGGGGGGGTGTCTCCCGGCATCCGTGGGCAGCGTGACTGATTCCACTCCGTCAGGGGCACGTAACAACATCAGCAAAGCAATTAGGCCCCGTTTTCGGGAAAACGCCTGCGGTTCTGCAGTGTGTGGATGGGAGTCTCAGCCCAATTACTCCCGGCCCGGCGTGCGCGGCGGGGGAAGTGGACTGGGCTTCATTAGAACTCCAGCAGCCGCTGATTAAGAGGCGGCCGTGCTGGAGACAGTGAGGACAAATGAAACAATTAAACTTGTCATCAATAAAACTGCTGTGTACCTCAATCCGGGCTTTTACTTCTCTCCGGAGGAGTGATTAAAACGAACCGCCACTTGATTGACTGGAGAGCCTCCGTCCATGGTGCTGAAACGGAACTTCTCCTTATTGCTCTCCTCGGCTGGGGACCTAAAACCCTGCTGCAGGCCTCGCGGAGGCCAGTGACAGATGCTCGGAGCCCGGCAGGTGGTGCGGGCCCCGCCCAGAGGCCGGGGAGGATGTGGCCGGCGGGATGATGCCCCCCGAGACGCCCTATCCTGGAACCTGTGAGGTTACCTTCTCCGGCCACGCGGGCTTTGCAGATGGGATGGAGGTTTAAGGACATTGAAAAGGGGAGATTAGCCTAGATTACCCAGATGAACCCAATCTGGGCACCTGAATTCTGAGAAGCAAAGACCCCTTCCTGGGGATGTGACCCAGACGCGCCAGAGAGCGGCAAGGCTGCTGGCTTTGCAGACGGAGGATGGGGCCAGGAGCTAAGGAGTGCGAGCGGCCTTCCAGGAGCTGCAAAAGGCAGGGAAATGCACTCACCGCCAGCCCCTCCTGGGGAAACGCAGTCCTGGCGACTCCTGGAACTCAGCTCCGTGACACCAGGGTGCACTTACCTAGCGACCTGAAAGAGAGTAAAGGTGTGCTGCTCTAAGCCAGTGGTTCTCAACCTTCCTAATGCCGCGACCCTTTAATACAGTTCCTCATGTTGTGGTGACCTCCAATTTCATTGTTACAAATTGAACATCATGAAAGCATAGTGATTAATCACAAAAACAATATGTAATTATATGTGTGTTTTCCGATGGTCTTAGGCGACGCCTATGAAAGGGTTGTTCGACCCCCAAAGGGGTCGCGACCCACAGGTTGAGAACCGCTGCTCTAAGCCACTGCGTCTCTGATCATTTGTTACAACAGCAACTCAAACCGAATACAGGGACCTGGTAGGCCTGGGCAAGATGGTTGGCCCTGGGATACTCACCCTCCGGAGGCTGGGGCTGGACCGGACGCCAGGCAGGGAGCAACTTGAGCGCCCAGGAGAGATCTGGTTCCTTTGTGGTGTGAGGACTTGGGGGGAGCACACGTGGGGAGGAGACGCCCCACGCCCCGAATGTGCTGGGTCTCACCTGGTCTGAACCCCTCCACCTGGCCCAGCAAGTCTGCGAGGAGATTACACTTCGCTTGTTTAGCAAAGGCCCTGCACAGAGTAGGAGCTCAGTAAGTGCCGAGTGACTTGAGGTGGAATGAAAACTCTGCTGAAACCATAAGCGAAGAGAAATAAATGTGACTCGAAGGAACGCTGAGTGAGGACGCACGCCACACCCACGCGCCGTGATCTGGACCCTGGACCATTGTGTCAGGAAACCATACCTTGCACCAGGCAGAATGCCAGGGCTGCCAAGAAGAAAGGCCACACGTACAGGGTATCGGCCAGGTCCCAGGTTCTGTGCCCGTGCTCTCTGGGCATGAAACTTCTTACCACTCACTCTACATTCGGAGAGTACGTCATCATTTCCATTTCACATAAGGACACAGCTAAGGCCTAGAGAGGTGAAGCCACTTGTCTGTGACCACAGGGGCAGCGCCCACATTTGGACTCAAGTCTCTCTAAAGACCAGCCCTGGGAATCCGAACCAACCGAGAGGAACAGCGTGGTTACGGCTGATGTCACGATTCCTTGAAAAGTCTTCAGTGGAGGAAAGACCTGAGGGAGCGAGGCCAAGGCAATTAAAGTCACGAGAATCCTCTCTCTTAGGAAGAGCTCAGCCCGACTGGCGTGGCTCCGTGGCTGAGCGTCGACCTATGACCCAGGAGGTCAGGGTCCGATTTCCAGTCAGGGCACATGCCCGGGTTGTGGGCTCAATCCCCAGTGTGGGGCGTGCAGGAGGCAGCCAATCCATGATTCTCCCTCATCATTGATGTTTCTCTCTCTCTCCCTCTCCCTTCCTCTCTGAAATCAATACAATTATATATATTTTTAAAAAGAAGAGCTCAAAGGAAGCTCTAAACTTTCTACGTGTGTGTGTGTGTGTGTGTGTGTGTGTGTGTGTGTGGTTCTGCCCGTGCACATCGACACTGTGCAGACACCGTCGCTGTGCGGTGGCGATGTCCCACACAGAACACGGAGCTGCGTGAGGCCTGCCGTGCACGCAGCGCCCCGCACAGTGGGTGCCCGCGGCGCTCGCCCTGGAAGAGGAATGTGGCTTCTGTGTGGCAGGCGGCGTCTCTCAGAGGCCTCCCGTGAGCCACGCGTCCATGTGTGCTTCATCCTCCCTGGCCCACGGCCAACGGGGGGCCTCTCCTGCCTTCTTCCTAGCAACCAAGGCCTTTTCTCCCCGCAGCTTCCAATGGGCTCACGGTCGGTCGCTTTGTGGGTGGGGTTCGGGGGCCTTCCTCCCGGCTCCTGGCCTTGAAAGCAAGAGAATCAGTGTGGCCGCTGCCTGGGGAATGGGTTCAAAGTCAAGGCCCACGTCCACCTTGTTGAGGGCAGTCCTCCCGCAACCCAGTGCGTCACCTGCTCAGAAACACGGGGCTGACGTGGGAGGAGCCTATCCTTAGGGTGAGCTGTGACGGGCCCCTCGGTGCCCTGGGGTGGGGTCCTCACTCTGCCCCTGTGAGGCCTGGCTGGCGGGGGGAGGGGGGGAGCACACACTAGTCTCCAGGACGGAAGGAAGGGAAGCACGGAGGAGGGAGCGGTCCCTTCTGCGTCCTGAGCGAGGCTGAGCCCATCTTTCCTGGGGTCTCCAGGAAGCATCCCTATGCCTGCGGCTCCCACTTTCCATCTCCAGGCAAAATGCCTTCACCAAAGAGCCGACACAGCGTGGTCACCTCACCCTGCAGGCCTGACGGGCATCTCACACTCACCGAGCCCAGCTGTGTGGTCTCCCCCCGCATCCGCACACCTGTGCTTGTCATGCTCTCACCCCCTCAGTGGAGGCCACCACGGCTGCTTGGGGGGGGCGGGGGTGTCTGACCCACCTCTATCCACCCTGACTTCCGGCTCAGCAGCAGGCTTGGTTGACGCTGCTTCCCAGACAGACGTCAGATCCGCCCACTTCCCGCTGTCATCACAACCGCCGTGGCCCCCGAAATAGCGCCCTGTCCTCTCCATTGCTCTCCCAGGCCTACTCTCGCTCCCCCCCTCCGCCCCCATGAGTCACTTCCCTATATCAAGAGTGATCTTTTTTAAAACAAGAAGTGGGATCGCATCACTCCTCCGCACAGAATCCGTCGGCGGGCGGCTTCCTTTCTCTGCCCCAAATATCAAACCTAAAGCCCATTCCTTCCTCGGCCACAGTGCCCAACGCCCGCCTGGTTCAGAGGTCGGCGCTCAGCCACTGAGCCCCTCCGGCCGGGTTGATACTAAACTGTTGACGTGGCACCTGGCCATGCCCAATGAACGCGGATCTGACCTGCACCTCCATTCCCCGGCTGCGGACATGTTTGCCAGCTCTTCAGAACGAGGGGCCCCGCGTGTCGTTGTGCAGGGGCCTGGAAATGCGGCAGCTGGCCCCGCCCCCAGAGGGCGCGGTGAGGAGATTGTCAGGGGATGGCCGCTTCTCACGTCAGGATGGAATTTTTTCCTCATCTCTCACCTCTCAGACCAAAATAGATTTTGAAAGTCCAAAGCGGGTTCTTTGAGAGAAGGAGGAAATTGTCTCAAGGCTGTCTCGGCTCATCGCCTTAGCGCATTTGGGACCAGCGGCAGAGTTCACGTTCATGTCCCCAGGAGTGTCACAGTCCCCCGCATGCCCGATGAATGATTGGCGTGGTTCAGTCATTGAGCATCGACCTAGGAACCAGGAGGTCGCGGTTCCATGCCCGGTCAGGGCGCAGGCCCGGGTTGTGGGCTCCATCCCCAGTGTGGGGCATGCAGGAGGCAGCCGATCCATGAGTCTCTCTCTCTCTCCCTCTCCCTTCCTCTCTGAAATCAATACAAATGTTTTTGTTTGTTTTTTAAATAATGTCTGAAGGTAGAGGTTCTATCTCTTACAGGGAGGAGAATTCCAAGCGTGTTTCTGCACGCTTCCATCGTGGAGCCTCAACATCTCCTTTTAGCATTTTGCAGGTCTTTAAAGAGCCATGGTTTATTTATGAACTGCGGGTTATTATCTGTTTGAAACTTCATTAAGTCCTTCCCTGGGGATAGTCTCGGCTGAGGTCTTTTTAGACAATCCCTCCCCAAATATCTGTCTAATTTAGATTTAATAGAACAGTTTATTGTATGTTGATAAAATAATAATGAATTAATAAAGCCTTCACTGAGACTTAGGTAACAGAGACGTTATCTATCGTCGTTAAAGAGCCGGGCAAATGTTTTTAATAATCAGCATTTAATATGCAGCCACCCGGACGTAAATCCAGCCTCCACACACATTTGGAAACTCATTTTCAGCGGCTCGTGCGTTTCTTGGAGATGCGAGGAGCGTGAGGCCGATTGCACAGCAGGGTATGTGGGGTCCTGGCGCACCCAACGCCTTCCTACGGGCCAAGCGGTGACCCTGACACTGGACGGTGCCCCCAGCCTCCTCTCCCCAAGATTGGGGTTCGTAGATTCTTCCCGCTTCTGCCAGGATATTTAAATGCTCCCCCAAGAAAAGGAGCGGAGGGCACAGTCACCAGGTGGTTAGGATGTCCATGTGCCCGGGACAGCTACCGAGGAGACTCAGAGCATGGCAGGAGAACCTAGGTCCCTACCTCAGGTTTGCACACTGGCTGAGCTTTCCCAGAAGGCCTGCCTGCACCGAACAATGAATCCCCATACCGCAACGGCAGTCACCTTCATCTCCTTTTCCTGTGTCTCAGTCTCAGAGGAACGTTGATGCTTGGGTGGCTGGCGCTGTCGTTACCTCGGATCTGTGGAGGAGGTCCCCTTCAGGTGAGGAATTCTATGAGCTCAGACAGGCACCCAGGAGAGGCGTAGACAAGTTGTCATGTTGACCCTGTTCAACGCTTCTGGAAAGTGAGCTCTGCTCTCAGGTAGAGACCGCCAGCACGGCCAGACGACCTCCACCAGGGACCAGGCTCCACGCCCGTGGTCCCCACCAGCATCGCCTTTCCTTGGGACTAACTTTAAAACCGGAAGTGGGTGACGTGAGAGAAGTATGGGCTTGAAATGACAAGACTTGATTTCAAGGCCCACCCACCACCTTCCTGGCGGTTGGTCCCTTGGGCTGGCCCCTTCTCTTCCGTGAGCCTGAGAGAGGACACAGGGCTTCATGAACTTGAAGAGCCCTCAGCCCCTGCCCTCTGTCCCCGGGGAAGGGAGCCGTTGGGTTTCAATAGTGGCCATGTCTTATGAGCACTGACTGGCTTGCTCCGTCAGGGAACACCTTGGGAGGCAGAGAGCGCTCAATGAGAGAGTGGCCACGTGCAAGGCAGGCGGTTGTGACGAAGACAACAGGTTGGGGCTGCTGGGAGGATAGGGTCTGGCATGCCCTCGGCCCCCCACCCCCCACCCCATGGGAAGCTCTGGGCATTGAGGAATGAGATGTGGACATCTTCAGAGCAAAGAGGAGAATGAGGAAGGGAGGGAAGAATGGCAAAGAAAAGAAAGCTTGGGTGTGTTGGCCTTTGGGCCAGGAAAGGCCTCTGGGCACCGGGAACAAGAAATCTCAGGGGCGTGTGGTTCATCCGAGAAGAACAAGGTGCATAAGGGCCAGGCGACGTGGCTGAAGGGTCCTGACAAGTTCCTGGAACTCACTGTGCCTGCGTCGGGGACCTGGGACCGATAATCCCCAGGGAGCTGGCGTGGGAAGCAGGTGAGTTCCTCCAGTAAGGCCTCGCTCAGCGAGAGGGCCCGCTGCTCTTTCCCCTGGGCCCCTGTGTGCCTACCTCCTGGTGAGGGGCAGGCGGGAGCACAGGGAGGGGAAGCCGGACTCCCCTGCCCTGTGGCTGCAGCCCCGTTAGCTCCTACCGACCTTCTTGCAGGCCCTGTCCTCTCCTCGTCAGCCAGGTCAAGGCCACGGCCTCCGACAACGGCCTTGGGCAACATAAAAGGGATTTATAGCCCAGCTGGCAACTCTGGTTGCTGCCTCCCAGGGCAGGAGGGGGGGAAGGGCGGGGGGGCGGATTTTTAGAGGCTCTGAAATTCCAGGGAAGAAAATGACAGTGTCAGCGTTCAGCCTGGCCCCCACCACCTGCCTGGCACCCCCCAGCATTTCCAGATGTGTTTACACAAGATGCACATGTACACACAGGTTCGCATGGATGCACGCGTACACATTGGAACATATGTTCACAGACAGGAGCCCCCGGACACACACAAACGCACACCTATATACACTTACACACACAGCCATATACACTTATACACATGCCTGTACACACTTGCACAAACACATACCCATATACACTTACACACATACCCATACACACTTACACAAACACACACCCATATACTTACAAAAACGTGTGTGCACACACGGACACGTATACTGATGTGCGTTCCCAAGGAGAGAGACAATATGCCCAGAGGTGCGCACACTAATGCGATGTCACTCGGCATGTGGCTGCCGTCACAGCTGCGCACCCGTGACCGGGACCACAGGCCACAGGAGAGATGGGAAATGAAAAATAGATCCAGGGAGGGGAGGTGGCGGGGAGGGGGGGGCGTTAGAGAGCAACCAAAGGACTTGCACACACGCATGTCAGCATGACCAATGGACACAGACACTGGGGCGGTGGGGGCTTGCCCGGGGTGGGAATGGCTGGGATGGGGGGTCAATCGGGGGAAAGGAGACATATGTAAAACTTTAGACAATAAAAAAAAAGAAAAGAAAAGAAATGGGAAATGACTCTACTTGCCCTTTGGGTCCTGCACCCACGCATGCTCTGTGGGGGCCCAGCTCCCCGCGATCGATCGGGGCTGAGTGGACTTTATTTACAGAGGCCGGGTGAATCAAGTCCCTCTAATGTAAATGTGCTTCTCATTATGCTAATGCCGGCGCTAGACATGCAAATCCATAAGCATTTGCATGCCTAATGCAACAGCCCTTGTCCATCCCGGCCGGCTGCTATTTACTATCTAGTTTTTATGACTTATGGGTTCCCGGCCCTTTAAATTTATATCAGCGCCGTGACATATCTGCAAGCCGCGACAGCTTTATGAGCACTAAAAAAGCTGCAGCGCACCGCCACTAAATACTAATGACATAAATGGCGGCTGTAATGGCCCCTGTTTTTATTACAATACCAAAGCCCGTAGATTGCAATTACTTCTGCCCTCCGACCGCACCACACCAAGCTGTCCGGGAGCCAGCTCGGCGAGGGGGATGCGACCCGCAGCAGGGTCTCCGGGTCAAGCCGGACTCATGCTGCGGAGCTGAGGTCGGTGATCACAGCAGGAGTTTCCTCTGCAGGTCCCCTGGGCCTGGACGTCGTCGCGGGTCCCCATTGCTGGCTGAGAGATGGCCCAGAGGGGTGTGAATCCTGCCGCCCCCTGCCACCCCCAGGAAAAGGAAGAGGAAAGAGGGTGGAGGAAAAGCCCTCAGGACGACGGTCCCAGTCCCAGCCGAGTCCCTAACCTGCTGTGTGACCCTGAGCAAGTGGCTTCCCTCTCTGGGCCTCACGCTCTCCACGGGGAGGGGTTGGACCAACGATCTCTAAGGGCACTTCCAGCTCCGACCTTCCGGGGGCGGACGCTGTGGAACATTCAAGCCTGAGATATTACCATTCATTTTCTCCGGAATGAAAATATATCCACCGGGACAGCTTTATGCCGGGTTTTATAAGTCCTGATTTTTCCACCTTAAAATAATAACACCTTGAATTTATTTTATGGCGGTTTTCATCTAAAACACTTTTCTGTTTGTCTTGGCATTTATCCGCCGTGTCCCTGGAGAGTTCAGCCCACGGGAAATAAATGATCCTTTCCGCTGCGCAGGGGGGGTGGGGGGAAACTGAGGCCGGGAAAGGTGAAGGGGCTCTGGGCTTGCCCGGGGCCTTATATAACATCAGGATCAATGTAGGGATTAAAGCCCAGGTCTTTATTGTAGCTCTCTACTTAGCTGTCTCCACCTCCAGTCCTTACCCTTCCAGAATCTGTGAGTAAGAATGACACTGGCCGGCGTGGCTCAGTGGTTGAGCGTCAACCTATGAACCAGGAAGTCACGGTTCCATTCCTACTAGTAGTCAGGGCAGATGCCTGGGTTGCCAGCTGGATCTCAATCCCCAATACGGGGCGCGCAGGAGGCAGCCAATCCATGATTCTCTCTCATCTTTGATGTTTCCCTCTCCCTCCCTCTCCCTTCCGCTCTGAAATTAATAAAGATATATATATATATGAATGGCACTCCCCTAGTACCATGAGAAGAACAAGAGAGAGGACTCCTGAACCAGCCCCTTTCTGTACAATCTCCTCGACTTTTCTATGAACCTAAAACTGTTCTGAAAAAATCAAGTCTACTAAAAACCCAACAAAGCCACCTCCTCCCTGAAGCCTTCAGCTTCCTCCAAGATCTCCTGGGATTGGGGTCTCCCCCCTCCGTAGCGCGAACAGCATTTCCTCCTGCCTAGGCCCCTCCCCGGTCCCTACGTCTCCCAGGAGCACCAACCCCCCCTCATCCTCATCTTTGTAACCCTGTCATCATTTAAATAAGAATTGCGTCTTCTGAGCACTGTCCTGGAGACAGTAACCTGTGCTTGCGGGCAGGGGTTCTGGTCTGTTCTAGAAACGCTGTCCCACGACCCTTGCTGGCTCCGGAGACTGCTGTCCACATTCAAGGCCCCACGTGGCTGTGGCCCTGCTCTCTCTTCAGAGGCAGGGGACACGGTGGTCCCTCCAGGACACAGCCCCAGCCCCCAGGCCTCTCGCGGCCCCTCCCGTCTTCCCTCCGCCCCCTCCCTGGGGCTCAGGGGCCTTCTCCGCCTCCCTCGGTGGGATCAGGTGCGCGGAACCAGGAAGGCCGGCTTTGGTCTGGGTTGTTTTCCCCGCCTGACCAGGGAAGTGGCTCTATTTTTAAAGCCCTTGGTTGCTGTCCGTCTCGCTCAGAAGGCGCTGGTGCTCTGGGCCCGGCTCAGGATAAACACGGCATCCTTTGCTCCCTCCTCTCTCCTGCTTTTATGCCATCGCCAATCCCGTCCTCCCCCTGCGCCTGTCGGGGCAGCCGGGCTCGTAATTCTTCCAGGGGAGGCTTCAGGAAGGAAGGAATTAGGTGCAATCAAAGTGTCAGGGCTGGCAGGCGTGTGTGTGTGTGTGTGTGTGTGTGTGTGTGTGTGTGTGTTGAGGGGGAGATGAGGGGAGCTCAATAAGACCTGCTCTGTGCCCCGGTCCTCTCCCGGTCCTCTTCCCCGCTCCCGCCCCCCCACCATAACCCACCCCTTTCTGGATCATAACCCGCATTATGAGACAACAGGACACACACACACACACACACACACACACACACACACACCACCGCCACCAACAACAGCAACAACGACGCGGCAGCTCTTCCTGGGAGCTCTCCCCGCTCAGGGCTTGACCTCCCGTCATGCCCGGGAGGCCCAAGTGTCTTCCTGCAGCTCAGACCCGGGCCCAGGCCTCCAGACTTGCTATCTTGCTGTCGATGTGACATGGACCCATGAGGTCTCAAAGGAGCATCACAGGGAACCTGTCCCCAAGTGACCTCACAGGACCCCTCCCCCCCTCCCCCAACCCCCGCCCCAGCTCCAGCCTCCTCTCCGGGAGTGGCCATGGTGACCACCTGCAGCAGAACCAGACACCTGGGAGACTTCAGAGAGACCCCCTGGCCGGCCAGTGTGGCTCAGTGGTTGAGCGTCGACCTATGCACCAGGAGGTCACAGTTCCATTCCTGGTCAGGGCACAGGCCCGGGTTGTGGGCTCCATGCCCAGTGTGGGGCGTGCAGGAGGCAGCCTGTCCATGATTCTCTCTCATCATGGATGTTTCTCTCTCCCTCTCCCTGCCTCTCTGAAATCAATACAAATACATAATAATAATAATAATAATAATAATAATAATAATAATAATAAAGGAGGGTGAAGCCCAAAGGTTGTGAAAGTTGACTTGGACCATGAGGACCCCCCAACAGCCCTGCAGCTGGACTGTGCGCGAGGCGGGCCGCTGCCTGGTTCCCCATGGGGCCCGCAGAGCAGGGACCCTGAGCCGAGCATTGCTGAGTGGGTGTTTGATTGACAGCTCCAGCTCCCTGGGGAATTCCGGGGAGAATACCCTTCGACCTGAGGACACGTGTCCTTTTCCGACAGCCTGAGCCTCACACGGCCGCCATGTCTGCCCCGACGCCGCCTTCTCCCACTGTGGAGAGAGCCAGGAAGCCGCCTCCCCGCTGAGCCTGGGATCCTGCGGCCCAGGCCCCTGCCCTGGCCCCACCTCCGCTCCACGCGCAGTCCCAGTTCCAGGAACGGCGTCCCGGCTGCTCATCACCTCCGCCCCAGGCCAAGGTCCCTCTCCTCCTTGTTCTTGCTTTTGCTTGGTTGGTTGCAGAGCAACTTCAGTGGGAAAATTCAGTAATTCCCCGCTCACCCCAGTTTTCTCACTTCTGTGTGGTTCGCTGAATTAAGCGAATTTAACAACAGACGTGAACAAGCAAAAGACTCATTCGCTGGGCCAGTGGAGACCCATCGTCCAGCCCCCGGCCTTGACCTCAGGGCCTCCCCAGGGATGGGTGTGGCTCCTGGTGGGTGACGTGTCTGAAGGCCCCCCCTCCCAAGCTCCCCGGAAAGGGACCCATGGGAAGACGGACCAATGCGCCCGGAGGCAGCAGGAGCCCCGAGCTCCGGGGAGAGGGCCGGGTGGCGGGCTTGCCACTCAGACCTTCACCCGTGAGTCAAGCCCCTACTCTTTCCGGTTCTGTTCCAAACTCGGGGCGTAAAGCGATGCCCAGGACAGACCAGGCCTCTATTGCTGGGGAGGGAGGGAGCCAGCAAGGAAGCAAGCAGACGCCTGAGGGCGTGCGTGTGTTACACCTGGGGGCGTGTAATAGAGCTCACCTGGTGACATCACAGAGGGGCCCCGTGTCACAGAGAGGGGGCGTGGGGTGGCCTGCTGAGACTCGGAGGAGGAGACAGCCACACAAGCCTGGGGCAGGGGTGGAAGAATGTCCCTCACCCTCAGAGCCTGGGCATGGGCAAAGGTCCTGGGACAGGAGACAGCGTGGCGCATCCTAGGAGCGGACAGAAGTCGGAAATGAGCTGCTCCGCACGGAGGGGAGCCAGGAGGGGAGCCACAGCCGGTGAGCTGTGGTCAGCGGGGCCGGATCGCGAGGCCCAGCCTGGCGCAGGCGCCGGGTGGGTTTAAGCAGAGGATTCTCGGTTTGGTTTGCGCGGAGAAGCTCACTCTGGCTCCTGAGGGGAGCGTGGGTTTCGAGGAGCCCAAAGGAGACTCACAGGGCAGCTCTGAGACCTGGTCACCCGCTGGCTGTGGCTGTGGGCGGGGCTGGGAGGTGCGTTTCTGGGTCCAGTTGTGAGCTGGGCTCGGCCACGAAGACCCCAGCTGCTGCCCGGAGTGTCCTGCACGCCACAGGCTTCCAGCTGGGATGGTCCCGAGAGGACGGACAGTTTGCTCCCTGGAGAACAGGCTTGCTTCTGCCCTCAGCAGGGACCCCAGCTTCTCAGGACAGAGACGGGGGCGCAGTTAGAGGACCCAGGCGCAGACCCCCAGGCCTCGCAGCCTCACTGCCCGTCCCTACACCGCCACCACTCACACAGAGGCCCCATCGTGCAGGCCCCGGGCTCACGAGCCCGCCAAGCCAGTTCCCACTCGGGAAGCAGGGAGAGCCCAGCGGAGGGGCAGGAAGAGCCCTGGACAGTCAGATGCGCGTGACGGAGGAGCCGCGAGCCGTGCCCACAGCTCAGTTGGCATTGCTGACATGCCCGCTCCCTGGGCACCATCTGAATAAGCAAACAATCCGTCGACCTGAAGTGAACTCCTTGGAAAGGAGAGATGGAGAGAGATGGAGAGAGAGCACGTGGAACATCGCTGAGACCCAAATGGACCAACGCTGATGAAGACGAGGCAGTGGAAGGGCAGGCTTGTCCCCTGCCGCGTGTGAATCCCATCTTTGGAGCCACGCGGCCATTAACGACTGTCGGCTGGAAGTCCGTCCACACGGGGCGTTTACTGCTGAGTCCCTCCCAACGCAAAGGAGAATCCCGGACCCAGGACCGGGCAGGCGCCAGCTTCCTTCCACTCGAGGAAGGGGGGCCCCACTGCGCCTCCTCTGCAGGGCAGCCCCTCTTGCCCCTTGAAAGTTTCCCTGAGAGTCTGCAGTCCTTTCTGAAAGGCGCTCTGGGCCTCGCCCAGAAGCAGGTCGCTGCTGGTGAGCAGGGCCCTGGAGGGAGCTCCTGGGGCTGCACCCCCAGCGGGACCCTGGGTCCGGAGAAGGCAGGGGACCTGGGGGAACCCTTGTTTTTCCTCCCATGGCTCCAACTCCGCGGTCTGCAGCAGAGCCCAGCGCTGGGAGGGGATTTCAGAGGCGGTTCTGTTTTCACTGGAACACAGACCAGAGACCCCACCCGTGGCCAGCCACAGCCCAGGTCCGAGGGGCAGATCCCAGCTCCCCCGGGGCCCGGGCATCGTGTGGCTACTGCGTACTCCTTGCCACTCTGCTGGCACCAGCCGGTTGGCACCACCAGCCTCTTCCTGGCTGCCTCTGCTCACGTCTCTCTCAGGGTCAAAACTGGGGCTTCCTGGGGACAGGCTGGGCCCAGAGTGCTATGGAAAGGGGGGGAGCAAGAGCAGGTGCGAGGGAAGGGTTCCCTGCCTGGGCGGGGTCTGGGGCACCTCCCTGTGGGCGCTCCTGTCAGCGATGGGGGCTGGGCCGGACGGTGAGGTCCAGGAAGTTCCTGAGGGGCGTTCACTGGCTGGCTCCCTTCCCTGTGGCCGTGCCAGGCGCAGTTTGGTTTCACCATGACGCAATCGCAGGACACCTGCTCCGTGCCTGGAGCCGTGGGAGGCGCTGGCCTGAGCTGGAGGAGCAGGTTCCAGTCCTGCCTGGGCGGGTGCTCACCCTCTGAAGGGCCACAGCCATGGGGGCAGGCTCGGGCCCTGAGGGGGGAGCGTGCAGACATGCAGACAAAGGATATTCATCCACACGGGGTCCAGGGAAACATGAGCCTTGGGGCTGGAGAGGAGGCAGTTCCGGCCTGAAATCACCTTTCTCCTGAAGAACTGGAGGAGGGTGGGAAGCGGGGGGGGGGGGGATGGGGGGGCACAGGATCCTCTTCCTAATGCCACTCGCTTGCTCTGTCCCTCCCCGGCTGGTTCAGTCTCCCACCTGTTCCGTGTCCCCTGTGGCCCGCGCTGTGGCCGTGTGCTCTGCTCCCGATTGCTGCTGCCTTTCATTCCGCACCTCCCGTGCCTCACGCAGTGCTGAGCATCGCTTATGCCCTTAGCACAGTCTCCCAGCACCTGCTCTGAGGCCTTATTGTCCCATTTGAAAGGTGAGCAGACTGAGGCTCCGAGAATGTGCTTGTTTCTTCCATAAGGAACCCCAGGCAGCCAACCGGGACATTTGTCCTTACCCCGGGGACTCTCCTCCCCAGGAATTGGCTCAGAGCAGGTGCACCCGGCTTTCCCTCCCAGGGCCTCCCCCGGAGTAGGTGAATGTTCGCTCTTTTGTGGAAAGCCAACAAGGACTGGACCAAGGCCATGCTGGGAGGTGGGCGGGGAATAGGAGTGGGCGGGGAATGGGAAGTGGGCAGGGAATGGGGAGGTGGGCGGGGAATGGGAGTGGGCGGGGAACGGGAGTGGGCGGGGAATGGGGAGGTGGGCGGGGAATGGGGGTGGGCGGGGAACGGGAGTGGGCGGGGAATGGGGAGGTGGGCGGGGAATGGGAAGTGGGCGGGGAATGGGAGGTGGGCAGAGAGTGAGAGGTGGGCGGGGAACGGGAGGTGGGCGGGGAATGAGGTGGGCGGGGAATGGGGAGGTGGGCGGGGAACGGGAGTGGGCGGGGAATGGTGAGGTGGGCGGGGAATGGGAGTGGGCGGGGAACGGGAGTGGGCGGGGAACGGGAGTGGGTGGGGAACGAGGAGGTGGGCAGGGAACGGGGAAGGGGGAGGCAGACTCCTGAAGGCCTGGATCCCAGGGAACCACCTGGGGGACACCCTGGACACCTCTAGGCCACCCCTCACATTAGGGAGCTGAGGAGGCAGGTGGTAAGAGAGACCCCCCCTCCAAAGAGGGGGCCCGGAAGGGGGACCGCTATTCCGATCTGGGGTGAGGAGGGCCTCCCGGAGGAGGCGACATTTACTTCGGAGGCAGCAGGAAAGGAAGGCGACGAGGTGACCCCGGCAGGGAGGAGTCGTTCAGCCTGAGGGTGCGGCTGGGTGAGGGGGTGCCCCTGGGACCCCTAAAGGCTCTCTTCTGGTTGGATTTGATTGAGAAGAAAGCAGGAGGCAGGGCCCAGGTCTGGGAGGGGCAGAGGGTTCTCAGAGGAAAGGAGGCCTCTGTGAGGAGAGCCTCTGGTTGGGGCGGGGTGGTCTCTGGCGGCGGAGGCCCTTTCTCTCCCTCTCAACCCCCAGCACACCAGCCAGTCCCACCTGAGGGAGGGCCCAGCTGCCAAGGGTTGGGCCCCAGAGAGGCCTCTAACTCCAGGTCCCTGAGGAGCCCCCTCTGCCCCAGGCCAATGGGAGGCTCAGATCTGAAGGTGAGGCAGATTCGGGGTGGGGAACCCCATGCTCCCCACAGCCCTCCGGGCAGGCGTGCAGCTCAGCCCTCTGAGCACTTGCTGACTAGGGCAGCCCCAGCTCATGAAACCGCTGCAGGGCGAAGGGCAGCCCCCTCCCTCCACCCATCACCCCACAGGGCCTGGCGGGAGGGCGGGGTGGTGGCCTGGGGCAGGCAGGGCCTGTGCGAATGGACAGGGTTGCTTCCCGCGGAGGCAGCCTGGCAGCTGAGCTGCTTGAATTCCCAGAAAGACTCGGCTTTTGCAAAGCAGAGGAGAGAGACTGTACTTCAGCGTGAAGCAGAGAGACAGCGGGGCAGGGGCACCAAGATGGTGATGGGGGGGGGGTCCCCTGAATGGCAGAGGGAAGGGATCCGCAGGCAGAAGTGACTGGAACCAGACTGAGAAGGGTCTCCAATGCCAAGGGCAGGGCTTGGGGAAGCAGCCGGACCCAGAGCACATAAAGGATCATGCTCTCCTCTGTCCCACTGGGAGCCCATGTGCTCCCCGGTGTGCAGCTCCCAGGCCCCAGGCAGGGGCTCAAAGTGAGCGTGAGGGCCAGGCCTGGCTGCACAGACCTCCCCCGGCCTCAGGCCCAGCCCCAGGCCTGGCCTCGGGAGCTGGCCCCTGGGAGCCGGGTCAGCGCCGGCTGCATCCAGGACTCACTAAACCCAGGCAGGAAATAGGCCAGCTGGGGCCTGGAACAGGGGGGACTCTGGGGGATGTTTAGCCCCCTCTCTGTCTTTATACACACCAGCAAACCGAGCCCCAAGAGGGGGGCTTACCAAAGTCACCCAGAAGGGGCACAGCCTGGACCACCTGGAAGGTCCCCTCCTCAGGAAGAGGAGTGACCACCCACCTGCAGCCACTGAGCTCCCAGCGCATCTGGGTGCCGCTGCCTGGGGCAGTGGCTGCTGCCCCTCCTCTCCTGGGGAGTACCTGGGCCCATAGAGGCTGGAACCTGGCTTTGCTGCCCCTCCTCTCCTGGGGAGTACCTGGGCGCACAGAGGCTGGAACCTGGCTTTGCGAGGGCAGAGCGGTTGGTTGGGTCTGGGTGGAGCCCTGGAATGCGGAGAAAACATCTCTGAGCGTCTCTATTTAAAAAGAATCCTGTTGTGCGCTTTTAAACAGAAAGTTCCTGCTCCACCTCACCTCTGCTTCCCTGGGGGCTGACCTGCGGGGAGGGGAACTGCTAGGCGGGAAGAGAAAAGCCCTCCATCCGTGGCTCACTTCCCAAGTCCCTACCGACCCTCCTCCCTGGGCCTGGGTGCTGGGGCGGCAGAGCGCCCGCTGGGGATGCGCCCGGACTGGTAGCAGAGGAGACACAAGGAAGGCCAGCTTGCTAAGCGAATCTCTCCATCCTGAGATACCTTGCTTATTACACTGTAATTCCCCCTTCCTCCCACCCCCACGAGCTAATTAAATTCATCCCTGAATCTCGGGCGGAAGGAAAAACAAAAACAAAAAAGCTTGTAGAAGGACCAGAGCCCTTGGGGCCATCCAGGCCAAGGGCTCCACCCGGAGGCCCGGAGTCGCCCGTCCACCAGCTTTCCCGGCGCACGCAACCTCCCCATTGCCCAAGCGACTGGGGCAGACTTCCAGATTTAAAACGACGTCGTTTATTTCAATTTTGCTTTCACATTCTGTTCCGTACAATCAACACTCCTAAAGGAACCTCTTGACCAAGAGCCCAGTGATGAGCGCCAGTCCCGGGTGCCAGGCCGGTATGGAGGGCAGGCCCTGGACTTGGAGCGGCTGGAAGGAAAAGCTGTTTGGACCGGGGAGCGCGCGGCGGGAACGCACGGCGGGAGCGCCCAGGGGCAAAGGCGTGGGAAGCGCGCCCCTCCGGGCAGCGGGTTCCAGCTCCTGCGATCCCCGTTATTCCCAGTGTACGTGGACTTCGAAAAAGCTTCCGGCCGGCAGCCCCGCCTGGCCTAGTAAGATTTCGGTCAAATTTCTTACGTTGGCGCCAAAGCAGGGAACACAGGCGAGAGCAGGGCTGGCCCCAGGCCTGGTGCGGGGAGGCGCGCGCTCGGGCGGCTGGGCGCGGTAGCCCTCGCAGCTGACCTGGTTGCAGGGTCGCAGGCTAGCCCGCCCCCCACACTCGGAGCCTCGCCCTTCTGCACCCCGACCCTCAAACCTCGCAGCTGGGGGAGATGCGGAGTTGAGAAAGCGGTGTCAGAAAAAGAAAAGTCCCACTTCAACTTTATTGGATGAAAGCAAATTGAACTCCTGGCTATTCACACGTATGTTACAGAGGACGGCCGCCGAAGGGCCCGGAGGAACCCCCCGGCGGTGGTTAGTTGGAGCCACAGAACACGAGGGGGTCGACAAGCGCCAGACTATGAAGCAGCCTTGGGTTTCACGGTCACTCCGAATGGGGACATAGAAATACGGAAGCACGGCCGGTCCACTGGGAAGTCCTTCGTGTACAAATGATATATATATTTATATATATATTTTTAAACCAGTCACCACCCAGGTGAGTCCTTCCTCTGCTAAGCAGCAGCCGAGGACGAAGAATCTTCAGCTAATGGACTCTTGAGCGGTGTTGTGAGTAGAGCAGGACTCGCCAAATGAAAAACCGCCGCCTCCATCAAGAAACGAAAATACAAACTTACCCCCCTGCGGCTAAGACGGGGGAGGGGCGCATTGGATTTCAGCAGGGGACCCGGGAGGGAAGGCATTTCCCGTTCTACAGTGAAATACAAAGTTTCTTTTCGGTAACTCGTGGGGAACGGGGACAGGGGGGCGGTGAGGACCGATGAGGCGGTCTCTCTCTTCCTCGGACACTGCAACTGGAAGGGGGAGGCAGCCTATTTTTGGAAAGGGGAGTGCGCAGAGCTAGCTGGGATCTACTTATCCAAATGAGTAACCGGACACAGTCGTCCCACCGCCTCCGCGGCCGCCTGCGCGCGCCTTTCGCAGGATACAGTTGCGTTAAGTGCGGGGGGAGTTTCGAGTCCTTTACGCGTCGGCCTCCTGCTCATCCCCCCTCTCCTCCTGCCTCGCCCGCTCCCGGCCTCCTGCTCCGGAGACGAGGCCGTCAGAGGGGAAACACCAGGAACCCGGAGAAGGTCGAGTACTTCCAGCCGCCCATCAGGTTGCCCCGCTCCAGCTTGAGGTAGGCCCGGTCGCCTTTCTCCATCTGGATGAGGACTCCGTTGCTGGCGGCCTCCCGGGTCACGTCCTGGTCACCGGCGAAAGCTGAAATCACCGGCCACCCGTTTAACATCAGGCTCACCTGCGAGAGAGAAAGGCTCGCTTCAGGGTGGCAGCCAAGATGGTACCGAAGCGGCAGTAGAGACGGGACCTGCGCGCTGAGCGCTGAGCCTTAAAGGCCAGGGAAGCGGGAGGGAGGTGCGGGATGGGGGGGTGGGGGGGGGGAAGGGGCTTTGCAGGGTACTGCCGAGGGTCCAGTGGGGACAAAAGGCGCCCATCTAGATGAGAGAGGATGGGTCTGCCCCTCACCGGAGTCACCTTCATTCGCCCATCGCATCCTGAGGGCGCTTTTTTAAAAAAAAAATTCAATTTGAGGGACCCATAGGTGGCTCAAGCGCCCTGACACCTTAGTCCCCCGCCCCCTCAACCTCACCCCCAAGGCTCAAACGGAAACTCAGACAACCCGGCTCTTGGTGCTCCTGGGAAAACAAACACACAAAAAACCCTGGCTCCCCCAGCTCCTAGCTGCCTGGCCCGACACGGAAGAGACTGGGGAGGAGCCGGGCGAAGCTTCGGACTAAAGAGAAATCTCGCGCAGAGCTGCATTCCGCGCTCCATCCCCAAACCCCAGGCTCAGTTCCTGTCCAGCTCCGGCCGCTCCCCGCACCTGCCGCCTGGTTTTGCCCTTGCGGTGGCCTCGGCAGCCAAGGGCCCCGCGCGCCCCCTCTTCCCAGCCGCGCATTCCATCTCGGTCTCACCCCAAAGGAAACCTAGACACCTTCGAGAACCCCGGGAACCAGCGAGAGCGGGCTGGGACGAGACTGGAGCCGGGAGGGAGTGGCACGATGCACCTTCCCTTCTTCCTCCACCCTTCACCCGCTCGGGCTCCGCGCCGCTAGTTCCAAGACCCAGAGCAGGTCCGCAAAGGAACGCCGAGGCCACCTGAGCGCGGTGCGCAAGGCTGGCGCACCGGCGTCCTGCTGGCTTCTGAGCCAGAACTAGGGGTCGGGGCACTGTCCGTGGTGCTGAAGGGCGGGGGTCAGGGAAATCTGTAGGCAGCAGGAAGTGCCTGTGATGCTAAAGCAACCTCTACGGGAAACCCCTGCAGTCTCAGAGGAAAGCGCGAGAGAAACCTCTTTGGGGGGGGGGGGGGGGGCGCTCAGAAGGCCGGAGGAGCGAGCCTCTGTCTTGGGGGAAGGGATTAGGTTCCAAGAGCCAAAGGCAGGAGAAGCAAGGGGCAGCCCAAGCCACCGAAGCAAGAGGCCCTGCTACTCAGCCGGACCGGCCGGGCCGTGCAGCTGCTGCTCTTTTCTCCCACTCCCACGCGGCCGCTCACTCCCGCGGCTAGCAGCCCCCTACCCGGGCCGGGCCTGGCCCGGAGGCGGCGGCTGACCTGGATGGTCTGTCTGTTGTAGACTTTTACCACGTGGAAGTTAAAACTGTAGATCCCTTTGCGCGGGGCGATGAAAGTGCTGCGTTCTGAATCAAAGTTGTTCCCGATGTTCACTAGTACCTATAACGAGACGGGGGCGGAGGGGAGCAGGCAAGAGTCAATCGGAACTCTGCCACCGCGCCTCCGCAGAGACCTTGGGGAATAGGGGCGCCCACCTTCCGCCTCTCCCCCACCCCCTACCGGTCCAGGCTACGCGTAGCGCTCACCTGGTCGAAGTAGATGATCATGGTGCGATTACTCATCTCGGAGGGCTCGTGGTTGGTGCTTCTGATGGCAGAAAAGGCCACCTTGGCGCTGCCGGAGCGCACAGAGATGCCCAGCGCTGTGCCCGTGGGGTCGGACGTGGGGTTGGAGTCGCACACCACCAGGCACTTGCCCTCCAGCACGATGGGTTCCGTCTCATTCTGCCCCCGAGCCGGGCCCGCCAGCCACACCGCCCCGAGCAGCAGTAGCTCCACGACACCCAGCATCGCGGCGGCGGCGCCCACCCCGCCCCCCACCCCGGGGGCCGCCTGCGCCAGCCGCCCCCCCGCCCCAGCCCCGCTCCGGAGCCCCCTCCTCAGCTCCGTGCGCAGCTCCGCCGAAGCCGCTCTGGACACTCCTGCTCTTCCTTGCACTCCCGAACAGCCGTGCCCCCCGCGCGATGCTCCCGGAGCCCCGCCGGGGCCTCAGGGGAGCCGCGGCTGCCCAGCCGCACTTGGATGCATAGCCGCTGCCTCTCGGTCCCCGCTGCTTCCGCCGCCTCCTGCCCGCACCCGCCGCTGGCACCGCCGCCGCCGCTCTGAATTATTGATGCAGCCGGCGCTGCAGCCGGAGCGGCGGAGAGCGCGCGCCGGGCACAAAGGCGCGGACCGCGGCCTGGCCCCGCCCCCTCCGCTTCCCCGCCCGCCTCCCGCTACAGCCCCGCCCCCGCCCGGCCGAGGCTCCGCCTCCCGACCAATCCGGGAGCGCCGCGCTCCCCGCCGGGCCAATGGCGGCGTTGTCCGCGCGCGGCCACCTGACCCCGGGCGCCGTTGTTATTAGGCTGGGCGAGGCGGGCGGCGCGCGGCAGCGGGGTTGGGCTCTGGCCTGGAGACGACGGAGGGAGCGAGGCCGGGAGCGCGCGCGCGCACCCGAACCGTTCTCCGCGGCAGCTCGCTCTCTCGCCTGCTGTCTCCTGCCACCGTCTTGTTCAACCCGCTCAGCCCTGCCGCCCGCCTGCCTCCCTCTTCCGTCCGCAGGTAGGAGGCGCGCGCGTCCTGAGTAGGGAGTAGAATCGCAGGGGAGGTGCCGCGCCCGCGGTGAAGGCGCGAGGGGTGACAGGGGAGCGCCCCCCAGCGGGCGAAGGCGCAAGGGGCAGCCTGCGTGTGGGCTGGTCGGGCTGCCTAATGCTGGGCGCGTGCATGCGCGGCGGGGCGGGGCGGGGCGTGCGCAGTGGCCTGGGAGATGCACGTGCTGCCGCCCGGAGCCGGCTGGGCCCGGACTTGGGACTCGAGGCCTGTGTCTCCCTGCTCACCTTACCCGGCCCGTGGCCACGGAGGTTGGAACTGGACCCGCCGCCCTTGCCGGCCACTGGGAGAGCCTGCCCTGCGGGCCATGGAGATCAAGCGTGCGCTCGTTCCTTCGTTAGTGCGTTATTAAGGCCGGATCAGTGAACAGGCACCAGTGCCAGGCCCCGGGGCAGGCGCGGGGGACGCGGTGGTGAGCGAGATCAGAGGCCTTGCCCGATGCCTCCTGCAGTTCAGTGCTCGGGGCAGGAGCGAGCGCACTGGCGTCGCCCGCAGGCTTTTTCTGGGTCCCATGTTCTCTTGCGGTACAAACGTCTACTTCGCATCCTCACTTTTTATTTACTGTGAGGCTCATCCAGGGGCGCCTGCGCAGCATTGCCTTTGGTGCAGACCCAGCATCTTGTCATTTATAGGCGCTTTTTCAACGGTCATTTTGACCCTAAATGAATGTTCGCGTCAGACATTGACTTGGAACTTTACACACACATGCACGCACGCACACATGCACGCACACACACACATGCGCGCGCACACACACACACGCATGCACACACACGGCCACAAACCTGAATGTAAAAATACAGCTTTCCTGAGTGGAAAGAGAGAGGAGCTGCGGAGGGGGAAGAGGCAGCCTGGGGTGCGGGAAGACCGAGACTTGGAAGGGTGAACGCAGGCCACTAACTGGGTGGCGGAGGCAGGAGGGTCAAGTCCAAAGCAAGAGCGCGGGTCCGACTTCTAGGCAGAGGCGGGTTGGGATGCTGTTCACCTGGGCACGTGGCCGGGCGACCTTGAACCTGTGTGCTCAGCGGAGCCAGGAGCCAGAGCAGCTGGGCAACTGGCGGCGGCCAGAGGCCAGCTGGGGACCTGGGAGAGGTGGGGCGACCCCTAGGGCAGCTCTCCCCCAAACCAGGAGGCCTGCCCTGGAATCGCCAACAGCCACGCCTTTCCGCTCTCAGTCTCTTTTGTCAGGTGGCCACCCTGACAGGTCTTTAAAGAGTTACCTGGAGGGGGTGGGGATGGTGGTGATGTCTGAGCCCAACTCCCTTCAGAGGCCTGCAGCGGCCACTGGGCTCCACCAGGACAAAGGGAAGGGCCAGGGCGCTGGCAGGAATTTCATGTTAAGTTAAAACGACAGGAAAATATTTTCCAGCTCTTCTCTTGGAGAGCAAGCCCTTGCCAGCCGGGCTGACACCTCATGTGAGAGCATGAGCTAATTTGAGAGGTGAAGGCTCCATAATGAGACTGCACGCACCTGCCACCGGGCGGGTCCCTGGAGAAGCACCAGGTAGCGTAGCTGCGCGTGCTCTCTGGCTCCGCACAGCCTGTCTTTGCCAATAGTGAGCAGCGCCGCCCCCTGGCGGGGGGAAGGCCCGCTTTCTCCTCCCCTGCAGGCCCGAGGCTCCCCAGCGGAGATGGTGGCCAGCTCCCTCCTCTGCCCTTCACATGAGGCTCCGGAGGGCAGTGCCCACGCTGGAACTGCCGTCCCCATGCCCGTGTCCTTCATCCCGCATTCCCAGTCTCGGCCTTACTTCGGCCGGACCCGTCCTTCCACGGGCTCTGCTCCATGTCCCGCAGGCGGGGTGGCCTGCCCCCACCCCCAACTCTGCCCCCTCCTTCCTTCCCTGTCCCAGTGGCAGCAGCTGCGCCCACCTAGGGACCCCGCACACCTAGCAGGACCGCAGGCATCTCTGTGTCCTGTGGTTCCAGCCATTGTCGGAGCGCCTCCTGTCTGAGGCTCGTCCTCCCTGGCCTGGGCTCTTTGAAGAGCCTCCTGGCTTATCCTCCCGGCTCGCCTCCTGGCCCTCCGGACCCCGCACGCTCTTTCACTCGGGGGGTGTCTAGTGGGCGCCCTGAGATCCGTAGTCTCCGCTTTCCCCCGTGGAGGGGAGGCGTCCCGGCCACCACATTCAGGCTGCTCACCCCCTTGGCATGCGTCACCGCTCCTCCGCGCGGGAGGTGCTCAGACAATGACAGATGCCGGCCTAATGTGGGCGGATGCGCGCCCTCCTGAACGGGGAGGTGTCAGCGAGATGAGGTACGCGAGGAGGAACAGCCTTAGAAACCCTAGAGCAGTCCTGTTCATGTTCCGTGTTGACATGTTGACTCGGGGTTCTTGGAGCTGCAAGTGACGAGACCAGTTCAGACGGGCTTATTAAGGACTCCACTTGGGCGGAGTCTTGCCAGGGAGGTATGGCCGGATCCCCCACCCATGGTTTCAGGGTCTGTGTTTGGGTTTGGGTTTTATTTTCAAGCAAGTGGTTTCCATCGGATGGCTCCTGGAAGCTACTACCAGCTCACTCCTAGTGAGAAAACAAGAATGTAATTTTTCCCCCTCAGTATTTGCAGCAAAAGTCTCAGGGTGGCCCTAGCCGGTTTGGCTCAGTGGATAGAGCGTCAGCCCGCGGACGGAAGGGTCCTGGGTTCGATTCCGGTCAAGGGCATGTGCAGGAGGCATCCAATCAATGGGTCTCTCTCTGTGTCTCTCCCCCTCCCTTCCACTCTCTCTAAAAATCAATGGGAAAATATTCTCGGTGAGGATTAAGAAAAATAAAAAGGTCTCAGGGTAGTTCTCACAGGGCAGCCTGAGGCTCTCGTCCCTCTCTGCGCAAGTCCTGCCGACTGGGCGTGGGTCCAGGCGTCTGCCTCTGGACAGGGGTCTGGTGTTGGCTGCGCACCGTCCAGACTTGGGGAGTTGCCCAGAGGGACCACAGAGAAGGGGCGCCGGGCAGGTGGACACAGCGCGTCTGCTCCAGCCCTGCTCACACGCAGGCCACTGCGGAGGGTCCCCCCTGAAGGTGGCGATGGAGACCCCTGCAGTCGCCAGAGCTGCCGGTGTGTGTGCATCCGGGTCTTTCCGGAGCATCCAGACCTCAGCTACACATGAGATCAGACACTCGCCACAGTGAGGGTTCGCTTCGGAGTCCGAATGCCCTTCCCGTGGGAGAACCAGATCAGTGTCCACAGCTAAGCAATGTAATGTTCTATTCGAAAGGGTTTCTTTACTTTGTAAAAACAATGAAAGAGAGCTTTTCCTTTTTTACTTTTTGTTGAAATTGATTATTTTTCTTTTAGTTTCTTTTTTTTTTTTGGCCCCTTGAAAGGCGAAATGTTATTTCTTCGTGGCTAGGTACCCAAAATTCCTCACGATTCTTCGATTAATGGAGACAAATGAAAATATGAGAAAGTCTGAAAAAACCAAAGGATTGAGTGAGGCCATTCCCGCGATGGAAGACGGCGGGGTGTGCCTGGCGAGGCTTTCTGGGCTCTTGAAGGACCGGCGAAGTGTTATAAACCGTCTGCCTGACGCTCCTAATGCGTTAGAGAGATTCCAGCGCTACAAGGTGGCAGATAATGCATCTCTGCTGTTGCTGTCACACCCTCTGCCTGCTGCCTCAAGTGCAGCCTTGTGTCTGATGAGGTCGCAGGTTTCCCCCCTCGTGCATTTCCAGTTCCCCAGCACCGGGCAGCTGGGGAAGTGGGGGTGACTTCTATTCCCGGAAGCCCCGCCCCCAGGCCCCACCCCTAGGGAAGGAACCAGCTTCCCTATTGTGGGAATGAGAGAACATTGTCAGGAAAAGGGGAATATTTTGTCCCAGGAGATGAAGCAGCCTCATTCTTTTATTAACTCAAAATGGATTCTCTAATGTTCGTGCGCATCAAACAGTATTTCATCTCCTTTTGGTCTCGGTTCAAAGCCCCAGACGGGACCATTCCCTAGTTTTTAGTTCATTTGCTCCTAAAGCAGGAGAGAGAGGCTGTGCTGTTCTGAAGAGTGTTAAATTTAGGATTTCAAGGGCCCAGTTCATTTTAAATTAATGCTGGGTCTAGAGGATCACACCTGAGGGTGATTCTAAGTTGTGCAAAGTATGAAATAATTTAACTTCCACCAAAACCTCAGTGCTCCCGCATGTGTGTTTTTTTCCCGCTCAGATTCATTTTCATACAACATTGTTGCTGTGACAGTTTTCAAAGGACGTTACAGAATTAGCTTTGTCATTGGACACTGTTATTAAAACAGGAAAAGGCAGGGGTACTTTTGAGTGAAGGCCTGGTGTTGGTAAACATTATAATTCTTAAAACACACACACACACACACACACACACACACACACACAGCCCTGTTCTGTAGATTCAAAATGTCTCTAGTTCTCCTGTGAATACCAAATGGTGCATCTTCTTAGCCTGTGTGCAGGAGAGGCTAGAAGTCTTCTACACTGAGAGGTCCCGGCAGTTTTTAAATCGACGCCTGACCCCGCTGTGGAGTATGACGGTGGAAATGCTGAATGAAGCTGTTATTCGATGACATTAAGGTCAAAGGAAAAAACCCATCACCGTCCTGCAGAGCTGCTCTCGAGAGAAAACAACCACATAGATAAACCCCGAACACCCGCTGGACTCTTCCCAGCACGTAATTGTGTGTGCGCTTTGGGGTGGCCGTTTATGGGGACCGGCCAAGGTTTGGCCCGTCCAGCAAACGTGTGTCGAGGGCCTGCCACGTGCAAGACACTGTCCTGGGGGCTGGAGCTGCTGCCCAGATGCCCCGCACACGCCGGGACCCTGCTCAGCGGTGGTCAGAGGGGCGGGCGAGCCCGGAGGACTTCCATCCCAGACTCTTCTGGCCCCAATAGGGGTCCCACTTCCCTTCCCATTGGGCTTTATTACCCTCTTACGTGTTTACGTTTGCCGTCTGGTCAGACGATGTACGGAAATTACACACCCGGTACACCAAGCGGACGCGAGGACGTTCAAACAGATACTTGTCTAAGCTTCAAGGGCATTTGATTTTATCAGAGAGGGTGAGTGCTGTCGTCACCTGTGGGCAGCCGCACCCCCGTTGGCTGGGAGCTCTCGCCAGCCTTGGGAGGGTCCGAGGGGCCTTTCCGGGAGGGTTTGTTGATGCTGTCTGAAGCTTCCCACAGTGCTGAGCGCTCGGGGTGGGTCTCAGGGAAACGGCTGCTACCTGCAGGGCTGCTGAGCCACCGGCTTCTGGGTAACCCGGAGACAGCGAAATGAAGAAGTTAAGTGGAACTTGAGGGGGGAAACAGAAGAGAAAAGGGTTTGGGGATTTTTTTTTTTTAATTATCTAAGTGGGAAAATCCCCAAGTGACATCTTCTGGTGGTTTTAGAGGATCGGGGAGAGGTGCACGCTTGGTCTTGCCCCTGCCTCAGGCCTCGGGGACGGGATGGGGAGGAGATTGAGGGCCCTGATGCTCACACTCCACGCCCCCAAGCCATTCTCTGCCTTCCTCACCCGCATTCTTACCCCTGGCGCCCATGGAAAGCATGAGCGGGGATCGGAGAAGGAGGCGAAAGGGTTGGGGTGCGTCTCCCTGCTCTCTCGGTGCAGCTGGCATGGAGCAGGGACCCTCACTCCAGTAACGGCCCTTCTTCCCTTGGTGTCCGCAGCCCCGTGGGAGGTTTGCCAACCTCTGGGTCCCCAGCCTCTGGTGTGGGCCCCCCCCACCCTGCCCACACCTCTGTGGGGTGTCCCTCATTAACATCTCTCCATTTGAGCTCCCGGTTTGCCTGTTTCCTCAGGGGGCCTCAGTGATACACCGTATCGACACACAATCTTGCTTCCCCTTCAGAACCCCAGGACTTGATACCTGTATCCTCTGTGGAACCGTAAGTTGTTTAATCATTGGTTGTCCCACAGGGGGAAAAATCACTGCGAATTAAACCCCGCTTATTACAAATTCGGATTAGCTGCGCGACATTGCCAAAGCTGTGCTGTATTTCAAAGAGAACTATTCATCATTAGTTTTAAAAATTAAGTACGGATAAGTGTAATTATGCTGTTTTCTGCATACTGAAGTGAAAATATGAAAGAAGCATTTGTAAGTAGCAAATGTTAAATCTCCAAGAAGTTCCATCCTATATGCTTGCCGTACAAGGACATGTTAATACCTTGAGAAAATACAATATTATTTTGTGAGCTCATAAAGCTATTTTGAGTGGGTTTTTTTAAAACATGAAAACCTTACCAAATTGTGGTTTCATGGTTGGAAAAGCAGGGCCATTACTGCTATTCAATTTTTAAGCTTGGAAACTTCCATCTGTGCATGTTCTCAACCAATAAGGATTTCATTGTGATTCTATAAAATAGGTTATGTTTCAGACTTGAAAATAACAGATCGAAAGCAAGCCACAATACAGTCTCTTTCAATATAGAGGTGGTTACGATGGAATCCTTTTAGCCATCCGTTCAGTTTGACTATCCCTTTCACGCCTACCCACGCAGGATTAAAGGCTAGTGAGGTAGCATAGAGTGACGAGAAAGTAATCTTTGACCAGTAGACTGTCCACCCACAGCAGCCGTCGTCCCAACTCATTGGTCCACACAGTCCCGACGGCCAGAGTCGCTTCCTGCCGGAACATCCTTAGAAAGATACCCACACCTTGGGAATGGGCTACTTTTGTTTAATGATGTGGAAAAAAAAATTTTTTTTTTATTTCTACCTTAGGATTTAATCAGAAAAAATAGTAGCATTATAACTTTTATTTTTCATGTTTAATTTTACTTCTTTTTAAAAATATATATATTTTTTACTGATTTCAGGGAGGAAGGGAGAGGGAGAGAGAGAGAGAAACATCAAAGATGGGAGAGAATCAGTGATCCACTACCTCCTGCACGCACCCAGTGGGGATGGAGCCCACAACCCGGGCCTGTGCCCTGACCGGGAATCTAACCGTGACCTCCTGGGTCATAGGTCGAAGCTCAACCACTGAGCCACACCTGGTCGAGCAGAGAGCACACCCTAGGGGAGGTGAGCGTGGGCAGCGGGTGTGCCCTCGGCATTGCGGGAAACTGAGGGAGCTCCCTGGAGCCCAGAACTATGCATAGCAGCCCCTGGTGTACGAGCCAGGCCCACAGCCTGCCCTCCCGTGGAGGGGCCGAGGGGCTGCGAGAGGCTGTGGGCACGGCCCCCCTTCCTTCCGGAGCAGCCGCTTTGGGGCTTGGGAGCATGGGGGTCAGGGTGCAGCCACAGGGGGGGCGGTCCTCGGCACCTCGCAAGCTCTGCCCTCAGAGAGGTCCCTGTGCAGCCCAGGCTGGGCTGGCGGGCAGATGGGCTCGGGGAGAAGGGATGGCCCCTGCAGTGCGTTCCTCTGTTCGCCTGGCGCTGCTGCTAGACAAGCCTACCGTTTGGTTTTGTTTTTAACTAGAAGCCTCAGTTCTTTGACTCTTCCCACTCATTCTAAATGAGAACGTTTGTTTCTGTGCAGTGAGGCGAGGAAAACGGGGGCTCTTACGGATGCTTCCACCTCGCTGAGTGATTTCCGGCGAAACGCACCTTCCCGCGGACTTGAGACAACTCCCAAGTCGGCCTTTAGAAGTCACGGGGCACCGTTACCGGCTGCCCTGCAGCGTTATAAAATGCCTCTAACCATTGACAGAGGGCTGGGGGGGGGGGGGTGGGTGGGGGGAGGCTGTCAGCCCAGTGGTTGATTTTTTGTCTCTGATTAGAATTAGGATTTTTTAACTTTCTTTATAGTTTTGGAGTCCCCTGCTCCCAACCTTCCACCAATGTATTTTAATACAGTTTTTTTTAAAAATGCCCGAAAGAGAATTTCCTTTTAACAGTATTAAAATCCACATAACACAATGGAGGGGGAAAGGGAGCATATGTAATACTTTCAACAAAAAAGTTTAAAAAAATAACTAAAGAAAAAATAGATAAAACCCCCACGGCGTCCACTGGTACCGTGGAGGCGTTTCTCTCCCTTAGCCCTGCAGACGGCGGGAGGGCCTGGCTGTGAATTGCATCCATCAATGAATCGTCCGTAATTAGAGGTGGATGCTCTCCCTCGCCCCTAACGCGCCCGCTTCTAAAGGAGCCCCCTCTGCGCGGCTGGCATGTTGGCAGTCAGGATGACCTGCGCATCGCTCTGCTCCAAGCACCCTCTTGTGGGGCCGGCCCCAGGTTACCCCGTAAGAAAAGCACCCGCTTATCCCATCAGGAACGCCGCGGATCCCCGAAGCGCTCGCCTGGAAAAGACCCTTAGGAGCCCTAGCAGGGAGGATGGTGGGACAGAGCAAGTCGTGTGTCTGACAATGGGCCGCCTGGCAGGGCGCTGTCTAGGGAACCAGCCCCTGTTGGCAGCAAGTGCCTGGTCTCCGCGTTCGGGATGGTAACACCGAGTTCTGGGCGGCCAGAGTGCAGGCTGGTGGAGGTGGATGACTGCCCCGGGGCCTCCCGCCTGGGGGAGATGGGGGGGCAGGGGTTAGTTTCTGTCCTCAGCTCTGTTCCCCTGCGACATCGCCCCCTGGGGGTGGGGGTGGGGTGGTGTTTCTCGCTAGGAGTCAGCTCCGATGAACTCTAAATAGGAAACCTTCTCGCTCCTGTCCAGCATGAGGGCTCCTCTGTACATTTTCAAATAGGATGCGCCTCTCTCCCTTTTCCCTCCTCGCGCCTCCTGTGTCCCCCAATAGCGTTCCCCATATGTTCCTGCCGGAAACAGAGTACCGGCGCTCGCTTAGCTTTTCCATGCCTTCCAATGATGCTGACAGCTGTTCGCATGACAACGGTTCCCCCTCCCCTCTCGAAACACGGTTACAAAGATGCGCGGAGGAAGGAGGCGGGCGAAGGACGAAGCTCCCAGCACCCGCCCGGGGTCCCTCTGGGAGGAGGCGGATGCAGGCGGTTGGGCGGCGGTGGTACTGCTCCACGTCTGGGCTTCAGCCTCTGACCGGATGAAGGTACAACGCACAGGCCTTAAACCTGGGCCCAACATGACGGTAGCGAATTTATTTTTTTAGTTTTCACATCATCCAATTTTTTTTTAAATCCCAGGTAGAAGGATGCTTACTTTGTAGCAGCAGATGCACAGCTTACCCGTCCGTCCTGCTGACAACACGCTGAGGCCTGGCGCGTGGGGACTGTACCCCGCCCCCCCGCTCCTCCCGATGGGGACGGAGGGGCTTGGTGACCCGGCGAGTTTATGGGTCCCGCGTCCACGTCCCCGTCATTTGGAAGATGTACGTTTCACATTTTTTAAAGTCTCATTTCATTGAGATGTGTTATGGGCGCTCCTTTCTCATCACATCGCAGGAGGTCCTTGGCTCTGTTGCCCCTGCCCACCCCACTTTCATCCCTTCCAGGGCTCTCCTTGCAGCTGCAAGCCCATTGGCTGCTGCGAGTGTCCATCACACCTGCAGAGAGCTGCCTCCTGCAGATACAGGCTCCTCCCCTGAGGTTCGGACACCGGGGACCTTGGCCTTTCCTCAGTGCTGTGTCCGGGTTGGCAACTTGGGGAGTGTCATGTGACCCTTGATTATCCAGACGTGGGAGCCCCTCAAAGGCCATGTTCTGGGTAGAGGCACCCAGACACCCAAGCTTTTAGCCTGATGACCTCATAAAGTATTGAACCTGACTCAATGGACTTGAGATGCGTGAGGTTTTTGCTGAAGGTTTTGTTTTGCTCTTTTTTTCCCCTTCCTAAAATGCATTCGCCGGATTTTCATATTATGTTAGAACCTTCTCATGAATGTGCCTGAAGGGGGAGCATAAGTCAACATTTTTTAAAATATATATTTTTTAACACTGATTTTTAGAGAGAGAGGAAAGGAGAAGGAGCGATTGAGACAGAATCATGGATTGGCTGCCTCCTGCACACCCACCACTGGGGATCGAGCCCGCCACCCGGGCACATGCCCCTGACCGGGAAATGGAACCAGTGACCTCCTGGCTCCTGGGATGACACTCAGTCACTGAGCCACGCCGGCTGGGCTGTAGGTAGACATTCTTTCACCCAAGTTAGAGTGGTCACGTCTGTGTATTCGGTGTATAATTTTCTAAAGTTTTAGTGTATAATATTGAATGCTGGTTTGGCTATCGCATTCCGTCTTCTTTGGCTTACAGACTGGTAAACTAGGAGTGCAGCCAGCCTGCGTGTAGACTGGAGAAGGGGGAAGAGAATGGCAACAGTCTCAAACCCCAGCGTTCAAACCGGAGGGTGTGATCATGAGAGACACCTAGGCATGCCCTGCCTCTTCCGCTGTCCGCCTTCACCCAATAAGGTGGTTTGCTCTTTGGATTCTAGGCCAACAGGCTGTGTGCGAGGGAAGCGTGGTCTTAATAGACAGACTTGGAGGAACGGCGCCTTTGTCCTGCAGTCAGTGCACCAATGTCAGCCTCTGCGGAGGAGGCTCTGCCGAGCAGGGCAAATCCGCACCCGGCGATTCAAATGCTGCGCAAAGCAAATATTTAACCCAGTAACTGGAACTAAATGTTAGGCCTCAGGGCGGCTGAACGCCCGCTAAAGACGTTTCTTAGTAATAGGGTGAGCCCACCGCATCTGGAGCAAAGAGAGGCAAGCCGCGCGCCCAGAGCCCAGCCGCCCAGCCTGCACGCCCTGGCCTCCGCCCTCGCCCAGGGCTCGGCCGGTCGCCGCAGCCACGCGAGGATTCCCAGCGCCCTGAGCACCCTGTGACGCTCTGTGGTTTACAGGTCGCTTATAAGAGCTCGCCCAGCAAGTGCCGACCGCCATGCTGCGTCCTGTGCGTGCCTTGTTCCGGTTAATCATTGGAATCATCTTCCGACGATTGTGCCTTTTTACAGACGGGGAAACAAGGGCAAATTGATGGCCAGCGTCCTGCAGGCCGTGCCGGGCAGAGTTTCAGCCCTGGAGCCCCCCCCAGAGGCTCTTCACCACCACACCACACGTGTCCCCAGGCACACGGCACACCCGCCTCGTACCCCAATTGGGCGATATATGGGGGGGAGGGGACAGTGTTGTTCCTGTTTCATAGGTCGCTGGAGCAGTGTTAACTGGGGGTTCCCCCAGCAGACCGAGGGGCCAGGGTTCAGGTGCAAGTGGTGTCTTTGGCCGGGTGCATCCACAGCAGGGGTGGGAGAGCGGAGAAGTGAGGCCAGGAAATGACCATCAGAGGGGTCGTCCCTAAGTCACACACCGCAGAGCAGCTGCTGGGACCCTGGCCCTCGCCTGAGGGGTGAGGGACAGGCCTTCCCTCACTGCGGGCTCCCTTAGGGACCCATGGGAGCCTTGGGGCGGGCTCCTCTCCCTCCTTCCCAGTTTGCGGCTCTGGGTCCTGGAGGCTCATCCGTTTCAGAAAGCCCTTCAGGCAGAGACCTGGCTATTGGGGTCGGGAGCCCCTGGATTAGGCTGAAGTGGCCCATGGTCACGGGCACCCGGAGCGTCTGCTTCCCTGGTGTTGGGTGGGGGAGGGATTGCAGAGGCCTCCCCGCGTGGGACCCACCTTCCTGAGGGTCCCTAACCTGCATCGAGGGTTACATTGTCCATGTCCTCCCAGAGGCCCAGCACCTCGGGTGGTGCTTACGAGTATGGGGAGTGAATAGCGAGGGGGCGTGGGGAGTGAATAGCGAGGGGGCGTGGGGAGGGAATGACGGGGGGGCGTGGGGAGGGAATGACGGGGGGGCGTGGGGAGGGAATGACGGGGGGGCGTGGGGAGGGAATGACGGGGGGGCGTGGGGAGGGAATAATGGGGGGGCGTGGGGAGGGAATGACGGGGGGGCGTGGGGAGGGAATGACGGGGGGGCGTGGGGAGGGAATGACGGGGGGGCGTGGGGAGGGAATGACGGGGGGGCGTGGGGAGGGAATGACGGGGGGGCGTGGGGAGGGAATGACGGGGGGCGTGGGGAGGGAATGACGGGGGGGCGTGGGGAGGGAATGACGGGGGGGCGTGGGGAGGGAATGACGGGGGGGCGTGGGGAGGGAATAACGGGGGGCGTGGGGAGGGAATGACGGGGGGGCGTGGGGAGGGAATGACGGGGGGGCGTGGGGAGGGAATAACGGGGGGGCGTGGGGAGGGAATGACGGGGGGGCGTGGGGAGGGAATGCTGGGGGGCGTGCCAAGCAGTTAGTTGGCTGAACCCAAGGAAAGGCGCCTGGGCTCATCTGTCAGGATGCCCGCTGACCACGCTGGGTGGGACCGGGATGCATGTCCTCACATACGGTGGGATCCACTGTGCCATAAACTTCATGTCGACATGAGGCTTCATTCACAAGCTCAGCCGTAATGGATTCTAATGGATTGTTCATGTCGCCTGGTGGTGACGGTTTAACAAATCTCCCGGACACTGTTGGTTTGATGGCAACATTTCTTATCCACGCGTCTTCCTGCTCCGTCCGCGGGGAATGTTCCCAGGACGTGGTGGCAGCGGCCGGCTCGCCTCGGGTCCTGCCGGAGCCAGTGACTGTGGCCAAGGGGGCCCTCCCCTCACCGTGAGCTCTCCACGTGAATTATGGATTAATTCCACCAACTTTTTCCCCCCCAAATTCTTCTAACAGACTTCTACTTTCCATTTTCTTTTAAAATTATTATTATGTTTAAAAACCTTAAATTGATGAAAGTATGACATCTGTTCCCCTTCCCCCCACCATTGGCCCCTCCAGCCCGCCCCCCCCTCCCACCCCAGGCCTTCACCTCCCTATTGTCTGTGCCCTGGGTTCTGCACAGATGCACACGAGGTCTTTGGCAATTCCACCAACTTTTATTTGGCGCCGACTGTCTAATGTATTTTCTGAGCCAGGCGGTACGAATTGGAATATGGGCCACAACCTGATTCTGTCCTGCGAGAGCTCATGGTCTAGTGCAGTGGTTCTCAACCTTCCTAACGCCGCGACCCTTTAATACAGTTCCTCATGTTGTGGTGACCCCCAATTTCACTGTTACAAATTGAACATAATTAAAGCATAGTGATTCATCACAAAAACAACATGTAATTATATATGTGTTTTCCGATGGTCTTAGGCGACCCCTATGAAAGGGTCGTTCGACCCCCAAAGGGGTCGCGACCCAGAGGTTGAGAACCGCTGGTCTAGTAGAACGGTGATGATGACATTATAGACAGAAACGTAGGCAGACACACAGACAGGTAGACAGACATTCTACATCTGAGGTTCAGATGGTTCCGGAAGGGAGCAAAGGTAAGGGCTGTGCGCCTCTGTTTCCCGTGGGTGGAGTCCAGATAACACCTCTCACGCCTCCCGCCACCCGCCGCTGCTCTGCGCTCCCGGAGGCGCGTGGCACTGGGGGCAGTGCCCGGGCCAGGGCCTCGGCTCTGCACGGCCCAGAACTTGCTCCGTGAAAGCCGTCGCCCAGAGAATGTTTCCTTCAGGCAGGCGCGCAGGGGCGGGCCCTTTCAGAGCCCAAGTCTGAGATGCCACCAGACCCCACATCCACACACTCCTTAACAAGCAGCTTGCACGGACTCCGCGCCCCACAACAACAGAGGCAAAATACCACCGAGAATGAGCCCAAGTGCCCGGGGCAGAGCCCAGCAGGCTCTGGAAGTGTCTGCGTTTCCGTGAAAAGGACGTGCTGGGCAGCCACGCAGCCATTGTCCGCTCGCAGAATTGCGCTTGGCGGGAGACACGGGGTGGGGAATGGAGCAGAGAAGGTCAGACAGCAGGTGGGCCCAGGGGAGGGCTGGTGTTGGTCCTGGGGACCAGCGACCCCCCGAGGGTCCAGTGGGCCCGGCAGTGGAGGACAAAGGAGGGCCAGGTCACATGTCTGCCCCGAGGTGAGGAGCGCAGCGGTGAGTGGTGAGCGTGGAGAGAATGTGGACAGCTGGCATCCAGCCCTTCTGCGGAGGTCCTTCCCCAGTGCCAGCCGGGACATCCCAGCGTCATGCCGCTTACAGCTGCAGTATGTGCCTGGCCGGCGGGGCTCAGGGGTTGAGCGTCGGCCTATGAACCAGGAGGTCAGGGCTTGATTCCCGGTCAGGGCACATGCCTGGGTTGCAGGCTCCATCCCCAGTGGGGGGCATGCAGGAGGCAGCTGATCAGTGATTCTCTCTCATTGTTGATGTTTCTCTCTCTCTCTCCCTCTCCCTTCCTCTCTGAAACCAATAAAAAACAGTAGGAGGCTGTCACTTCCCATTCGAGTGCCCCGGCCGCAGATGGCTGTCTCAAAGTGCCCTCCGCAGGCTGAGCAAACGAGATCCCACGGCCCTTCATTGGCTGCTTAGCTGGCTCTACTGTCCGGCTCGACCACCTGTACCCTTTGGGGTGAGCAGGTGCCCCCCCCCGTCCATTCTGTCCCCCACAGGCTTGGGGGGAAGGGTGGCTCATGCTACCGGCCCACGCCCGTGTCCCGCAGATGTCCTGTCTGTGTGCTATCTCAGCCCCTGAGACCTCCTGCCGCCCGCCCCCGCCGCCTCCCCATTCACACCGCCTCCTAACGCAGCAGGGGTGCGTATTGGTGTCACAATGAGCTGCCGCCAATGCCCCCGGCGACCAGCCCCAGGACTCCTGCCACGTACCCTAATCGACGGTGAAACCTGGACGACCCCTGTCGTTGGCTGTTGCCCGTGGAAAAGACACTGTGGGCAGCGGCCCGCCATGGCCTTCGAGGAGTTAGTTCCGGCGGCCTTTGCACAGTGTGCGGAGGAAACCCCCCGGGGTTTAGGTGCGAGAGGGCTTTCATTCTTTTACCTTCAAAAACGACACGAATAGAATCCTCATTTTCAAATGCCCACCATAGAGGCACACAGAGCGCAGAGCGGAAGTCCCCTTTCTCCTCCTCCACTTCTTCCGCCACCCCTGTCCCCCCCACCCCTGTCCCCACCCACCCCTGTCTCCCCCAGGCCCCCCCATCCCTGTCCCCCCCACCCCTGTCCCCACCCACCCCTGTCTCCCCCAGGCCCCCCATCCCTGTCCCCCCCACCCCTGTCCCCACCCACCCCTGTCCCCACCCACCCCTGTCTCCCCCAGGCCCCCCACCCCTGTCCACCCCACCCCTGTCCCCCCCGACCCCTAACAACAGTAACATGTGGCAGCAAAAGGACCGTTTGTTTCCAACCCCGTTAGGACAAGCGAGGGCCTCCTGGGAGAGCCAATGGCAGCGGTGGCTGCGCCCGGGCCAGTCACAAGGCGGCCACGGCCAGGGCGGGCGCCTGAGCCGCTCCCACCGGGTCCTGATTGTAGTGCTCAGCGCACCTTCCTGACTCCTCGCTTTCTCACCAAAATAGGATTTGCTTCGCTGTTTGTTTAGAGGTTTGGACGAGGACTTTAATGCTGATGAATATTTAAAGTCCCTCGGTGCCATCTTCGGCATTTGTAGACTTCAGGTGCCCAGAGCCGGCTTGCCAAGGGCGCGGTGTGTGCGCGTGGGCGATGAAGGGCGTGCTTCGTGGGTGGGCGGCCGGGCCCGCAGCCTCTAGCCTCACGTGGCCCCCGAGCATTCGAGAGGCGCCGGGTGTGACTGAGGATCGGAGTTTGTCTGTCTTTGTCAGTCCTCGCTGGAGGTATTTTCCCCATTAACTTCTAGAGACAGTGAAAGGGGCGGGGGAGAGAGAGAGGGAGAGAGACACATCGATGTGAGAGAGACACATCGATTGGTTGCCTCTCACACACAACCCAGCCAGGGCCAGGGATCGAACCTGCAACCCAGGTACGTGCCCTTGACCCGGAATCGAACCCTCCACCCTTCGGTGCCTGGGCCGACACGCTCACAATACAAACAAGCACTGAGCCGCGCCAGCCGGGCGTCCGTCCGTCGTTAAAACTGTCACGCTCTTTTCCCAGCGAGCGGCTGGTCTTGCTGATTTGCAGGCGTTCTTGGTAATTTCTGGTTAACCATCGCTCGTTTACTAGATCTGCCTCAACCAGCTACTCCCCCTTTGCAACGTGTCTGGGAGCCTTGTCTGATTGATGTCGCCCGGCACGAGTTCTAACGCTCAGACTCTAACGGTGGCTTCCCCAGGCGCCCCTCCTGCTCCCCAGCTGCCGACAAATCTTACTAAACCTTTATGGGTGAAGTTCCAGGGAACGAGATCAAAGCGGACGTATCGGGCGGGTGATTGATTGGCTCGGGCCATGTCTGGGAGAATACTTTCTCGTGCGTATTTATAGCATTTTCCCGAAGGAAGGGCGTTCGTTTTCATGTGGCTGTGACGCTCGTGTGGTTGTGGTAATGATTTTTCGGCATCTGATAATAAAATGGCGACCGACAGTGCAAAATCCCGGCGATCGATTTTAAAGCAAGAATTGATCGTGCCTTGTCTCGTAGGCTCTTTGGAAGTGTTCAGTGGGGCTCTTTTCCTTGGATTTCTCTAGCTGCAGGGATCTGCGCCCCATCACGATGTGGAAGGTGATGTCGGACGTTTAGAAATTATTTTACATGACATCTCTCTTCAGACTGAGGTCGTAGCCGACAGGAGCCAGGCCGCCGGCCCTGAGTCCCAGCTCTGCCCCCGTAACTGAGAGCCCGAGGCACGTCACGGTCTTGGTGCCTCAGTGTCCTCATCGGTAAAATGGGGTGACGATGGTGCGGGTCACGGCGCCCAGGTGACCATGGAGTGATAACACATCAGAGCACCTGAGGGCAGCGCTTGGCACAGAGAAGCGACCAGGGATGCTGACAGTTGTCGTCCCTCAAATGTTTTAAGGTTCTCACAAAGGAGGGGAAACGTAGGCATAGTGCTCCCCGAAAAGTGTCCGCCAGCCTGGCCGGCGGGGCTCCGTGGCTGAGAGTCGACCCATGAACCAGGAGGTCACGGTTTGAGTCCCGGTCAGGGCCCAGGCCCAGGTTTCTGGGCTCGATGCCCAGTAGGGGGCATGCTGGAGGCAGCCCATCAAAGATTCTCTCTTATCATTGATGTTTCTCTCTCTCTCTCCTTCTCCCTTCCTCGCTCCGAAATCAATAAAAATATATATTTTAAAAAGTGTACGCAAGCCAAATGGTGCTGCTCTGTCTAACGGGCATTTTCTGTGCCCTTTGGCCATGCGAGCACGGCTGACAGCAACTGGCCCATGCAGGCCTGCCTCTGTCGGTCCCCCAGGCAACCTGAACCCCAAGCTCCACGCTTGCCTGTCCACACACCTGCAGATCAGTGATGGCAAACACCAGAAATCGAAGGGTGTGGTGTGGAGCCACATCTACCAAACCTGGCCCTCCCGAGGGCAGCTGTGTAGTCATCCGTGTGAACCTGTGCCTGCCTCCTCCCCTCCCACCCCTCTGCCAGCTCCCTGAAGGCCAAGGGCAGCAGGTGCTGAGTGCACGGCAGTGACTAAGACACTTGTTCCTGCACGTCTAGGGTCAGGTGGGTGGGCCCTTGTTGTCATCACACATGATGAGACGTGTTCCTACCACGGTCCCTGGCTAACTGGAGGCCCGGATTCACGCGTGGGGACCGTGGAGAGCTGGGTTCACAGCGGGAAGAACGGAGAGGGAGACCTGGTCCCCCACTGACCGTCTCCTAACTGACCCAGCCTCCCTCTGCTTCCATTCCTTCCGCTGCAAGGGAGACCGGTGACAAATCCGGGAAAAGAGATCAAAGCAGATGCAGGGCTTTTTAGTGGTGGGCGTGGAGTTGCACCAAAAGTCCCTTTCACCACAGCACCTGGGTGCCGACGTGAAGACCGAGTGTACACAGGATAAGACATGAACTCAAAATACTTTATTTCTGTGCCCTGGCCAGTTTGGCTCAGTGGATAGAGCATCGGCCTGTGGACAGAAGGGTCCCAGGTTCGATTCTGGTCAAGGGCACGTACCTCCATTGCAGGCTCCTCCCCAGCCCAGGCCCTGGTCAGGGCATGTGCAGGAGGCAACCCATCGATGTGTCTCTCTCACATCAATGTTTCTCTCTGTCTTTCCCTCTCTCTCCCACTCTCTCTTATCAACGGAAAAATATCCTTGGGTGAGGATGAAAAAATCTTTTATTTCTGCAATGCACACCCTCTTCTTTCCTCGGGAAAGCATCTTGAAGCAAGCGTGCCCACCGCCCCCACCCCAGCTCCTCCATCCGAGAGCGATGCCGGCCTGCGAGGCTCTCAGGAGTGTTTTCTAAGCATCGGCCGCCTCACTAAAAGCCCCATCTCCGTGCTGTTCTCACCGTTGCACACGGATAACTGCTCTCACCTGTGCCACCCCCTCCATCCCCCCGCAGAGTAGCCTGACAATGGCTAGTAAACACAGCTCCCCACGCGGGTTGCCGAGAAAAAAGGATGGTGGGCAGGGCGTGGGGTCAGCCTGCTGGGGGCGGGGGGCGGTCAGCCCGCTTGGGGGGGGGGCGGGCTGTTTTCCATGCCACGTCCCTTTTGTGTTGGCTGTTGTCCTTGCCAGGCTGCACGCCATCGATTTACTTGCCAGCCTTGAACTAACAGGGTACCCCCCTACCCCCGTCATAAATAGGCTGGTGAGAGAGGCCCCTCCTGGGGTGAGACTCATTCTGCATCGAGGCCTCTTTGTTAATCTTCCTCAAAATAAGGCCCTTGTCTGCCGGAGAGAAAGCAGTCATTAATGTTTCATAAGAGCAGCAAAGTTGTGAATAGCCAGGGACCTCTTGAATAAAGAGCTTAGAGGCGCCGGAGAGAGAACCGGCAGGGAGGGGGCCGCCCGCCCTTACACTGTTTATCGCCCCCACCCCAGCCGCCCCGGGAAGAAGGCAGGAGCCATCTGCGCGAGCCACCGCGCTTCAGTCTCGGGGCCCTTCGTGTTAATCCCCGTCAGCCCTCCCCGCGTGGAGGAGGCGGTGACCTTGAGCCCGGCGCTCTGTCACGGCTGCAGCTCCCGGAACCCAGGCAGCGGCCGGCCGTACCCACTCCATCCCTGCAGCGGCCTGCTCCCAAGTGCGGCGTTTATGTTCTTTCGCTTCTTGGGTATAAATAAATATCCAAGTAGGCAGGCCGGCGCGAACCCACGAGGAATAATAAACCAAAATAATACGGCATTGATTTCGTCCCGGGCGGCTCAAGGCGTCTTTATGATGGCGGATGTTTATAGCTTCTCCGCTTAAGTGACATGAATTCTGGGCAATTAACGAGGATGTGGATGTGGGCATGTTTGGGGAGAGGGCCTGCCTCCTGACGACTCTGAGCTCCCCCCCACCCCCCCTGCGGCTGCACATCCCCGAAAGGCACCTCGGACCCGGGCCTCCCCCCGCCCCCTAAGAGCCGGCGGAGCCCTCGCCGTTCTGTATTGTTTTACACGATTGGTACCAGGAGACCGCATTAGGGACTCCATTTTGGCTCCTGAAGTGCTGTGTGTGGATATAACAATTTAATAAAGAAGCAAAGGAAGAGTCTTTTATGTGCGTATCCTGTTTTGGGGTTTCCTCCAACCACAGGGCTCGGAGACTGCGGCTCTGGGTCTCGCTCATGGGGTCTTCACCTTTGTCCCAGTGAGGGAGGGAGGCGAGGCCCCAGGAGCCGGGTGCCCCCGTGGACAGCTGCCCCGAGGCCTTTCAGTATAAAACAGACACTCCCCACACTGCTGGCTGACTGCTCTGCCCCTCCTCTCCATCCTTCTTAGGGCTTCACTGTTATTATTTTTGCGGGGGGGGGGGGATATTATCTAAATTACTCAAGTAATCTACATATATAAAAGGCTAATATGCAAAGTGTCCCCTCGGGAGTTTGACCGGGAGAACGGGAGTTGGATTGCTCGCTATGACATGCACTGACCACCAGGGGGTGGCGTGGAACATGGCGGGCGACCAGCAGTGCGGGAGCGCTGAGCGAGTGAGGGAAGGAGGAGGCAGGGAGGCTGGGAACCTGATCGGCCCTAATCACGGGCCAGGCCTAGGGACCCTACCCGTGCATAGATTTCGTGCACTGGGCCTTTAGGATTTAAATATCAACTCCTTGAAAAATTACAACCGCTCCGCTGGCGTGGCTCGCTGGTTGAGCATCAGCCTAGGAACCAGGAGGTCAGGGTTTGATTCCTGTCAGGGCACAGGCCCAGGTTGTGGGCTCCATCCCTAGTGTGAGGCGTGTAGGAGGCGGCCGGTCCATTATTCTCTCTCATCAATGATGTTTCTATCTCTCTCTTCCTCTCTCTTCCTCTCTGAAATCAATTAAAAAAAATATTTTTTTTTTAAAAAAGAAAAAGAACATTTCAGAGAAGTTCAAGTCACCTTGGCCCCTACCACCAACATAGGTGCCCGTTTGCCCTCCACCCTCCCGGTAGCTATGACCCTTCTAGTCTGCGCCCTCTGAAGTGTCTTTACACCCCAGCACAGCACCTGCGCCTCCCCGGCGTGAACCGCCTGAACAGCATTGTTCCAGCAGGTCGCCCCAGGCTGGTGCAGTATTTTAGGCATCTCTTTGTTGTTGTTGATTTCTTTTTAAGGAGGAAATTCATATGATTCTTTTTTATTTTTATTATTATTTTTTTAATCCTCACCCGAAGATATGTTTTTATTGATTTTTTTTTTTTTAAGAGAGAGAGAGAGGAAAGGAGAGGGAGAGAGAGAGAAACATCAATGATGAAAGAGAATCATGGATCGGCTGCCTCCTGTGTGCCCTACACTGGGGATCGAGCCCACAATCCGGGCATGTGCCCTGACTGGGAATTGAACCACGACTTCCTGGTCCATAGGTTGACGCTCAACCACTGAGCCACGCTGGCCGAGCTAGGTATCTTTTGGCAACTTGCTTTTTGACTCACCCGTATTTCTTGAAGCTCTTTTCACGTTAACCCATATACCCACGCTGTTCTCCAAACCGGAGGCACCAGTTTACACCCCACACAGCAGGGGTGGGGGTTCGTGTTTCCAGCATCCTCACCAACGCTTAACATTCTCAGACAAGGCCTGGCCAGCACGGCTCAGTGGTTAGAGTGCTGGCCCTGCACCAAAGGCTCTCGGGTTGGATTCCCCGTCAAGGGCACGCACCTGGGCTGCAGGTTCCATCCCCAGCCCCTGTCCAGGCCTGTGTGGGAGGCAACCAATCAACGTGTCTCTCTCACACAGATGTTTCTCTCTCTCCCTCCCTCGCACTCTAACGATCAACGGGAAAAAATATCCTCGGGTGAGGATTAACAACAACAACAAGAAGATTCAAAAAGGAAAACAGATTCTCAGACACTGAAATGTGTGCTGCTTGAGCAGGTGAGGCATGGCGGCTAGGGATTGTGGTGTAGACGCCTCTCGTGGCTAATGAGGTTGAAGCACTTGTTGTATGTTCATTGGTTATTGCATGCTTATTGGTTATCGGCATGCCCCACCCCTGATTTGCTTATTCAGGCACTGACCCTTTTTCTATTGGGTTATTGTCTCACGGATCTGTAGGAGGGGTGCGTGTGTGTGTGTGGTGTACATGAACATAACCAGTGATTTTGTGACTGGTAGATATGTTGCAATCTCCCAGACCACGCCCCCGTCTTTGATAATTTTACGTGGCGTCTTGCTGTCACCGTTGTTTCTGACCCGGGATTATTTTGCTCAGTCGCCTTCTCCTTCCCCCCAGATTTCCTTGCAAACATGCTGCAGTCCTCATCCCGGGCTCACAGTGCCCCGGTTACGCTGCCACATAATCATATCCATGCGAGGCTTGGAGCCGCGACCTGTGCCGTGACCTCGCGGCCATCCACCCTCCCAGCCGCCCGCTCAGGCCCATTTGCAGCAGCTGGTGCTGCTGGGAAACTCCTCCCTCCCCCTTCCTGCCTCCCGTGTCTCTGTATCTCTCTGCGCTGAGGGCTTGAGGTTGAGGGACCGTAAGGGTGTGGAGTGCAGCTCGTGTGGGAGGCTGTTTTTCAGGGGTAATTGGGAGGGAAACAGGCCAGCTCAGCAGTTCACCTGCCATCCACCTTTCGGAAGCTGCGGCCCCAGCTCCCAGGGCTGTAGCCCAGGCTTTATTGCGCGCTCCAGACGGGGGATAGCTCACAGCCGTTGCCTGTAATTGGGAGATTATTAAAAAGCAGGAGCCAATTCCGAGCTCCTCACCCAGCAAATGCGGCTCGTGTCCAGCCTGGAGGAGGCCCTCCCTCCCTCTGTGACCTGCAAGGAGCCCCGAGCACCGGGGAGGGGGGAGGGGGGAGGGGGGAAGCAGGTCGGGCCCCGGCGTCCCCCTGCCTCAGAGATTTGGAAACCAGTTTTGCAAAGGTTGTCATAACAGCTTTAAGCTGTTATTTACTTAACTAGAGGCCCGATGCATGAAATGCGTGCAGGAGTCGGCCTTCTTCCCCGGCTGCCGGCACCGGCTTCCCTCTGGCACCCGGGACCCAGGCTTCCCTCGCAGCCCTGGCTTCATCCACCGCCTACTTTAAAAATATGTTTTTAT